>NC_073723.1:24305873-24670873 GCF_023634155.1 Falco peregrinus
AGATGCATGCAGAATACCAAATACAGTTAGGAAAGTAAAAGAGAACCAAACTGAAGATACATTTTTGCTACTGTATAAACCCACTGGCTTCCCTCTCTTCAGTATTGCCCAGAATTGTGGTCACTCTTATCTTCAAAGACTAGTACTGAAATGTAGCATTGATTAGCAGATAGCAGTCAGGCAATGAACAGTCTCTTCATATGAGATTAAATGGACTGGGACTCCTCACTTCGGAGAAAAAAAGAACAGCACCACCCCTCCAGCCACCCCCACCCCCCAGACAGATAACAAAGGAGAAGTATGACAAAAGTTTATGAGAGCATTGGTAATACAGAAAAATGGGAATGACTACAAATTAACAGCAAGTGACCATTTGTATTTTTTCACAGATTAACAACAGTGAACTCATGCTAAACCAAACCAAAATAAAATACTATTAAAGCATCGCAAGCAAATTTCAATGGAGTATTACTGAGCTTAAAAGTACAGATGAGCTTCAACAAGGACAAGACTAATTTATATATCTATTACTAACTATTGATCACAACAACATAAAAAACCCTAGATCAGAATTTTCTTCCAGATCTTTCATTTTACAATAATAGGTAGGAAAGGAATCATGATATATATGCCCTATTTCTTGTGTACTTTATCTAAGCATCCATTACCAGTTAATGAAGAGAAAGAGTACAGGTTTAAACAAATTTTTTGCTCTGACTCATCATAATTATTTTGATGATGTTTTGGTTTAAAAAGATACTCAGTTAGGCCAAAATGTCTCTTGCTTGAGGGATGATATATTTGAGCATTGTGATGTATATTGATTTCTCAAGCATAGGTGTGTAAAGGAACAGAAAAAAATTAACTATTTCCAGTCCTGATTAATGAAAACCAAAAATAGATATTATCTAAAGCAAAGGTTCATCACAGCTGAATTTTACAATCTGGAAGAAAAAGTACTATTTACATTTAGGAACTGTTAGTAGTGTAAAAATTCTTTTTTGAAAAACTGAAAATTTTTTGCTATAGTCTAAAAATTGAGAGGATCAAGGAGTTAAAACCCACACTTTAGCAATAATAATTAGATTCATTTAAATCTGATGTATTTCCTGTGTTCAGTATTTTCACTATTAAGGTTTACTAAAGCCACAACAATGAAGAATATTTACTGAAATTCTTAGCTGAAAAACACGTTTTAAGAACAATTACTGTTTGTGTTTCACTTTTCTCTTTTTCCTTTCTTCCCAGAAGTGTACCACAGACTTACCAAAATCACTTTGATATGTGTTACAGAACTAGCCAGTCATAACTGATTGTTTTTCCAGATTTATCTCAAACTGCTGCAACTACAGTGTCCCCATTGAAAAGGAGGAAAAAAAAAATTAAAAAAATATCAGTCATGTACAGTGGTAGAAAAAACCTCTGACGTATCTAAAGCTAGAAAGTAGCTCTTTTCCTTCTCCCAAATGTCAAGATCTTAAAGCTTATCCCAAGAGTTCCTCAAGCATGACCTCTAACTGTGAGTACCTAGGTGTCAGCAATACTTCATGTAGTTGCAACCAAAATACACATATATATACATAGCAGCATTAGTAGTGGAGAAAATAAAAATCTAGGTTTAAGTTAGAGTGAAAATTCTTAGAAAATACATACTTAATATTACAAAGCTTTGATTAATCATTCTAAATGTAAAGCAATAAGCATGTTAGAGAGTCCAGCATCTTCCATGAACTTCTCCAGAACTTTGAAACAACAGGATTTTATAGTAAATCTTGGCCTAATGGCTCCCTTCACATGTTTGCTTTGAATTCCATCACGCAAGTTCTTTGCTGTTTTTCAATTTTTATGAGGTTTTTAGTTTGCTTTTGTTTGGCTCACTACTACAGGTACACAGGCATGCAATTACAGAAAGCCATTGCATAATTATGCAGATGCAACAGTATTGGTTCTAGTTTGATAAGGATCTGTAAGGGTTTGTAATATAGTCCCTCAAAGATTACGTTCAACTAACCGGCAGTTATTAGGGCCTCAGAGACTTCAAACCACCGTGTTTTAACCTTATGTGTAAATAGTCTAGGAATATTTATCATTTCTCAGTTAAAAAGAGGACAACATAGTCAGAAGTGATAACCAACAGCAATAAGACAGGAAGACAGTAAGTGAGCTGACAATGATTTTTCATGCAGCAAAAAGAGGCTGGGGGGCAATCTAGTTTTTCCCTACATCTTCTTAAGGAGGGCATGTGAAGAGAGAGTTGCTGATCTCTTCTCCCCAGTATCCAGTCACAGGACAAGTGGGAGCAATTCAAAGCTGCACCAGAAAAGGTTTCGACTGGTCATTAGGAATTATTTGTTTACTGAGAGGGTGGTCAAACACTGGAAGAGGTTTCATAGAGAGATGGCCAATGACCCAAGCCTGTCAGTGTTCAAAAGGCATTTGAACAATGTCCATAATAATATACTTTCACTTTTGGTCAAGATGAGATGATTGTTCTAGGTCCCTTCCAACTAAACTATTCTATTCCATTCCATTCTAAATATTTCTAGAGAATTATCTAAATATCTTCAGAAAGCAAGCTGGAAGTACTAGAACTAGTAACTCGTATTAGCCCTTCTCTTTCTGTAAATCTACTGGAAGCTACTTGCCCTGAATTCACTGCAGAGATTAAAACCAATTTTTACAACTCTTTATTTTTTCACAACATTCTTTTTTATAATTAACACGTTGTACATGTGCTAATTTTCTAACATAGAAACTACATCCAACTGCATTACTTTTAAATTTAATGAATTATAAAGAAATCCATGAATTCTGAATGATAGTGTTTTTTGCAGGAATAAAGAATTATATTCTGTGCTCACATTTAGGGGCTCCCTCCCTGCTTTGGCAAATGTTCTGTGTAGACAGGCTTGTTGAAGGAAAACAAATACGCTTCTACAGGGGTGGCTGGGAGCTTGTATTTTCATACTAGTAAATTACTAATGACATACTAAAAACTTAGAAATATCCAGTTTGCATTGGGAATTGAAATGTTGCTAAACCCATGAACTCAGGGTTCACTGTTATTAACAAAATCCTAACTAAGCTAAGTGCCTTTGCTAACAAGCAGTTTTGATGTTTATATTTATCCCTTAACTATAAATATAAAAACTTCCTCACTGTCTAACTACTTTCACAAAACCTTTTGCTATAATTTAGGTTAATGTTAATGTGAAAAAACTGGGTATAATTCATCCATCAGTTTTAGGCATCAGGTACAGGAAAACATGAAAAAATACAGCTATTATCCTCTACTGACTTTCAGATGGGTCTACAACATACTTTAGCTACATTCATTATACATAGAGTACATAGAGACTACAGGTTACTGTATGAAGTATTATAAGAAGTTGTTATGACCATGGTCTTTCAAAGTTCTTAAAGAAAATACAAATGCTTACTCTAACTTACACTATATTATATAAGCTGCATTTTATAGCTCCTGGAACAACTTTCTTGAATTAGCAACAGAATTTCCCTTTAGCATACTTTTGTGTATTCATGTCGGCTAGAATCTACCTGGACTTTCTATTTGTCAATTTTTTTACAAGCATGAAATTGAAATGACGATATACCACCCTACCATCAAGTGTTCTTACTTTAGACACACTGGAAGAAGCATTCTAAGACAATTTCAGCCATTTATAGAAAGGCATTCTCATAATCTGTGGTTGCTTTTAGGCACATTAATGATCCAGCCTAACTTAATGATAGAGCTAAGGAATAACATTATTGTATCTCCTCTTTCCTCATGATCATAGCAGTAGCAAGTGAATAGCCTTGGGGTTCCATGTAAATTGTGAGTTCTATGGGATTGTGAAGGTTTCTTTTGACCAAACCAGCCTACAACCTGCCTCTTTTTGGCTGCTGGGAATCATGTCTCTGCAAAACAAAACCTCTGCAAGGAATTTTTTTTTTTTTTTTTTTTTTTTTTTTTGTGATAAGTTAGGACTAAATGTTACTAGGTTTTGATAGTAAAATGGAGAAACTATAAGCATCTTTATCTTCTGCACATTGAGCTAGACACCCAACATGAAAAGGAAACCAAAGCCAGGAGGTTTACATGGCATAAGTTCACTTAATACACCATACATCTGGAAGCAGAGCCCAAATACCATCCTTTTGCAAAGCCTAACTTTATTTGCTGCATGAATGTGGCAAAAATGTTTTTTTAAGTCTCATTGTCTTGAGTGGAGCCAATATATATATGTATATATGCTGCCATAGAGGTGAAAAGATTTGTCAAAAGCCAAGAATCCTGAACAACATTATTTAAAAACACACAAGTTTTGCAGAATACATTATACTGCCTCTGTGATACAAAGGATTCCTTAATGCAGAGAATACATCTCAGGAATACCTAGAAAATTAACTGCTAATATATTAGGTAGTCAAGAGTGAAGATTAGAACTTTAGATGAATTTAAATTGTTACTGTAGCTGGGACTACAATAGCTGGAAAACCATTGAAGTTTTCTAACTTCAATGTGATGTATCTTCTTATAGTTGGAATATTAGAAAGATTCCCTTCCCTTCCCTTTTGCCTTTCTCCCTACCCTATTTTCACCCACTGCTCCAAGTAGCTGAAGGAAAGTGTCTGCAATTCCATAGAGAATATTTCCTTAGCTACTATATGCACTTTATAGTACATTTTAGAAATCTTAAAGCAGCACCAAGGTATCAGTTAGAAGTGCCAAGGCAGTAGTGAGAAAAGTAGGCCACTGAGAGATGTATAAAAAAAAAATTGAAAAAGTTGGAGCTGGGCTTTTCATTCTGTTTTATTTTGCTACTCCGGGCAGCTATCTGTTTTGATCTGGCCCTAGGGGCAAACTTCATAAAGAGAATTTCACTAGAAAAAGTACAATGTCACCTCCCAGAAAACCTTGAAGATTTTTGGAGAAAAATATTACTATCTTCCAAATGTCTTAATCTTAACTAATTGGTGAGGATACATTGCATTTCAATAAGATGCCAAACTATCAAAAGCAGTATGTCAGAGGGGTTGACCAGCACGTACATAAAAGTAAAATAATTTGGTAATGGGATAAAATTCTTTCCAAATACCATCCACGGTAAATATGGAATACATGTGTCTAAATATGAAAGTTACTTGAATTTTGGGGAAAGATAATTGGTTATTGGCAGTAGAATCATAGAATCATTTAAGTCAGAAAAGACCTTTAAGATCATCAAGTCCAACCATAAACCTAACACTGCCAAGTCCACCACCAAACCATGTCCCTAAGTGCCACATCTGTGTGTCTGTTAAATACCTCCAGGGATGGTGACTCTACCACGTTACTGGGCAGCCTGTTCCAATGTTTGACAAACCTTTCCATGAAGAAATATTTCCTAATATTCAATGTAAAACCTCCCCTGGTGCAGCTTGAGGCCATTTCTTCTTGTCCTGTCACTTGTTACTTGAGAAAAGAGACTGAGACTTATCTTGCTACAGCCTCTTTTCAGGCAGTTGTAGAGGGCAATAAGGTCTCCTCTGAGTCTCTTTTTCTCCAGGATAAACGATCCCTGCAGTTCCCTCAGCTGGTCCTCATAAGACTTGCACTCTTGATCCTTCACCATCTTCATTCCCCTTCTTTGGACATGCTTCATCACCTCAATGTCTTTCTTGACATGAGGTCCCCAAAACTGAACACAGTATTGGAAGTGCAGCCTCACCAGTGCCAAGTACAGGGGGACAATCACTTTGCTAGTCCTACTGACCACACAAGTTCTAATACAAGCCAGGATGCAGCTGGCCTCCTTGGCCTCTGAGGACACTGCTGGCTGATCAGCTGATACTCAGCCGGCTGTTTTTTACCCAGGGAAGAGTACACCAGTCTAAGCCATGAACAGCCAATAGCTGTCCAAGGTAGCAGTTCTGCTGCCCCCCTCTATTTCTCCAAGAACTGAAAACTGTTATCTCATGACCACTATGTCCAAGATGGCCTCCAACCATCACATCACCCACAAGTCCTTCTCTGTTCACAAAAAACAGGTCCAGCGTCGTGCCTTCCCTAGCTGGCTCACTTACCAGCTGTGTCAGGAAGCTATCTTCCACACACTCCAGGAGCTTCCTAGACTCTTTCCTCTCTGCTCTGTTGTATTTCCAGTGGATATCTGCTAAGATGAGGTCCTCCATGAGAACAAGGACTAGTGATTGTGAGACTTCTCCCAGCTGCATATAGATTATTTCATCTGTCTCTTTATCCTTGTTGGGGGTTGTAGAACAGACTTCACCATGATATCTGCCTTGTTGGCCTTCCCCTGGTTCTTACCATAAATACTCAACCCTTTCATCACCATCAAGATCAACACAGTCAAAATGTTCCCCAACATACAGAGCTACTCTATCGCCTCTTCTTCCTTGTCTGTCCCTTCTGAAGAGTTTATAGCCATCCATTGCAGTACCCTAGCTGTGCAAGTCATCTCAGAATATTTCTATGATAGCAAGTATGTCATGGTTTACCAGCTGCACAAAGACTTCCAACTCCTGTTTCTTGCCTATACTGTCCATATTGGTGTAGATGCACTTCAGCTGGGTTATTGATCCCACCACCTTTTCGTGGGGAGAAGCCCTAATCCCTACGTGACCATTTTCAGGCACTTTTGTGTTTCTAACACATCAACTACCCTTGTGTCTTTGCTGCCACATGAATCTCCATCCCCTACCTCCACTGAGATGGCAGACCAAAGGACCTCACTAGCACATTGACCCTCAGACATTGGCATGCCGTCCCCAAGCTTATCTCTACTAAGCCTGGTTTTATCCCTTCCCCCCTTCAAACCTAGTTTAAAGCTCTTTCAGTAGAAACTGTATTTCCCTTTTTTCGATAGGATAAAAAAAAAAAAAGAGGAAGGAGACAGTTGACACAAAACACAAGTGCCTTAAAAGAAACTAAATTTTGTATAAACCAAATTCCTTAAAGGAATAGTTAAACCTAGGAAACCATTGATTATACAAAGATAATAGTTAAGAAAGCAGTATGTACTTTCCAGGGGACTATCATCTTGTTGATAAACTGGGGAAAAAAAGCAAAGCAGCCAACATTTCTCCAGCTGGACTTAATTATGATGGTGTTCTGTTTGCAGCAAAATCACTTTTGATGGAAAAATGAAAGAGCAAACCACAAGCTATTCCACAGCCAAAGAAAATTACAACATTTCAAAATTAACACAAAATAAAGATTATTTTTAGTTTTCTTTAGTCATACTGGATTGGAGACTGCCCCCTTCTACACGTTAATATACTGAACTGCATGTTTTCTATATCAATGAATTGAAGAATATAGTAAACAGTTTGATAAACTCAGCATCTTTTTTCCATGGGGAACCACTAATGTTTCATTTAAAAATAAAGTATAAAGAAAAAAAAAAAAAAGGTAAGCAGCACAAACTCTGTTTAACTACATGCTTGTCCATAGGTAGTGTATGGGGTCTGGCTGAGCTGCCCTCGTAGTGCTGTGCTTTGTATTGGCAGCTATAGAAATGTGGGGATAACACACCAGTGTTGGGGCTACCGCTGAGCAGTGCTGCACAGCATCAAGGCTGCCCCTCCAGCATTCCCCTTCTCACCAGCAGGCTGGGGGCGGGCAAGATCTTGGGAGGGGACACAGCCAGGACAACTGACCCAAAGTAACCAATAGGACATTCCATACCATATGACGTCTGCTCAGATGTAAAAGCTAAGAGAAAGGAAGAGGAAGGAGGGGACATTCATTACTTACAAAGCTTGTCTTCCAGAGCAACTGCTACATGTACTGAAGCCCTGCTTCCTGGGAAGTGGCTGAACATCACCTGCTAATGGGACATAGAGAATAACATCTTTTGTTTTCCTTCACTTCTGCACATGTGACTTTTACTATTGCTTCATTAAACTGCCTTTATCTGGACCCACAAGGGTTTTTTTAATCTTAATTTCTCCCCTCCCTGTTCTACTGAGTGATAAAGCTGCTAGGTGGGCACCTGGCATCCAGCCAAGGTCAACCCACTGCAGGAAGGCTCATGTTTTCTTTTAAGCTATTATTTATAAATAGAAGAGAAAAACAAGATTAGCTTTGAAAGCCTTTGGTACCTTTTAATTCATACTGTACCCTGTCTAAGTTTTGCCTAAAGTTTTCCAAAAACCAGAATGTCTGTCTTGTACTAACTGCTCTATTCTTTTTCAAATGAAGAGGATGATGTCTATACCTCCAAAATTTTCATAAATTTCATTTTTAATTTTCTGTAGAAACCTAATCACAAGTTTTCTTGTTCTTGTCTTTAAGAAACAGATTTTAAACAGTATCTTTTCTTATCTAGTTATTTACAGTATAGGCATCTCACTGGAATATGAGCAACAATAGAAACTCTGATTTTTAGCAACTATCAGGGAAAGATATGTAATAAGATGGCCTTTTAAAACATCTCTTGTCTTGTATTAATAATCTAAGTTACAACACAAAACAAATAAAGCCACGCTTCTATCTGAGCTAAATATATCTCTAATTCATTATTTTATCCAACAACAACCAGACAAAAGCCAATGTCAAGACAGTATTGTGAACTACTGAATTGAAAATAAGTTGTTACAATGCAGAGAGAAACGAATGTGTTTCATAGAGAAGTGCAAGGCATTTTATTATTGGGACACTTAAAAGGAAGTAAAATATAACTTTGAAAGGGTTATTACTTCGATGCTATCAAAATTTATATCAGTTTTAGGCATCACCCTTGAATTTAACCATATTTAGAGCATAGCAGAATCAAACTGAGACAGAAACTAAAAATCTAACAACAAATAAAATCATACCAATTTAAACCAAAGAACAATCACAGAATCATAGAATAGCTTGTGTTGGAAGACACCTTTACAGGTCATGAAGCCCAACTCCCCTGCAACATGCAGGGACATCTTCAACTAGATCATGTTTCTCAGAGCCCTGTCCGGTCTGACCTTGAATGTTTCCAGAGACAGGGCATCTACCACCTCTTTGGGCAACCTGTTCCAGTGTTGCAACATCCTCATTCTAAAACATTTCTTACTTACATCTAGTCTAAATCTACCCTCTTTTAGTTTAAAACTATTACCCCCTGTCCTACCACAACAGGCCATGCTAAAAAGTCTGTCCCCATCTTTCTTATAAGCCCCCTTTAAGTACTGGAAGGCCACAATAAGGTCTCCCCGGAGCCTTCTCTTCTCCAGGCTGAACACCACCAGCTCTCTCAGCCTTTCTTCATAGGAGAGATGTTCCTGCCCTCTGATAATTTTTGTGACCAGCCTCCAACAGGTCTATGTCTTTCCTGTGCTGAGGACTCCAGAGCTGTATGCAGTACTCTAGGTGGGGTCTCATCAGCATGGAGTAAAAGGGCAGAATCACCTCCCTTAACCTATTGGTGATGATTCTTTTGGTGCAGCCCATGATATGGTTGGCTTTCTGGGCTCCCAGTGCACATTGCTGGCTCGTTCCCAGCTTTTCATCCACCAGTACCCCCAAGTCCTTTTCCACAGGAAAAGTAAAAGGAAAAGCCCTTCATCCCCCAGACTATTGATAACAACGGTTGCTCTGACCCAGGTGCAGGACCTTGCACTTGGCCTTGTTGAACCTCATGAGGTTCACATGGGCCCACTTCTTGAGCTTGTCCAGGTGCCTCTGGATGGCATCCCATCCTTCATTGTGCACTGATACAATCATCATAGAGGGCCGCTAAATCGGCCAGGCAAGATTTGCCCTTGGTGCAGCCACACTGGCTGTCTCAAGTGCATTCAAGAAGAACCTGGGAAAATCAAGCATTCCAGGGGAACTTTTATCCTAAATATTTTACTCATGTTTTGCCATCTTTGGTACTCAAGTTTTGCACATGTATAAAGATGTACTGAAATTTGGAAGCAGCAGCATCTTGCATAACTTTGTCAGCTTGCCCTTGATATAGGTTATTATTTTCAATCCATGTGGCTGCCCCAGAGGTCAAAGTCTTTCAAATCCTAAGATAAACTGCATCTTGAACAGGGTTCCAGAATAACTAGTTTATTGGTAAAGCAATATATATGTTTCCATCACCATGAACATCTGCTCTGCTTCTTGACATTAGCATTATGCAAACTACAGTTAATGAAACTTTATGGGCTCACACTGAAGGCTGTTTAAGCACAGTTATGCTGTGTCACTCTAACCTAGAGACTAAGCATGGTACAAGCAAATCCTTTTCTGCCTTTTTAAAGGTTAGGAATGTTCACATCAGAAGCTAGCACATTTCATTTAAGTGACTTTTCTTATCGCTTCTTCGGTCAAGAAGGGGTTCCTTGCATCCTTCCTTCCTTCCTTTATATATCACCAAGTTGTAAGTGTTTTAATTTCTTTCATAGGAGCAGGCCTAGAACAGTCTATAAGATGTATTTGATACATAATTCATCAAGCATTTGTGTTTATCATCACAAAAACTAATACTCGCAAAAGCGGTTGTCATAGAAATTAATTGTCAGCATTCAATATTCAGAGGTGAGCCAGGGCTGGCATCTGCAAAACCTTTTCAAGTCACAATTCTACATCACATTCTTGAGGAACTAATTTCAGGGTTTCAGTTTAATTAAAGTCCGTGCAGTGGATCTTTGTGTTTGTGTCTGCTAAGTCCAAGTAATTGCATCGATTAACATCTGTATAATCTAGATTTTCCATTAGTAATGGATGGAGACTATTTGGTCAGTATACTTACATTGCCATAAGGGAGAATCAATTTATATTTACTGCATCATGTCATATTTTTATGATTCATAAATTATTAAAAGAATTAGATTTTATAGCTGTCCTTGTTTTATCTCTGTCATTGTAATCCAACCTTCCACAATTTTGCTTACTCAGTTTAATGACATGCTCAACTCTTCCTGAAAGCATTTCAGGAAGTCTCAGTTTTTAAGAATGTGGATGGCTTGGCTTCCTTCAAGACATTTATGATCTTGGCAACATTCTACTTAGAATATGTAAAATTCCAAACATTGCACAGTGATGGGTCCAGCTACTCAGAACGGCAGTGGTATTTTGAGATTATGATTTTACTGCAGGAGGAAAAAAAAGGGGGAAAAAAAAAAAGAAAAAAAGAGAAAAAAGAAGAAAGATGCATTTAGATTTCAATGTCAGTATGCTTTTAGCTTGTGTTCGGTTTTTGACTGTATTTGTCACATATACCTTGGTATATGCCAGCAAAGAAGGTCTCACAGAGCTTAGATATGTGTCTTCCATCAGTTTTAATTAGCTTGAACAGAAATACTGAAGTGTGCTTTTGCATATTTGCTTTTTAAATAAAGTGCCAAATCTGAAGACTGAATTATTTTCTTCACTAAAAAACTGTCCAACTTCCTAAAAACCAGATATGATTATATTAATTTTAAAACCTTAGGATACAAGATTTAGTAGTGGCTCCATTGCTTCATACAGACTTGAACATCGATCAGATAAGATGTGTGAAATGGATTTTTTTACCTCAGTCTACCACACAGCATTGTCTCAGCTTCTCAGAACAGATACCAGTTTGTCACTGTCATAAGCATACTCAACATATATCAAAATATGTAGTTCCCCCCAAAACTGTCCCATATTTAAAATTTAGGGGAGATATCTTACAGATCATCTTTGACACACATTAGTGAAATGCTGGAACACATTTCTCTGGTTTTGCTGGTGCTATCATTCATTCATTAGCAAAAACACCATGCTGCAAAACACTGTAAACAAAGAAAATGATGCTGAAGCTAATTGGCAACCACAGGGAGGGTAGCTTTGTGCATTCTGTCTGCCTCTGCTGTCTAGCCACTTGAGAAACAAATTCTTCATAATATAATTTGAAAACCTCAGAAACTAAAAGTGATGTATACAGACCACAAATAATACACTGTGAAAAAAAATTATCTGAGCATTTTAGTGTCTAAGGTTTAGTTTGTTGGTTTGTTTTGGTTTTTTTCAAAATGTTTCTTTAATGTACTCCTATGTAAAGACGGATCAGAAAGCTCACTGGCTGCTATAGTTCTGTAGATCATGTTTGGCATGTATTTGTTGTCTATGTGTCTGTCTAATAAAACTGACTATAGTAAGGCAAAATGAATAAGTGAAGTTAGTGGACATGAAGCAAATTGTTTTATTACAAGAAAAATGCCAAATTCAGAATTAGAAATTCAGAAGTAGATTTTCTTTATACCATCCTCTTGTATCTAATGGATTGACGCAAAGGTGCAAATAGGACGTCAGCATAGCTTTCAATTCTGATTTCAGCTGAAATAATAGTTCCTGAAAGGCTTTGGTCAGTGTTGGGTTTTTGGTTTTGTTTCTTTTGTTTGTTTGTTTATAGGCAAGTTTTGAGGTGCTTTAGGATTCTCAGAATGGAGTTTTCCTATTTTCATTTACAATGAACAGACCAAAACTTTTATGCAGTGAAGCAAACCAGAATGGTTTTCCTCTTTCTAAAGGCAACCATTAGCCTATGTTCAAAACACAGGTATAAGTGGTTTTCTTGCCCATTGTTTTCCAACGGTTTGTAAGAGTATGGGGAAGAACCAGGCAAGAAGGAAGCATTCAAGACAAAAGTATCTGAAGAGAGGTTGGAGGCTAAATGCTCTGAAATTTCACAGTAGTGAACAAGGGAATTAGTTACTGAGTTCCTCATGTATTTGTGGTATTTGAGAATAATCAGTATTGCATGAAAAAAATCCAGTTTCATCAACATTTTCTCTTTCCACAAATTGCTAATTTTTAGCAAGTTAATGATAGCAGTGCTATTTTAAACTGCTGTTGCAGAGTGGGTACCTATACCCTCAGTAATTCTAAAAAGGCATCAGTGAAGACTGAAAAATAGGAAGTGAACTAGAAATACTTTCTGGGGAAATAGTAAGAAATTAATATTTAGGATTAATGTTTTGCAGCACCATTAGTGTGATTTCTTAAAACAAATAAGACTTCAAGAATTTCTCTAAAAATAATCTAGAGTCCCTTCAGAAACAGCATTTCAGAAACATTAGTTTTGCTCATCTGTATTTTGTTTCTAATTTCCTGAGGTCTTTATATGTAAGAGACAGACAATATTAATACTGAGCAATTTAACACACATCTGTTTATGAGAGATTCTGGAGCAAATACGTATGAAACAGCTTTGTGGATGACTCAGTGAAATCTCACAGTTTACACGTATCAAACAAATCTGTGAAATCTAGAAATATCATTGAAGAATGGAAACCAGACCTGCAGCTAAACTGCAAGTCTTTTAACAGATAAACGAAAATCTACTCTCAGAGAAGTGATAAGGCCTAAAGCTAAATCATACTCTAAATGGATAAATGTGACTTAATTATATCAGTTAGGCACACCCAATGCTGGAACAGTACAGTATACTGTCTCATGTAAAAAGTAATTTCATAAGTAGCTGAAAAATAGCTATCAGGGAAATCTCACTAGGGTACTGTTTAGCATCAAGTCCGTATCTCCTGTTGACCAAAGTTATGAGACTAAGGAAGTAATTTTTTTTCTAATTCTAGGCAGCAGGATTATTTTATGTAAAAATAAACACGACTGGGAGTGGAGGTCAGGAATCGTTTCTACCTGTTAAATGTTCTGTGCATTAGCACGGTTTCCCTTCCTGCTTTACTGCCATTTTCTTCCTGGGTATGATTAGGATAATTCTTAGACTAGTATTTGAGTAGTTCTATAACTAGATGAACTTACAATCTCTTGAAGTGATCTAGTAAAATAAAAAAAAAAAAAAAGAAGAATCATTACTAGTGCAAGTAATTCACTCTTTTGTGACACTGACCTAGACTATCTTTCCTAAAAAAAAAATAAATATATATATGTATTTGGTTTTGTGTCTCTCATATCAGTATTCCTTTATTGTCATAGGAGGTATGGGAATAAGGTGATGAATTTCAACAGTCCTTTAAAATTTGCTTAAGCAGGAATAATAACATGATTTCTTTCCCTTTGTGGTGTAATAGTTGAAGAAAAGCTTATAACAGCATCCTGAACTGGTGAAGCAATACAGGTTTTTTCAGATAAGCACATTTTCCTAAGAATTAGTCTTTGACTGCCTTAAATATTGAGTTCTTTGCGACACTCTAAACTCAGTAACTGCATCAGCTATGAGGAAAGAGAAGGTAAATGTAATTTCATTTTCATCAGAGCGACTCACCAGTACCCTATTACCTACAGGGCCAGTGCTGTCCTCGGGAATGTCTTGGCTCTGCTTGAACTCTGGAGGGCGTGTGTCCCCCTTTGACTGCAGTTTCTTCACCAACTACCAAGGCAGCCTGACTCAGAACGTGACCCCCCTGGCTGTCATATTCTTGATTATTTGCTCTTCCACAGGGGTGAGGTGGACCTCCTCCCCCCAAACAACGACAACAACAACAACGAGTTTAAAGGATTCCTCGAACAAAAAGCAATATATTCTAGAACTGAAGTCAAGCCTTCTTAGATCATGTGCCAAAACACCCCATAGTAACAAGTTAAGGCCTAATAATGATGATATCAGCATCTTCAGCAGGAGTGATCAAATAGCTCATTACGTGTACTGTATGGTACAACACTAACGCGCTATGGTAGTACAAATAGAATACTCTTACAAATAGAATACTCTATTACTTTGTGTATCTAATCAAGAGAATTTCAATATAATTCTACATTTGGACTGAAAATATTTTCTGTAAAAATTACTAATATTTTCACAAGTTATTCAGTTTTATACTCAGCCAGATATTGGTTAATCAAATTCCTCAATTCCCTGCCTGGCATGTGCTATATAACAGAATTTACAGGTACTCAAGCTAATAATAATACCTAAGTGGTATTACTATATTTGGACAGAAGCAATATCTAAGGATATACCTTATGTTCAAAATGGTTTTACTCTTAGAAAATACTGATTAAATAATTTTGTGATTAAGTGGTTTCAATTTGTTCTTTAATACGGTTGCTTGACCTTGAATGAGTCACTTAGTCTCTCTTCATCTCCAGTCTGTAAATTAACCAGTACTTTTTTCCACTCTAAACTTTTTAGTGCAAGGACATTCTTTCATTGTATTTTTCTACATCCAAGTGTGTGGAGATCCCTGGCCTTAGCTAGATATTCTGAATGCTGACATATGGCAGCAATGATACATGAAAGCCTTCATTCTGACTTGAAACAGATCTGAGAATGACCTCATCAAATCAGATCTGTATTTAATTATCTCCCCAAATCACTAAAGTATTACCAATAAGTTCTATTATACATATATGGTCAAACAGAAATTACATTTGAGTTCAGTGTGTGTTGGCTGCATTGAATAAATACTACATGTGTATGAAAACGCTTGTGAACCACTAGGAAGAGTTTGAGACCTCAAGGAAGTAACATATTTTTTCTTGCAGTCTGCAAAGTATGTGACTAGTTGCATTTATTCTTCTAATAGGAATCCTCTTTAATAAATGCAGGATTACTAGAATGTAATTTGCGATTGTATTAACATGATTACACCACTCAGAATCCCAGTGGAGCCTCTAGAAATATTATTAGGGATGTCAGTAGAAAGGAGTATATGGCTTAAAAGGTTCTAAACTAATCATGCACTTATTAGTTATGGCCAGACTCCTGCTAACTCCCAGATGATGGAGAAAACAAACCAAAACTAATTCCTGTAGTTGTGCACACAGGGGAAGGTGTCTGTACTAGAAAAAAGTAGCATAAAGTAACTCTCATGCCTATAATTACTTTTTCCATTATGTCATTTTGAATTATTACAGAAAAATCTAATAGTAGCATAGTAATATGAGGTGTTGATGGGTTACAGCCATATAAAAATTAGTATCAGGACAGCAGCTGCAGAAAATGTTATCTTGTGAAATAAACTTTACAGTTAGTAGAAATAGATTTATTAAATCCATTTAACAGTACAAATAGGTGCAGCTCTGACTTGCAAATAAGCAGATTCTGCAGCACTAAGAGTCTGATGATTTTAGAGTTCTATCTTTATACGTTAAAAATATCAGAAAAGCAAAGATTTTCCTTTCAGAATAGGAAAAATGTTTACTTTATCATAGCAATAAATGTTAAAGGGAAAAGACTCTTTTCAGAGACCATGTTGACAATTTTCTATATAGTAATGTAGCTTTCATATCTAGAATTTTAAAACCAGAGTCTAATCTTATTTTTCACCAGAACTATGATACTGTAATAAAATCTGGTAATTTAAATTTTTCAGGAAGACTAGTCTTAAAACTTAGTCCCATCTACAAGAAATTGTACTTTCTTTCATCCTGTGCCACATATGTTTGATATTAGATAATTATTCAAGCCTAAAGCTCAAGAATGTTCTGAAATGAGACTGCCCAATAAATTTTCTCTTCATCTACATTATGAAATTATTGCAAAAAAGACCAACTTCATCACAGAGTATCCAGAGCAGGTCTCTCTAGAACAACCTATGGCTTGGTGGTTGACATCCTGCTCCAAGAAATGTACATACAAAACTGCCAGAAGCTTCACTTGAGAGCTGGATTTCATTATTTTTATTTCAGGCACAGTCAGTGGTCTGAGGTCTGAATTATTTCACCAGAAAGTGAAAGAGTTTTTTAAAAGATCTTTTAAAAAAAGGAGAGCTGCAAAGTTCAATTAATTAGGCATACAGTGCAACTGTTCTCACTGCTTCTGCTTATTTGGCCCTTAGCATCACATTTTCTTCTGATAAGATTCCTTCTGCTTCCAGACTGCCCACAGTCTCTGAGTGTGGAAATAGAACCCTTGAAGACTTATTAGAATAAAACCATCAGATGTTCCTCTGCCTTTCCCGTCTCCAGCAATTTACCTCTTATGTAACCTTATGTCCCTGATGAACAGGAAAAGTATCTTTCAGAGAAGATGGTAACGGCGACATCCTTTTATCCAATACTTGGTGATTATTCTGCATATCATCACTTTGGATGCAGCTCTAGCCTTTCAATTTCATTCAACCTGGAGCTGAGTCTTATCTGCAGATTTCAGTTGAAAACTGCTATGTATCCACTGAACAGAACCGACTAGGGTTTAAACTTGAGTATAGGCAGTAAGTCTAATATCACCAATGACTCGGAAAGAGACTGATCTTAGCATTTACAGGGTGCTTCTGCATACACTGAATCAAAATTGCAGGAATTGATGCCACAAATGCTTATAAGAAACACGTTAATTAGAAAACATAGATCTCTCTTCTGTATTGCCTACTGATTTGAACATTTCACAGAAGTGAATGAACACCTCGGTTGAGGCTCCAGACAACCTGATCATAATTATATCTCTCTCTATCAAACCCCAAGATTATCTTTTATCCATCAGTCTATAAACGGGCATATGAGGCAAAGGAGAGGGGGCACCCAAGAATTCAGAATTTGTATATGCAGGAGAACAAGTTTGAAAATGTATGCCTCTGTACAGTGTTATAATAATGTAGTTCATGGGTTGCTCATGACTCAATAAATCAACTCAAATTACACAGCTCATTTATAGATTTTTTCAGATAATGGTTGTTTTAAGGGTGGATTACTGGAAGAACTGTACCACAGCAACTTTAATACATCAGATTTCAAAATTCTATATTTAATTGTAAGAAAATTCATTAATTGCTTTAAAAATGGATGCTGTACTGTCTTCTCAGAAACCATTGTAACATGTTGCAACTTTTAAACCCGCAATTAACTCAAAGTAAAATCTCTGCTTACTACAGTGATGCTCGGTAGGGTATGTGTTTGAATTTCTCTTTGGTTAACATAACCAAGACAAGACCTGACATTGCTTTAGCTAATTAGATTATTTTAGCTAATTAGTTTTGCCTACAACTTATTTTGGTTTTTCTGCTGCCACAGACAGTCTTCAAAGATACTCATTAAACCAGTCACATGAAGTTCTCTGTCTCAGCGCAACATGAAATCTTTGATCAAAATTGAAACTTAGACAATTAGCTAAAGAAGAAAAGAGTGTAAATAATTAAAATATGAACTGGATTAATTTTAAGCAAATATTTCTAAATTTCAGTGAAGAAAAGTCAAGCATGGGATATGTGACTTGGAAACAGCAGAAACAACTTTAAAAAGAGGTAAACAATATAAAACCAATCCTATACACAAATAGAACCCCCCCTGATTTTATCTGAAAGATCTTTTTAATTTTCCATTTATTTTCTTTCTGATAATGAAATATACAATTTAAATATCAATACAGAAAATAAAACCTCTTTTTGCTGGATATTTAAAATTTATCCTTTTTTCAATTAGCATGCAGAAAAAATTGCTACTACTTTTGACATATATAAACACTGGAATAAAGGCTGATAGATTAATTCATATACTGAAAGCAAGACAACGGCGTAACAGTATTTGCAGAGCACACTGATCTCTACTGACAACTATAATGCCTGCCTTTGTGCTTATCTCCCTCCTCATACACTTCCTTCCATACCTCTTCCAAACCCTTGCTTGCTTAAAAAAAAAAAAAAAAAAAAGAAAAAAAAAAAAGAAAAAAAAAAAAAGAATACGGAAGTATTATCCATTATTGGTTTTCCAGGTGGGAACCAACGCAACGAAGTCCACAGAACAAGAAGTGTGAAGGCAATCAAGAGAAACCTCAGGGTCTTGGGGTGACTGGTTGAAGGATCAGGAGCACAAGTGCTGTTTTCTTCTGTCCTGCCAGTTGCAGGGAACAATGGTGCATGTAGTTTGAAGATCACACAGATCAATACCTGGCTCCAGGTCTGACATCAATGGCTGAATTTTGGGTTTTTTTGATCATAAGTCAACTTACTTGATATCAGGCCTGTTGGCAACCAACGGGGTTCACCTGTCTTAAATGTCAGGAATTAGCAGGGTTCATTAAGACAGCTTTAAACTAGATTTGAAGGGAGAAGGGAATAAAACCAGGCTTGTTAGAGATGAGCCTGAGGGTGGCATGCCAGTGTTGGAGGCAAGACTGACAGCACAACTGAAGTGCATCTACACTAATGCCCAAAGCATGGGCAACAAACAGGCGGAGCTGGAAGCCACTGCGCAGCAGGAAGACTATGACATAATCACCATCACAGAAACATGGTGAGGTAACTCACATGACTGGAGTGCTCCAATGGATGCTACAATCTCTTTAGGAGGGGTAGGCAAGGAAGGGGAGGCAGTGGGGTAGCTTGGTATGTCAGGGAGTTTTTTGATTGCCTAGAGCTGAACGATGGTCACAGTAGGGTCGAGCGCTTATGGACTAGAATTAGAGGGAGTGTCAACAAGGGGGATATCCTGGTGGGAGTATTACATATCACCCAACCAGGATGAAAAGACAGATGAAACATTCTACAAGCAGCTGGGAGAAGTCTCAGGATTGCTAGCCCTTGTTCTCATGTGAGACTTCAACTTACCAGATGTCTGCTGGAAGTAGAATAGAAGAGAGAAGAAACATTCTAGGAGGTTCTTGGAGTGTGTGGAAGATAACTTCCTGACACAGCTGGTCAGTGAGCCAGCCAGGGGAGACCAACCACTGGACCTGCTGTTTACAAACAGGGAAGGACTGGTGGGTGATGTGGTGGTCAGAGGCTGTCTGGGGCATAGTGATCATAACTCTCTGAGACTCGAAAACTCTATCATCTTAAGGAGGGTGCGTGTGTGTGTGTGTCAGCAAAAATGCTACGTTGGCTGTCCAGAGGGCCGATATTGGCCTATTTAACAGAGCCCCTTGGATTTATGAAAAGCAGGTCCTGCTTGATAAACCTGATCTCCTACAAGAAGACAACCTGCCTAATGGATGAGGGAAAGGCTGTGGATGCTGTCTACATGGACTTTAGTAAAACCTTTGGCAGCATCTCCCACAGCATTCTGTTCATGCCTTGGATGGGTGTACTCTTCACTGGGTAAAAAGCTGGCTGGTTGGCTGGGCTCAAACAGTGGTGGTTAATGGAGTTACATCCAGCTGGTGGCCAGTCACAAGTGGCATTCCCCAGGGCTCAGTACTGGGGCCGATTCTGTTCAATATCTTATTGACGATCTGGATGAGGGGATTGAGAGTACCCTCAGTAAGTTTGCAGATGGCACCAATCTGCAGTGGGGGGAGTGTTGATCTGCTTAAGGGTAAGAAGTCTCTGTAGAGGGATCTGGACAGGCTGGATTGGTGGGTCAAGGCCAACTATATGAGATTCAAGAAGGCATTAATTGAAGAAGATCCAATGATGGGTGCTGCACTTGGGTCACAACAACCCCAAGCAGTGCTACAGGCTTGTGGAAGAGGGGCTGGAAAGCTGCAAGGTGGAAAAGGATCTGGGGGTGTTGGTCAACAGCTGGCTGAACATGAGCCAGCAGTGTGCCCAGGTGGCCAAAAAGACCAATAGCATCCTGGCTTGTATCAGAAACAGTGTGGCCAACAGGACTAGGAAAGTGATCATTCCCCTTTACTCAGCACTGGTGAGGTTGCACCTTGAATCCTGTGTTCAGATTTGAGGCCTTATTACAAGAAAGACATTTGAGGAGCATGTCCAGAGAAGGGCAACAAAGCTGGTGAAGGGTCTGAAACACGAGTCTTATGAGTAACAGGTGAAGGAATTTGGGTTGTTTAGCTTGGAGGAAAGGAGGCACAGGGGAGACCTTATTGCCCTCCACAACTGTCTGAAAGGAGGTTGTAGTGAGTTGCGGGTAGGTGTCTCCTCCCAGATAACAAGTGATAGGAGAAGCAGAAACTGACTTAAGTTGCACGAGGGTTTTACAGTGCATATTAGGAAAAATTTATTCACTGAAAGTGTGGTCAAACATTGGAACAGGCTGTCCAGGAATATGGTGGAATCACCATCCCTGGTGTTTTGAAAACACTTAGTTATGGTGCTTGGGGACATGGTTTAGTGGTGGACTTGGAAGTCCTGGGTTAATGCTTTGACTTTACGATCTCAAAGGTCTTTTCCAAATTAAATGAGTCTGTGATTCTATTCTATGAACTTATTAAAAACAAAACAACAAAAAAGAAAAAAAATAATCCTTGGTCACATTTCCAGGATGGAACCATTATGAGAGAACTTAGTCAAACATTTATCTTACGTATATCATGTCTGTAAAGGAAGAAGACCTAGTCCATGTTAACAAATGTTATACATAACAACATAAGGGAAACAATCCTCTGCAGTACTTTTCAATATCAGCTTATTTTTTTATTGACCTGCTTTAAAATGCGTAGCCATTAACTGAGAAAATGAACTTCTTACCACTAGAGTAATTTCTCTTTTTTTTTTTTTCCCCCATCACACATTTACAAAATAACTCAAGAGAACTCTTAAGATGTATTGCATGGCTTTATCCAATGTATTTAGTATGCTTAAGGATATATGCTACGTTAGTTTACTATAAGCAGCATGGCAAAATAGGTGCAATAAGAAATTTGTGAGAACAGGCCACAAAATAAACCTAAAGCAACAGCTGAAGCAATAGCTGGAAGTGGTATTAAACAGAAATTTTCTAACCTGTGATGTACTATCACATACTGATCGCCTAAAGCTTTTCCAGTTGAGAACAATATGTTGAACATGTATCTGACAGAGGCCCACATTGGTACAATATTACTTCACAGTTAGGTGACCACAAGCTGCCAAGTAATTTGTAGAGATAGCCAGGGAGCAGGAGACAGATATGATCTTGCCCTAAGGCTTATCAGAAAGGCAGAAAAGTGATAGACAAATCAACGCACATAAGTAACAAGGAACATTTTCAATATTTTAGTTTCTCAATACTCACAAACTCTCCCAGGTGACTTGAAGCCAGATGTGCTGCAATAGTGAAAAGGAGCAGGGAAGAAAGCAGCACTTGGATATTCTTCAAAGTAGAATTTATGTTCTTTTGTTTCTGAACTTTGGGTGAAGGAAATGCATAGCTTGCTTGGGTTTTACGATCAGTCAGTTGTTCTAAACTGTCACACACACCTAAACACAGGTTAGAAGGTGGTAGAGGGCATCTCTTTGTTCATAGGGCAGAGCTGATTGGGTCCTGTAGTGTGTTTGCATGGCAAGGTTTTTATAGCAGAGGGCCCACAGGGGTGGCTTCTGTGAGAAGATGCTAGAAGCTTCACCCATGTCCAGCGGAGCCAATGCCAGCCAGCTCTAAGATGGACTCACCGCTGGCCAAGGCCAAGCTAATCAGTGACAGGATGGTTGTAGTGCCTCTGTGATAGCATATTAAGAAGGGGGAAAATAACGTGTGTGCCAGCAGAACAGCACAGTGAAACTACCTGAGAGCAACAACTCTGCAAACACCAGGGTCAGTGAAGGAGGGGGAGGAGGTTCTCCAGGTGCCAGAGCAGATTCTCCTGCAGCCCATGGTGCATCCCACTGTGCCCCTCAGCCCATGGAGGTGAACAATGAGGCAGATCCCCACCTGCAGCCCATGGAGGACCCCACGCTGGAGCAGGTATGTGCCTGAACGAGGCTGTGACCTGTGGGAAGCCCGTGGTGAAGCAGGTTTTCTGGCCAAACTTGTGAACTCATAGGGGACCCATTCTGGAGCTGTGTGTGAAGAACTGCAGACTGTGGGAAGGACTGACATTAGGGAAGTTCATGGAGGACTGTCTCCCATGGGAGGGAGCCCACACTGGAGCAAAGGAAAAGTGTGAGGAAGAAGGATGGGCAGAAAAAACATGTGATGAACTGACCATAACCCCCACTCCCTGTTCCTCTGCACTGCTCAGGGGGAGGAAGCAGAGAAATTGGGGATTAAGTTAAGCCCAGGAAGAAGGGAGGTACAGGGGGAAGGTGGTTGGTTGGTTTTTTTTTTTTTTGGTAGGTTGTTGTTTTTTTTTTTTCTTATCTAAATGGTAATAAATTAATTTCCTCAAGTAGAGTCTGTTTTGCCCATGATGGTAATTGCTGAATGATCTCTCCCTGTCCTTATCTCAAACCACAAGTCTTTTGTTATATTTTCTCTCCCCTGTCTGGCTGAGGAGGAGAATGATAGGGAAGCTTTGGTGGGCACCTGACATACAGTCCGAGCCAAACCACCACAGGTCGATTGGTTAGAAAAACAACAAAAAAAGCAAGCAAGAATTATAAACCAAGGTACACAGATTAGACGCAATTAGTGAATCCAAAATGTAAAAAGCACAGTAAAGAGTGGAATTATCTCTTACACCAAAGAAGAAATATATATATGAATAACTCTATATGATTAAATATAGGTAGCTGTATATGAAGAAATTATGAATCTCTCAAACTGTCAAAGTTTTAAATATAGTATTTTTTTCATTCTTTCAAAGTGATCCAAACATTGACATTTCCCCTAAAGTGTTTATTTTCATGATTTGTTTGTAAATTTGTTTCTGGAATATATGAAGAAAATTTCTTCAATTATTTGTTTTATTTTCACATAAGCTACTGAACTGTCTACTAATATCCTTTGAAGAAGGAAAAAAATAAAAAATGTCAGAACTCCTTTCTTACGTTCTACTCTAGATGTTGTTTTTTAATAGAAATAAGCCAAAATATGCAGTTGAAGTTCAAATTAAATGTAATGTCAAACTTGGGTAAAATCTCAGTTTTATTTGCATCAGAGAAGTCATATGCCACCACACTCTTTTAAAGTACAAGTCAATCGTTGGAGACAACACTAAGGTCGGCAATAACATTACCCTGATCCATTCTGTGCTGTGCTGGCCTATGAAGCTTTGCAGCCACAAAAAGTGTAGCTATTTTAATGGTAATATTCCAACTAAAATCAGTATTCCAAAACATTCCAAGGTTCCAATCCTATTGGAACTTGTTAGACTCAAAAATGAGCAGTAGGTCCCCCAAAAAGCCCAAAGCAACACAACAAACAATAACACCAACTTTAGGTGTTTAGTAGGATTAGTTAAAGAAGGATGCAGTATTTTGGGGGAAAAAAACCCCACAAACAAATACATGTGTAAGAGTTTAACTGAACCAAAGACATGAAGTCCCAACTTCAAAAGCAAAGGTTTCTTTTTTTTTCCTCTTTGCACTTTGTTTGTCTCTAAGGTGCTTACTGTATATAATACTTGCACTTTGTCTGTCTTGAGTTCTAGATATACAGCTAAAAGCCTAAAGTGATCCTGATACACTCCCATGTATCTTTACCCTTGTCTAACCCAGGCATTGTATTTTCAGTATTAGCATCCCTCTGGTTTTTATGGTTGAGTATCTATCTCTGCATGATGTGATAGGACTCTGTGCATCCATGCTCTGAACGATAACTGAATATACCATTTTCTTGAGGTAAATATATTTAAAAAAAATTAAAATTATTCTACAACTTTTAGCTGAGGTTTTAAATTAAACAATAAACTAGAAAAAGGAGAATTTTAAACAGATACAGAAAGAGAAGTGTACCTAGCAGTCAGATGAAGTTTTCAGGTAAAACAATTAAAAAGGGGGGAAAAAAAAACAACCAAAAAAACCCAAAACAAACAAAACCGTCTTTAAACCAAATTTTACCTCTTCCCTTTCCTGCTGGGTCCTTCTTTCAAGGTTTTTACTCAAATGAGCAACTTTCAGTGACTTCCAAAATAGCAAAGAAATGTACAGATGTACTGGTTTTTGCTAGGGTAGAGTTAAATTTCTTTATAATAGGATGTATGGTGCTATGTTTTTGATGTGTGATGAAAACTGTGTTAATTATTGCTGAGCAATGCTTACACAGAGTCAAGGCCTTTTCTGCTTCTCACACTGTTCCATCAGTGAGTAGGCTGGGAGTGCTTGAGAAGTTGGGAGGGGAAATACACCTGGGACAGATGACTCCAACTGACCAAAGAAATATTCCATATCATATGATGTCACGCTCAGCCTATAAAGCTGGGGGAAGAAGGAAGGGGGTGGGGGGTGGAATGTTCACAGCTATGGCGTTTGTCTTCTCAAGTAACTGTTACATGTGACAGAACCCTGCTTTCCTGGGAATGGCTGAACACCTGCCTGCTGATGGGAGGTGATGAATGAATTCTTTGTTTTGCTTTGCTTGTGTACATGGCTTTTGCTTTACCTAATAAATTGTCTTTTTCTTGACCCACAGGTTTCCTCACTTTTACCTTTCTGATTGTCTCCCCCATCCCACTGGGAGTGAATGGCTGCATGGTGCTGAGATGCCCACTGGAGTTAAACAACAACCACAGAATAAGCTCTAAGTGCCTAGGAAAATTCTTCATTTTAGATTCCTGATGCCATAGTGATGCTCCCCAACCTTGACATGCTCCGTACCCCTGCTCTTACTACAGCACCAGGAGGTACTGACTTCACACCAAGTCTGGAGGGTTTTCCCAGCCAAACATACATAAATGTCACAGGATAGAAGTTATATCATCCTTGTCCACATGACTTCTATAGCCTCCATTCCTACTACTCAGCTCATTTTATTGAATACAGTTTAATATAAAGCTGTACACAGCAGAGACAGAGCAAATAGGTCCTATCAGTCACAGGTGCCTAGAACTGTCTCTGGCCTGACAGGCAGGAGAACCAGAGAATAACTTATGCTAATCCTGCCTGACACAGAATTTAAGACACTTTTCCTTAGTTCTCCTAATGCTCTCAATCCCATAGCACACCTGTTGCACCTGACAGAAGACAGTTACTTACACTGCCAGTTTCTACTTTCTTTCCCAGTCAAACCCAGTTATTCAGTGAAGCTGGAGAGAGGACATCCAACCAAAAGGCACACAGACCTGCATCTTCCACATGCCAGTAGTGTCCAAAAATCTTGCCTTCAGTGTTTCCTATTCTTTAAGTGAGAAGTTATAAAGAGTCAGGAATCTCAGAATAACAGAATGCTGAGGTTGAAAGGGACCTCTACAGATCATCTGGTCCAGCCCCCTAAGCAGTGTCATCTAGAGCAGGTTGTCCAGGACAATGTCCAGATGGCTTTTGAATATCTCCAAGGATGGAGATGCTGCAGGCTCTCTGTGCAATCTGTTCCAACCATACTGATCATCTTCTACCCTGTTCTTACACATGATACATATATAATACAAAATTGAGATTCTGTGCTGAGTGTCACAATTTAAAAACTGTGTGTTGCAGTGCATACCATTTAGCAATCCTCTTAAAGCTTTGTTTCTTAAGGACTCTGCTTAGGATTCTGATATTAAAATTAAGGGATCTCAAATAAAGATACTATAAAATACGTAGGCACTTCAATGTTACTTTGGGGCTATATAATTTAGGTGCCATAATTCCCTATTTAGAGGCCTAATGCTATAGAAATCAGTCATATAGAATCATATAATCATAGAATTGTTTAGGTTGGAGAAGAACTTTGACATCATTGAGTCCAACCATCAACCTAACACTGCCAAGTCCACCACTAAACCATGTCCCCAAGCACCACATCTACGCATTTTTTAAACACCTCCAGGAATGGTGACTCCACCACGTTACTGGGCAGCTGGTTCCAATGCTCATAGACCCTTTCAGTGAAGAAATTTTTACTAATATCCAATGTAAAACTCCCCTGGTACAACTTGAGGCCATTTCCATATGAGGAGGAGGGAAAAATTATCTTTGAAAATTGGACTTACCACGCCCTTTTTAAATATCTTTGGCAATGTGGCTCAGACAGCTTTAAAGAATTGTCTGATTAGTCTCTAGCCTACTTTTCTCCTATCAGTCACATGGCTCCTGAAATGTAAGCAAGCGATGCAATTTTGTCCGTAACCTTGTTATTTATAGAGTTTATTTTGTAAGTGTTTGATGGTCAATAATCAGTAGAGTTTGTTATCATTTTCTCTGCACTTCAGAGTCTCACACCTTACCCTTTTCATGCAACCTGGGATAAAGTCATTGCTGCTTCCTGTGATATTAGCAGCTACACAATAATTTCATATGCAGAGCAAAGACTGCATTACAGCCCTCTTCATCCCTAGAATGACAAATAATTTCACACCTAATCCGTAACTGCTGCATCCTACAAACTATCACTTAAAATACTGATTTGTCCTATCTGCTACTTCTGGTAGTGTCTATTCCTTATTACAGACTGCAGAATTCTATCTGTATTTTAGTTTATGCTTTAAATTTGTTGAACAGAAAGAATATAGGTAAATACTTCTGATCTGTTTGATCTAGACTGCCCTTTTTGGTCTTTTTTTTTTTTGTTGTTGTTGTTAATGTGATCATCCTTTCGAAGATTTGCTGAAAGTCAAGCATTTTCTATCCCTTCCTTTCTTCTTCTAATGAATAAAAATGGGAGAATAATAATAAAAAAGTCTCTATATCTGTTTTTTTGTTCAAATACAACATAAAAATAATATAATTACCTGTCATTTAATCAAAATCTATCCAAACTGTTTTCAAGGTGAATGCAAGTTCAATTGATATCAGAAAGTATCCAAAAGGTGGATGTGATACCTACACTTGCCATTGTCCAGCCAGAGATACAAGATGACAAATAGCAAGCATATACCTACAATGTCTCAATTTAGCAGCTATACCTATTATCCCTAAACATTACAGACAACTTTACAGTAAGTTTACTTTTTATATACTTAATACAAACATTCATCAAAAAGATTGCAAAAGAAAACATTTCTTGAATAAATATGTATAATGTCAGTTCCCGAAGACTATTTACAGAACAAATTTCCACTGAAATCTCTGGTTGTACCAGAAATCTTAGAAAAGTCGTATAGTATCTGGCATCAGAAGACTTTTTGCTTAAATGTGAACAGATGTCAGTACATATTTCTGAGTTTCCTCCTTTGGGAGTTACATGACCTCTCTTA
Organism: Falco peregrinus; assembly: GCF_023634155.1. Taxonomy (NCBI): domain Eukaryota; kingdom Metazoa; phylum Chordata; class Aves; order Falconiformes; family Falconidae; genus Falco; species Falco peregrinus. The sequence continues at coordinate 24,333,605 of NC_073723.1, forward strand.
AATCAGTTCAAAATGGATTTGTTCCTCCTGAAAACCTTTGAAAAATATTTTTCCCTGGAATTGGTTAAATGCACACTTATAAAGGAATGTGATGATTAGGAATGTAACTAATTCAGAAAGCATAATGTAAGACACAAGACCAATCTTTGTGAAATCTCAGCTCATGAGACTTAATTTAATAATTAAGGCATTTAGTTAAATTCTTTCACATAATGCCTCATTTTCTAGCTGCCTTTCAGTATCTGGGTTTCCTGTAGGATTAAGAGCGCAAACCATTAAATACTGGGAGCTTTTGTAAAACAAAATACCTTCCTGAAGCAGTCTGAGGGAGTTTTAAAATTTTATCAAATTGCACTTCTGTAGAAAACAAGCTGTTAAGCAATAATGAACTAATTGTTCCATCCAAGCAAAAAACTGCAAGAGAGACATCATGTCATATTTACAGTTTAATTCCCGAATTCAGCCACTTGTTTCTTCAGTTTCTTTTAATCAGGCCAAAAGGGAATCTGCTGAGTTACACAGTACTAAACAATGAAGTACTGGAAAATGATCTGCTGTCTTCCTAACCTTGCTGGCCTTCAAGTGATACAAAGAATAAAATGACTTTATTTGTGACCCATCCCTCAATTAGCACAAAGGAGAGAAAATCTATTTCCTTACTTACATTACCCACTTGTATTTTGAATAAACATATCACTAGGTGCTGAAGTTGAAAGGCAATAAAAAGGAGCAAAAATAAAGATCTGTGCAGGCAGTAATTCAGGGAACATTGGTTAAGCTTCTTTTCTGAGTCTCCGTGTAAGCAGCTTTCTCATCTTCACTGAATCTTGCAATCAAAAAAAGATCTATGTCCTTTTTCAGAGACCTTAGATGCTTAACTTTACTTATTCTGTCCCTTTACCACCTTTGCCCAAGGAATAAACAGATGTAAGTTACTCACCATTTCAGTGAAAGTAGCTCACTAAAGCAGAGGTGAAGAAAGTGTAGAATTCATTGGCAGAACATGCTCAGAGACAGAGTCACAGTTGCACTAACCCTAGGCAACAATCAGGCTAGGACAAAGGGTCCCCAGAGAGCTGGGTTCCTTCACTAGACAGACAGATCTCACAGCTGTGCCTGACCTCGGGCTTTTATGCCTTCCAGACCACCAGGCATACTGGAAGCTGGGGCTGCCAGATGGAGAGCTGTTGAGGGCAGCTGCATTCACACATCCCCACCAGATACCACCAATCCCACCTGTGCTGGGCAGTGTCTTCCAAGCAATGTAGTCAGAAGCCTCTGCTCCCTGCTGAATTCCCCAGTTGTGGCCAGGTCTCCTGGTCTTTTGTAGTCACACTTTGTCAACCAACCCAGCAGCTCCAGCACTCTTCAGTCATATGAAATGTCTCAGTTTTCAAGGGCAGAAACACCAAGGACCCTTGATGAAAAGTGGGCACAGAGAGAAAGGCTCATCCATGAGCTTGATCCAGCTGCTGCTGTAGTGAAAGATAATTTCCCTGTTGATTAAGAAGGGAGCCAGGTACTTTTCTCCCTGGCTGGTAAAGATTGAACATTACATTTAATCTGAATAATAGTGGGGAAATCTACTGTACATATGATGACTAAATCCAAAACCCCCACAAAATTGAGAAGGAAGGGACATTTTGAATCAGCCTGTTTAACTAGATGGAGAATGTTAATGGAAACATTTTACTCATTCCTGCATACAAGCTGGGGGAAGCACGTTTCCAACAAATCCTGTGACTAAGCAATTTTCCTACCTGGAGGAAAGAGATAGGTTGTTTTCAGTTTCTTTTGGACTTAGCAATATTGTATGCCAGCTCCTAAAAGACATTTTGGTTCACATCTGAGTTAACACATTCACTAGAATTATTTTTTGCCCCCTGAAACATTTTTTATCTCTATAATGAGAAAAACTCTAATAGCTTATGTAGCTATGGTATACTCCATTTATTAAAGTTCCCTTTGTATTGATTAGAATTAGTCTGGTAACGTTTTCTTGTTCAATAGCTAGGCAACCCCCACAAAAGGAAAATATCACTTCACAATTCTTGTATCAGGAATTGTACTTCAGCTGGAGACAAATGGAGATCATAACAGTCTTTGGTCTTGAACCTGTATCATATGACTGAGTGATGAAAGGACATAATATCATGGCTTTCATTAGGAAAATCTGAGCCTCATGGATGCTATACTATCTTCCAAAGTCCTGTACTACCTTTTCAGTATATATCAATATAAATATTCACTTTTTCCCTATCTGCCACTTAAAACTTGCATGCAAAGTTTAATGTTCATACATTCTTCAAAGGAGATTTAAACCCAGAAATAGATCAGATTTAATGTAGCTAGTGAAAATTTTAAAGCAATAGTACATTCTCAACACACATAAATACCCATGCTACAATGACAGGTGAATTAAGTTCTTAAATTCATGGTTGTCAGAAAGATACTAATCTTTCTGTTCTTATTCTTGCATGATTATCCAGTGCAGTATGTCTCACATCTATCTCTGTGTGGACAGAAATAAATTGTCACTTGTTTATAAGAAACTGTAATGATGCTTTTTTCCAAACAATGTTCATAAAGTTATTATTACATCTTATTCTAAGTAATCTTCAGTACTTTATCTATTTTCAATACTACTTTTCATTTTTAACATCAGTGAAGTTCTGTGTTATTTTACATTTTGGATTATTTTGTCCAGTTCCATAATTCCACAGTTGAAAAGAAATATAAAATAAAGCACATGGCAAGAAGAAGGTTTTTTTGGCCCAAATCCCTATGTTTAAACAAAGTACACAAACTCATGTGCTTTTTGCAGGCATAATTGTGAACTCTGTTTACATATGCTTTATCTGTAATTATCTATGTAGATTAGATAAACTGCTCTTGCATAGAAATAGGCATTTAAGCTTACAGTTACCTGATTGGCATGTGCAATCAGAGTAACTGATCTTGCAGAGTAGGTATGTAGCTGCATGTCTAATGTACCTAAAATGCAGGTCTATAAAATCCAGTTAATTCTCAATAATCTTTTGATATTAGAAACAATCTGTCCCTTTGCTCAATTTTCAAGCTGCCAAAAATAGACATAATAGCTGAGATGCATTTTCTGCTTGTAAGGATAAGCTAAAAATTCTGCCCTGCAGCTCCACAAATGAAAGGGTGAAATCAGGGCTATCCTAAGACCAATAGCAAAACACTAGTAAAATCAAGGATTTACTTTTGAACAAACTACAAAAGCTGAAAAATAATTTGCTTAGATGCTCCTTTTCTGCTGAACTTTATGGTGGCAAATCAACACAAAGATGTAGCACATCTATGTTTTCCTGTTCACATCTTCAGAATAAAGAAAGTTTTAAATAAATGTGTTAGAAACCTGTAAACTATTCTTATTACTGCTAGCATTGATTTAAATAAAAGTGTGAGAATTTGACTTTCAGTATATTACCAATAAGATTTTCTCAATTCTTCACTGATAAAGACACACTATCATTTCACATTCTCATGTCTTTCATGGTATATTTCCCACAAAATAACATTTGTTGTTTTCAATAGTGAGTTTCAAAAGAGTAGAAGTAGTAAAAGAAGTGTTACAGAAGAGTTTGTCTAAGACATCACAGGGTAATAAGCACTTAAAAAAATTTAAAAGGTTTTTATGTTCTTGAAAAAAGAAGAGTAACTGCAGTTTAACGGTGCTTCTCCACAAAACCACATTTTCTGTAGATGCTGTGCTCTTTGAATAGTATGTGCTAGTGGCTTGTCACAGCACTGGGTGCAAGTCAGAAGGAATGTGAAAACATGACTTTGGCTCACCTTTCTTTTGCGTTCTCTGAAGAGACCACTTCTCTACTGTCTTTAAATAACTTAAGGGCTCTTACTTCCAATGTTAGGCTGCAGAAGCAACTAAAGAGCATAAATGTTGTTTAGGAACAGCACAGCATAAAAGCAAGTATAATACACTCCTCTTTCTTCATCTGGAATGTTGACAAAGTGAGAGCCATGTCACCTCTATGCTACTACATGAAATGAAAAATGATACATTTTGGGCAGTTAAGCATATATAAATTTGAAGAAACTATGTAATACCCAGTAGATTTTTAATATTGTGCATATATATGTGTCTTCCCACACATCTTCTTCCATAAAAAATTGTATCTGTACATATCAACCTTGTGAAATTTTGTATATTTTCTAAGATTCATGTTGGACCATTCATTGATCTTTCACACAGGGAAAGATGACCCTCCCTAGAGCATATGCACTCTTGGCATGTCTAGACCTTGCCTACATGATAAGAGTTATTGTGCGTTTTACTGTATTACAGAAGTGAGAAACAGTCTAATGCATCTGGGAAATGAGTTTGTACACATGGGAAGAATGGCACAATGCATGTATTTCTCTTAAGGGAGTTCTAGACAGAAATATGGTACCTCGGGTCAATGAGTTACCATAAAATATGACCGAAGATGTGACGATGCTGAACCACTTAGTGTTTTCTTACATATTTCAAGCTTTGGTGGGAGTCACAGCATAATGGTTCATTGGGCCAGAGAGTCTGAATATTTATTGACTGAATCATATGGTGCCTTCTGTAACATTTAATTTCTTTTTGTTCTACAGAGTGTATTACTTCACAAAGAATCATTCAGAAAGCTCACTTTCAAAACACACTATAACTCAACTGATTAAAACATTTGTTCTGAGATGTGAAAAGGAAGAATGTAGACAGCTCTTGAAATCTAAGTTCAACTCAGTACTGCATCATTGGCTATAACAAGAAATTCTTGCTATTATCGCCTGCTACCACCCCAAGAAAAGTCTAATTCAACTTGATGTCTTCTAGACAAAATGTAAGTCAAGCAGAGAAAAGTTTTCCCTGGCCCTTGCTTGTCCTTTCCAACAGCTGGATATAATTTTTTTTTTCCATCAAAGCCATCTTCTTCCTCAAAGTGATGTTTTCTGGGGATTTTCTTTTGTGCTGTATCAGGTTTCCTAATGTCTAAAGGGTCCAAAGTACCCAACTGGAGTGTAAATACAGCTAGATAGTAAAATGCCAAGAAAACTGATGCTTCACTATTTTAATTGCCTTTCTTGAATTACTGTTCCAGCTGTGGGAGAATATATGACTGCAGTCTTCAGTCATGCAGAGACAAGTCTTGCATTTGTCTAGAATTAATATATCTGTAACCAGTTGACCCATCTTACATTAATTATTAATAAAAAAAATCAGACATATCAGACAAAGCACTGAGCAGAAACAAACAAAAATAGTGTTGGTGGTGAAAGAAGCTGAATTTTACTAATTACAAGGCAAGCATCCTGGCAATGGACAGAGGGAAGGAGTGATACTTTTACGTCTGATTTTGGAGTCAGTCATGGATCATCATTATATTCTGATCTTTCACTTGTCTTTTACATGTTAAATAAAGATCTGAAAAGGAAATGTATTTGTACACGAATAACAATTCATTTCTTTTATGGAGTATTTCACTTTGTTGTCAGCTAATTAAATTCTGTCACTGAACTAAATATGATTGATTGTAACCTACAGCTGTTCCCTGTAAATCTGCCTACAAATAGCTGCTCCAGGATAGTAAGCATTCTGACACTCTCTAAAACAGTCAGCAACAGAAACAGACAACCGTTGAAAATTTAATCTTAACAAGACTTCCACTGAACTCATGGGGATACCATTTTTAATTAGAAAGAGAATGCCAGACTCTGAGTAGCTTGCTTAACAAAGTTCACTAAGTAACATCTGATTAAAAGACATGAGGTGGACAGCTTTATTTTCCCTCTAGGAAAGCCAGTAGCTTTAGAAATGATTGTTTCCTTCATAAGATACATTTACTTGTCAAAATGACAGGCTTGTCAGACCATGTAGGCATGTGGCAGGTTACCCAATGATATTTTTTTAAAAATTTTGTTTCCTACTGATGTGTTGAGAAAGAGGACACGCTGCTAGCCAGTGCATTTTATTGTGAACAATATTAAGATTTATCCAGAGCTAAGAAACTGACGCACACCAGTTGTGTATGACAGTGTGATGGGACATAATGCACTCCTGGAAAAGCACCAGTGACACAAAACTGGAAAGAGTGATTCACCAGTGGTGGTGGTGCTATTCAGAGGGACCTTGACATGCTGTGGTAACAGGCAGATTGGAATCTCATAAGTTCGACAAGGGCTACTGCAAAGTGCTGGAGGTGAATAATCTCCGGCAGCAGTACAGGCTGGAGCCAACCATCTGGGAAACAGCTTTGCAGAAAAGGTTTTGGGGTCCTGGTGGAGAGTAAATTGAGCATAAGCCAGCAGTATACCCTTGTGGCAGAGGCAGCAAGCAGCCTCTGAGGCTGCACTGAGCAGAGTGTTGCCAGGGTGTCGAATGAGGTGATCCTTCTGTTAGCAACAGTGAGATATCTCTGGGTACTGTGTCCAGTTCTGGGCTCCCCACTACCAGAGAGGCATGACCATACTGCATTGAGTATAGAGAATGGCCACAAAGATGATAAAGGGACAGAAGCATCTTTCATATGAGAAGCTGAGAGAACTGGGACTGCTTAGCCTGGAGAACAGAAGGCTCAGGGGGGATCTTATCCGTGTATATAAAAACCTCATGGGGGTGGGGGGTAAAGAAGATGGAGCCAGTCTTTTTTCAGCAGTGCCCAGTGGCAGGACTATGGACAATAGGCCAAAACTGAAGTACTACTTGAACTACCCTTGCATTTACCCTTTCTAAATTTACCTTGAATTTACCCTTTCTAAATAGAAAAAAATTCTGCTGCAAGGGTAGTTTAGAACTGGAGCAGGTTGCACAGAGAGGCTGTGGATGCTCCATCTTTGGGTATATTCAAAGCCCAACTGCACATGCTCCTGGGCAACCTGCTAGCTCTGAGTTGAGCTGCAAGGATTTAGCTAGATGACCTACAAACTGCCTTCCACACTCATTTAATTTTTGATTCTGTGATTATGTATTTCGAGGAGGGGAAAGAAAAGAAAAAAAAATGTTGTGTCGGTTCTTTTGGGTTCTGTCCTCTGTCCACCCCAACCCCCACCACCCCACCCCACCCCCCCTTGCCCCATATTAAATGCTAATTTAAAGTTAAAACAGTAATAACAGATTTTGCTCTGGATAGCTGTCATACTGAAAACTAAAATCAGTCATACTATTAATCAGGAATAAGAACTTATATATCCATCTGTACATAGCAGGTTGAAACTTTGGAATATTCTTTTGAGTTTGAACATTCCGACTTAGGAGGAAGAAAGCAAGCAGGCAGCAGCACTCTGTGATAATGTATTTTTTTTTTCTACTGCACTTTTGTCTGTATTTTTTTTTAACAGACAACACAGAATCTGGTTATGGTATACATTCTCTGAAATTAATAAAGAGTATCATTCAAAATTGCACTGAGGTATCAAGAGTTGTCTGATGAGTCTATATGAAAAGAAAACATGAGAAAGCAGAGTCTAAGAGCCTCCATTTAGTGTTTTCTTCAGGCAGACTGCACAAAGCAAAATCTAAGCAAGAAGAAACAATATGTTTTTCAGTAAAGGACTGAAGATTAATAGAAGCTCAGGAATCTGATACTGCAACACACGGAAATGCTGGAAGCATGTATCTTGTACTGGGATCCCAAAACAGAAAGCTGATGGCATTGTTTTATGTACTGCTGTGACAATCTAAAAGGAAAACCATAACTTACAAAGACTGCTGTTATGGGTCTGAGCTCAAAATAAAGCAATTTCTGAAATTATTTTACATAGACTTGTTAATTATTAGGTATTAGGAAGCAGACAACTGATAAAACAGAGATGCTTAAATTTACATTGTAAAATTGAGTTCCAATGTATTTTATTCAAGTAGTTGTGAGTTATGTATTTTCCCTTTCCTAAATTAGGATATTGACTACATTGAATTGAAGCATTCTGGGTTTGAAATAAATGATTTTTTATACAGTACCCTGGAAAATGTGAAATCATAAGACAAAGCACATAATTAAAATGGGTACAAAAATAGGATTATCTCAGAAAGTCCGTAAGACTTATAGACAAATGTAAAAGAACTGTAGAAAAGTAGAAAAAAACATTAAACATCAGAAGTTTCTAGGTAGGTTTAGTAATAATTCTCAATTGAAAAGTTTTTGCATGTTCAGGAACAACCATATTTAGTCTTTAAACATCTATGTAGAAAAGCTGAGATCCAAAAGAAAGTGTGAAAAATAAAGACATATTAAGGAATATTTCTACATTTCTTTCTGTTATATTTGAGGATCCTTTAAACACAGAAATGCAGTTTATGGACAAACAGTACCGAACAAACTTAGCTTCAATCCCTTTTTCTCCTACCTATTACTTCTCTCTTAGAATTTTTTTGACACAATAATTACAAAATTTGTGGAGATCTTTAAGAAGAACTCAAACAAATGAAATCCTCAATTACTGAAACTATTTCCTTCAATATAGAATACAATTTTGGTCCTGGGTTTGCTCCATTTCTACCAAATACATATAACATATGTTGTTCTAAATGTCTTTCAGGAGAATAATCCCATTTCCCCATAAAGAAACTCATGATCCAAAAATTAGATTGAGGGAATGAACATTTTAGCAGACTGTGCATTCTAGAACAGGAATAAATTTGGTAATTTATTATTACCATTACTTATTATTACTATTATATATTACCATATATATTACAAAATAAATTTGGTAATAATGCTGGTACTTCATCGTTTACAACTTTGAGTGAAACTGTAAATAAAACTCATTTACTCACTAAATTCATTAATTTGTAATAGCTAAGGATCTTAGCTTTACTAGCTAAGGATCTGGCACATATATGGTTTATGTCAGTACACCTCAGAGAAGTTGAGTAACTGGTAGCATTGTCTCCAGGCTACTAGTAATTTGTGTCTATCTTCTCCAGCCCAAATAAAAAAAATGCACATGCAGGTATCTCTAAGTAATCTCTTCATATTTTCTGATCCTCCCAAGTACCCCTCCTAATAAGGATGGGAGATGGCTACATGGGTTCCTACTGAACCATTTCAATTCTGTAGGACAGAGAAGTTGGTCATGCTATTCACAGGTTCTGTATTTCACCATAATATGATTTAGACTCCTCTGAAAACCCTGGACCACCTCTCACTGCCATGATAGCCTCTGTGAAACTAGTGAACTTTGGGGTAGGGAAGGAACAAAAAGATGATAAAAGTATACAACCTGTATTTTTTGGAAAATAACCATCAGATGAAGCCTCTAATCCTTGGTACCAGTGATCTACTCGTTTTGAACAGCATGAATTGTTTGCAGTACCTCATGGAATTTGACTGGTAACATCTTTAATATGGAAAGGTGAAGTTTTCAGAATTTTCCCTCTTATTGCAAATACAGAGCAATGTAATCCCTGTTCCATTTATTCCCGTAAATCTGATTTTGGGTTCCTATATTATAAATAATTTATGGAGACTGGATCTAGATACCAGAAAATATCAATAGTAATAATGAGGTGTTAATGCTGGCATCTGGCCTCTTCAATGTCTGACAGAACTGGAAATGGAAACCAAACATAGACCACAATTTTCCTTTGAAATGAAGATTTCTTTGATTTTTTTCACTAGGTAGCTATCTTCATTCTTGGCTATTTTTCTTTAGTAGGTAGTTGAATGACTCTTTAGGCTACATGTGATAGCTTTTACTGGAACAAATTAGCTAACTCTATGCAAGAAAAATATCAAAACTAATTTTGACTTATAAGCTTCCTACGTCCTTATCTATCCAATACTTACTTATTCAGAGGCAATTCAGACCTGCAGCTTACTCATACTAAAATGCATTTTACTCCCCAGGTAATTCCAGTGTTTAGGCATTTCCAGAAGTATTAGGTATTAGTTTAGGTATTTCCAGAAGTAAATTATCACTGCATAAAGGAAAGGAAAGCAGAACTGGGCCCTCTGCTAATTGGAATGCTTGTTTTACTGAAAATTATTTTCCTTCTGTCAAGGTAATTGCTATTTATAATTTAACAAACAAACATCTGCTATCATGAAGGCAGCTGAATTCTCTGATGCAGAGTTGTGTGTGCACTCTGTCTCCATGTGTGCGAGGTATACATGTCTCTCTGTATTTCATACTCTTTTATAAAATATGGATAAAAGGTAGATTTCAGCTCTGTGGAAGTTTGCTTTTATTAGTTTCATTAGTTTTCTTTATAAAGCCTTTAAAATGACAGACTACCAAAAAAAAATAAAAAAAAGAAAAAAGGAAAAGAGGAAATTAGAGTGCATATTTGAAGGAGAAAAAAACCCAAACAAACAAAAAATACCAGACCTGGTATTTGTGTTTAAATAATGCATACTGAACGCTGTAGTTCAATTAAACTGTTAAGCCAGATTCTGACCCTGATTTATTGAAATCTCTTTTGGCTTATCTTTTCCAACTGTTTTGATCTGTGTAATTCAGAATGGCTTCCAGAAGTCAAGAAATTAATACAGACACAAATTCCAGTTAAGATGAGCATGCTTATAGATCTTTGATCATGTTCACAGTAAGAAAGAGAATAAGTAAAAGCCTTTCTTAGATGGAGTAACATCCGGACTTACAAGGCTGGCAGTATTTTCCCAGTGTTCTTGTGGCAGCGTGCAAAACTAACAAACTAAAAGAAGCCACAGTGTGTAGGAACACAGGTGAATTATTTCCAGACTGCCTGGTTCCTAGGAAGTACCTAGGTACTACCCTGCTTACTCCACACTCTGCTCTGTTCAGTTCACAACCATGTGTAAGTAGCAATTTTAAAACCAGAAGTGAAGAGGTAAGAAGCAGCCTCTAGACAGTTAAGGAGAACAGCAGGACACCAGCAGTTTCAAGGCTGCTTAACCACATAGGGAACTGAAACTAGAGTACCAAAATGGATACTTGGCATCACTTGCAGTTCGCTGACTTGCTCTTACAGTTATGTTTTTAACTTACCTTCTGCATTTTTCTGTTGCGTGAAGCTTTGAGTTCAGAAGCTCTCAAGTAGAAGCCTAGAGCCTTTCACAACCTCCCACCTTTCTGTAGACATCCCCACATTCAAGAACAGAAAGAGGGACTCCATCATCTCTACAGTTATGACACAAATGCAGTCTTGGACTAGAGACAAAACACTTTGGTTTATGCTGTGGCAAACCGAAATGCCTACATAACTACTAAAACACAAGTTGTTTTGAAGCTCAAAGTTTTTAAAACCAGAAAGATCTATGCTATTTATTTGGATTAACCTGCTCTCAACAAAGGCCAAGATTCCACATAGTAACTTCTCCATTCAGCCTGTCATATTTTCAGATAAAAACTACTTATTTTTCAGCTCTTGGAAATGGTGTTTCCTTCCCTGAAGATTCAGAATGTAGATCTTTTGATCTGTTTTGTACTATCTACACATCAACACTTTTACTATAAATACAAATAACAAATCTGGACTTTCAGAAATGTCCTTCCACTGACTGTAATAAATAACTCTCACAAATTTATTATTTCCTCTGTGTATTTTTAATTTATTTCAGTCTCGGCATTTTTGCTCTCTTGGGAGAAATTACTGTCTTGTTCTTCCTTCAATAGTTAAAATAATTCAGATATGCAAAAAACATGTTAATCTGCTGTTAATTGATGACTGTAAACACTTACTTAAAGTGTCCTTTGTTTGTAGTTAACCACCAATCAGGGATTGCCTAGTATGCAATGCTTAGCTTAAAGAACCAATCTGTTTAAAGCGCACAGCTTCTGAAAATATATATAAACTCGTGCTTCTGTACAATAAATCAACATTTGTTTGCATCAAACAGCGCCCTGTCTCTCATCACGGCATTAATCTACAGTGCATTTCCTGTGATCTTCTAAATCTCTATTACCTCAGCAAATAAGTTTCACATAATTTTTCATATATTTGTTAAGGTTCAGTTCTACCATGGTGACAGTTCTGAAGTTAGAAGTTTTAATGCCAAACCAACAATTTCAGTAATTCTTTTATTGTCATTTTAAGTTTTGGGAATTTCAAAGTTGAAAATGATTCACTTGTCTTTTCTGAATGTTAACTGAGTCTGAAAACTAACTTGGGTCGGAAACGAATTTATTTAAAAAGTCAGTTATACACATTTAATCTTTCATTCTTACATCATGGCACTTGCACTACAACCATCACAATAAACCACTTAATCCACAGTCTTATGTCTTCAGTTTACTCGCTGTCCTGTTCTAGGTTACTGAGATATATTAGTGGAGCACATTAGCCTAAAAGAATTAAAGACAGACGGGAACAGCACAGGAATCACAAAGTCTTGCTCTACCAAGCCATTATTCTCCTATGAGTTCTTTCATCTCAGTTTTAGTTATGCCTGTGAATAAAAGCAACAGACCTATAACCTTGAATCCTGAAGGAGCTGAGAAGCATCTCGTGTGAATGGAGAGTACTCTCAGGAATCATAGAGACTTTTTCAACTATATATGGAAAATAGGAAAGAAATTGTGTTCCTGAGATGCCTTTGCCCTTCTTTTCAAAGTTCTTCTGAGCCATAGATGTTTAATTTGACCATACAGCAAATTATGTCTGATATTCTGATTCTCATGTACTAATATTTTATTTGATAGAGTTAACCTTCCTATTCATAATGGTAATGTAAAACTAAAGTCTGAGGAAATATAATAGGAAATTAAGTCCTACTAACTAATTGCTTTTCAGAAAGGATTACAGGTGTTGTATATTAAATAGGAATACTTAGAGATTTTTTTCTCAGTTACATCTAGTTTGCATTTATAGAATCTTTAATTTTTAAGCATCAGGTATCAATAAGAAATACTGCTACAGAACGGTTGTTTTCCATATGCTTACTAGTTCTCTCTATAAAGGATTTCCAAAATCAGCCAAGTTAACTCTTACCAAGTATAAGAGAAACATCCTATTCAGAAATGTTATAATTAACTGGGAAGATGGTAGCAATAGCTAAAAGCTCATCTTATGCCAGCAGAATTACTTTCTTCTCTTACATTTTCTGCTTTTGTGCTGGCATTTTGCTGATAGGAACTTCAGCATTGCTTTTGGTTGTATTTCACACTAAAACATACAATTTCTCAATGTTATTTTGCAGAAACGAATAAAAATATTTTAATAAATGAACTGAAGAATATGACAGAATTTTTGATACCTAGAAACTGCATATACTATAGATAAATTGTTTTTTAATGAAGGGTGATAATGGAAGGACAGAATTGAAAGTTAAGGCACTGTATTCTTCTACTGCAGAGACAGGAGGTAAAACTGAAATACTGATAATGAGAATGGAATAATTACTGTAATTATAATACAGAAGTTTATACATAGGCAATAGTACAGGTGATTTAAGTGATTTAACAGACACTTCTGTGTACACTTTTCTTCTCAATGTTAAGTGAAGGGATGCTCTGAGTTTGAATAGTCTAGAGTCTTTCTCTGAGTAGCTATTAATGCCATTGAAAGGGAAAGGGAAAGGGAAAAGTAGTAATGAGCTATTTTCCTTTAAAAATGCTCAGGATCAGAGACTGGAGTGTTTATCTCAAGGACAAATATTACACTTTTAAGGCGTGTGAATATGACCCAATAGTCATTAAAGTGTCTAGGGGGAAAGTGAAAGTAAAGCAAAACCAGTTTCACACCATGCTACTTTACACAAAGATTTAAGCACTTATACTGTAAATTATGAGCTGTAGATGTTTTTGTGACAAATACAGTTTGTAATTCCTTTAATTCACATTGATAAGTATTGCCACAGAGGGCACTCTATATGTGGCAGAAACATTCAGCACATCAGACGACCACGAGTTCCTGCAGCAGTGTCTGGACCTGCAAAGGTCTATCCTGACCTAATGCACTCTAGAGAGGTGTGCTGCTTACTGGGGGCTCATATCAGAGATGTTACCAAAAGACTACTGCCTAGTGTAGTACAGTCCACTGACTTATCTGCTGCTGCTGTTTCATGTGGGCACCAGTGACATAGCCAGGAGCAGTCTGAGGACTATCAAGAAGGATTACAGAGCCCTGAGAGCAGCAACATGGGATGCTGGAACACAGGTAGTTTTTTCATCAGTCCTCCCAACCAAAGGGAAGGGGTTTTAAAGTGCCAGTAGAAACTGGCAAATCAACAAATGGTTATGGGACTGGTGTCACAGACAGGGGTTCAGCTAAGATATGGGAAAAACAACTGATGTCATCTACTTGGACTTGTGCAAAGCATTTGGCTTGGCACTAAGTTGTGTTCCTCAGGGGTTGGTATTGGGACCAGCAACGTTTAACAAATTTGTCCTTGACACAGACAGTGGGATTGAGTGCTCAGCAAATTTTCCAACAACATAAAGCTGTTTGGTGTGGTTAGCATGCTGGAGGGAAGGGATGCCATCCAGAAAGACCTTGACAGGCTTGAGAGGTGGGCTCGTGAGAACCTCATGAAGTTCAACAAGGCCAAGTGCAAGATCCTGCGCATGGGTCAGGGCAACCCCAAGCACAAATACAGGCTGGATGGAGAATGGATTGAGAGCAGCCCTGAGGAGAAAGATTTGGGGGATGCTACTGGATGAGAAGCTGAACATGACTTGTGTCCTCTTGCAGCCCACAAAGCCAACCATATCCTGGGCTGCATCAAAAGAAGTGTGACCAGCAGGTTGAGGGAGGTGTTTCTTTCCCTCTATTCCATTCATGTGAGACCCCACCTGAAGTACTGTATTCATCTCTGGGGCCTCCAGCATCAGAAGGACATGGATCTGTTGGAGTGAGTCCAAAGGAGGGCCATGAAGGTGATCAGAGGGCTGGAGCACCTATCCTATGGAGACAGGCTGAGGGAGTTGGGGTTGTTCAGCCTGGAGGAGAGAAGGATCCAAGGAGACTTTATAGCAGCCTTTCAGCACCTAAACCTGTCCTACAAGAAAGCTGGAGAAGGACTTTTCACAAGGGCATGTAGTGATAGGACAAGAGGTAATGGTTTTAGACTGAAAGAGGTTAGATTTAGATTAGATACAAGGAAGAAATTCTTCACAATGTGAGTGCTGAGGCACTGGAACAAAAGGTTACCCAGAGAAGCTGTGGATGCCCCATCCCTGGAAGTGTTCCAGGCCAGGTTGGATGGGGTTTTGAGCAATCTGATCTAGCTGAAAATGTCCCTGCCCATGTCAGGGCAGCTGAAACTAGCCAATCTTAAGGGTCCCTTCCAACGAAAATCATTGTAAGAATCTATGGTTCTATGAGTATGAAATATACTTCGGTTTAGTTATTATTAATATTAGGGTTGTATCTGGAATCCAAAATTAAAACCCCATTATGAATGTGTCTAGTGAGAGTTTTATAGTATGAAAACACATTTCAGAAAGATATAGAGAGGAAATAGAAGTAGAGAGCTGTGAAATTATTTCTTTGGGATCACTCATTAAGTCAGTGATAAAATGAAATCATTAGGACCTCACAAGTTTAGTGACTTGCAGTAATCTGTTCACTAGATATTACTGTTTCCTTTTAAAATCTATGATGTGTTTTACAAGGATGGTCTTTGCTTTGGACGTACATACAAAAAAATTCTTTCCTTTACACTGTCCCTTCCCAATGGCATTTCAGAACATACCTGTGCCCCTAAGCTTCCTCAACATGAAAAAGGGGGAAATATCTAAACATTGTCTGGATACACTGTTGCTATGTAATAAAATACATGCAGAAGACTAATGGTATGGAAATGTTTGGGGAAACAGAGAGGGATTAAACTAAAATACAATTTTGGTACATCAAACAGATATGTAAACTGCAAATCAGAAAAAAAAAAAAAAAGCAAACTTAAAAAATTTGGAGGCGAGAGATGTAAAGCAATTAAATTTCTCAGGTTAGTAGCATATCATGTAAAACCTTGGCCAATTCATTCAACACTGTCTGGAACAGGCATGTAATGCTAGTCCTAATGAAGAATAATAACAATCAAAAAAAAAGGATGTTGGTGGAGTGTGTGTATATATATATATATACACCTATATACATATACATATACATATACATATACATATATAAAGTGAGTAAGAATGTCGGTGACTAGGAATGTCAGCTTATTGCAGGAATGATCACTCTTCCTACATCAGTGAAGATCTGTTTTATAACATAGTTATGCTAACTTCTGTGCGTTCGTTGTGATAAGAGTAGTACATACAGAAGGCACAGAGATCTTCTTTTTAAATATGTCTTAGCAGTGACAATGACTGGCTGTTTTCTGCCTGTTCGCTTTAACTCCTTTTTTTTTCCTGATTGATAAACCTGTCATTTTTTATGTATATTGCAAGTTCTGTCTTGTTTTTTACACTAGGAGATCGAACCAAATCTCACTTGTTTTCTAATTTATTTTTGTTATGGTGATAATTACTCATATAGTTTTTATCAAGGTATGTTTCTTCTGTGACCCTATTTTTGTTTCCAATGAGAATGAATTTATGATGAACTGATAAAATCTGCATATGCTTATGCAGACATTCAGTAAACATCATGGTTTAAATATTAAGCAGTTCCTAGCATAATCATATTTCTCATTGTTTGGTATTCTTTGTTTGTCTTGTACCCTGTGTTATGTTATTTCACACAATTTCCTGTCCTTTGTTTCACTTTACATGAAAAGGTGGTGAAATTGCCCTTGTTTCCTTTGGCACCTGACAATTAGGCATTAAGTACAGGAAATTCCTATCTATGCCAAAGCTGGAAACTATAGATAGAGGAACCAGGTATTAGGTACTAGAAATTTACATTTTATAGATCCCTTAATAATTTAACCTTTTATTTTGATTCCCTGTAAGTAACATTTAACAGTTTATAGGCAGTTGAGAACTGTGAATCATGTTTACCATACGGTACTACACAGTACTACTATATTATATCCTGTGGATGAAGAAAAGCTGCAGCTACAATAAGAAATAAATAATAAGGGAGATGTAATAAATCAGAATTCCATAATACTTATGTCTAGGTATAACCAAAATACTTCTTTTACTATTATTGTTTTCAAAATTCAAGTTCAGAAAATTTCCACATAAGTTTCAGAAGGAAAAAGTAAAACTGTTTTGACATCCATTTCAGTAGTACTGATGTGTTTCATTCTAATAAGGTAGAAACACAGGGTTTAGCATTTCATTCTTACATTTATAACTGATTAAATCTTGGTTTCCAGGTCATTAAATATGTTAAATTAATATTATGATATATTTTTAATATTTAATATCATGTTTTGCCATAACAATGAAAGAATCCAATGATATTGAAATATGAAGTATATAGTATATCTCTTGCTTCACCAGAATTTTTATTCTGTGGAAGAGTGGCTTTTCAATCTCATTTAGTAGCACTCAACATAAAAGCAAAACTAGAATTTTCACTTGGAAAAAAGTATTACATTTTGACACTCTAACCCTATGATTTTATTAAAATGTTCTAAAATTGTTTTGTTCTTACATTACTAACTTAGATCTATATTCCTAACTGCATTATTGAAACAAGTTCTAACTTCTTTGAACTTTTTCACATTGCATGTCTACAGGTGCTTAGAGATTTATCACTGTGCCAGTCACATGTGTCCCAGTTTTGTCACTAAAATGCCACTGGATAAAATACAGAAAGAGTTTGAGAACAGAAACTTGAACTCTGGTTTCCTTAACCTCCCTGCAACTGTGTCCTACTTTCTAGCCAGCATGCTCCATTTTGTTCCCTTTGCAACATTCCCTTCATCCTTTCTCCAAATCTTACTTCAGTTTCTTTATTGAACTTGATTTATTTTCTTCATAATGGCAAAGCTTTCTCTAGAGAGATGGATAGGGCTTCTTTATATGAATCAGACTAGCATATATCTAAAGGGGATGGTATCTTATAGGGGGACAAGAGTCCTGGTGCAATCTCCTTCAGCTGCTTTCCTGAGGCTGAACTTTAAAATAATACTTCTGAAAAAAGTGCGTGCTATTCTGGTTACACTTTAAAAATAGAAGTTCTTTAAAAGAATGACCACCTTCCTTCAGCAAGGAAAAAAGGAAACAAAATGGAATAACATAAATATTGCAATTCTTTTCCTCCATTTGTTTTATAAAAAGCCACAGTCAGCAGCCAAGTTATAATCAAGAATAAATCTTCCTCTAAAAAAATTTTCAGGTCCTGACAAATATTTCCACAATATATAAACATATACTTTTTATGTAGAAAAAGATAAAATAAAAATTGCATCTGCATTACTGAAAATATGTACGGCAGGAAAATCTAGCAAAAGTTAGTCATTTAGCTCAGTGCCAAAAAAGCAATGATAAATGAACTTGTAAATTACATAAACCTGAAAAGAAAATTCAGCCTTGTTGATGTCTAACACTAGTAAGTAAAAACATCACAAAATTCAATCCTTATAATCTGTTTGTTGAAAAAACTGTGCAGACATCATAATTACATTACTAGGCTATAGAAAAAAGCATAATGATGCTCATGCTTAGCATTTACCTAGTACCTTTCATCCAAGGATCTAAATTGCTTTGTAAACATTAACTAATTAAATATGATTATAACTTCTTTTCTCCTGCAGAACAAAAATAGTTATCTTCCTTGGTAAGTGCCTTTCACTTAATCTTGTGAGGGTGGTGGGTCAGAAGTGGAAAATTTCTTCTAATTAATATTACTTCAGAAAATCAATCTTTTGTCTTTTGTTATTTCAGGAGGTTATGCAACCACTACTTTTATGTCTGTAACACATCAAATACAAAATCATCTCCGGGAGTTCCACCGCCCTTTGTGGAAAGCTGTTTTGCCTCTGCTTAGACATGTAGCAAGTTTCTGTACTAAACTACCAGATTAGAGCAAGTTGAAACATCATTTTCTAGTCCTTGACCTGTGTCATACACTTCAAGTACATCATGCTTCCTGTCTGTTACTTCCTTTCACATCAGTGGAATGTCATAGAAAATCTTCATGAGATCATCTGTGATGACGACCTTGTAAAAATCTAAGGAAACAAAGTACATCTTTCATGCAATATAAATCTTACGAGCATTCTGGATTACTTTTGAAGCTCATTACACAAAAAGGACTCTCTTTACACTAAAAAGCACAAAAGATGCACAGAAGATCCAGACAATGTAATGAATACATATCATGCTCCCACTTCAGTTTTCTCACCATTCTACAGCTGGGGATGATTGAACATATTCAGAATATTTTCAGCAGGCAACATTCAGTTCAGCCTCATCACAGAGTAAAAATAGTGGTAATGACTGCACGCATGTAGGCTGCCCCAACTTGGAATCAATTATCTATGTGTCATTCCAGACAGATGTTTCTCTATAACTTTTTTCTATACTCATGTTTCAAATTAATGAATTATTACTACAAATAATTAATTATAATTTATTTTCTGTTAAGTACATTAATTTATTTCATAATAAATAAGTTATTTTATGTTTAAAATATTTTGTGGAAAGACTGGTTTCAATTAATGTGCAATCAAAGGATATTTTCCTCTCTCGGTTTTTAAAACTAGCAAATACAGAATGGGAAAAAGGATTTGAGGAAACATGTGAAGGCATAAGAAACAAAGTAAAGAAATAAGTGTATGCAACATTATGAAGAATTTCTATATATGTCTGTATCTACATATGTATATAAACACACACATACAGACATATATATATGCGCAGATGTAGATATATGCATTTATAAGTGTATCCAAATATGCAATTAAAGAAAAATAAATAATGAAAGCTAAAGAGCAAAATGTCATGGTTTAACAGCAGCCAGCAACTAAGTACCACACAGCTTCTCACTCGCTCCCCCCCCACTCCCTGCCACAGTGGGATAGGGAAGAGAATTAAAAAAAAGGTAAAACCCGTGGGTTGAGTTAAGAACAGATTACTAATTGAAAGAAAGGTGTGTTTGTTTTTTTTTAAAAAAAAACAAAACACAAAACCACACACACAAAAAAACCAACATAAAACCCAAAACCAAAATAATAGTAACGATAAAAATTTTATTGAAGAGCAGAGGGAGAGACAGGAGTAAAAACCAAGGAAAAATCCAAGTGATGCACAATGCAATGGCTCACCACCCGCTGACCAATGCCCAGCCAGTCCCTGAGCAGCGATCAGTGGAGAACTGCCCCCATTTTATATACCGAGCATGATGTTCTATGGTATGGAGTATCACTGTGGCCAGCTCAGGTCAGCCATGCTGGCTCTGCTTCCTCCTGGCTCCTTGTGCACCTCCCCCCTGGAAGAGCATGGGGAACTGAAAAGTCCTTGACTTAGAATAAGTACTATTTAGCAACAACTTAAACATCAGTGTGTTATCAACATTAACATATTGTTATTGCTTAATAACTGATATTAAAATCAAAACACAGCACTGTACTGGCTACTGAAAAGAAAATTAACTCTATCCCAGTTGAAACCAGCACACAAGAGAAGGAAAGATATTGATGTCTCAGAATTTCATGGGGTTTCCTTAACTGTCACATTTATCTTTCAGGGAACACTCTGCCTACTTACTAGAGTAGATGGCTCACATTTTGTTCTGTTTTTTAAATGAAAACTTCATTCCAAACCTGAAAAGCATTTCAGCAGAAGTCCTGCAAAAATAGGTGCATTTCTGTGTAAAGTATTACATTCAAGAAAATGATGTTTCTACTCGACAAAGTTCCTTACAAACTCCATTTCTAGCTCTGTTGATTCAATTGCATAATAACTCTTCTCACTATGTTACCTGCATTACAACAGAATATACCAAAAATTGCTTCTCAAGGACACTGTTTCAGTAGGGCAGGCTAACTCACAAAACAAGGGAAAAAAAAAAAAAAAAAAAAGAAAAGAAAACCGATTGCCATAATGAATATGACTTCAAAGACTTCAAAAATATACTTGAGAAGTTAAATATGTAGCAAATATAAACCAGACGTATATTAATTTGTTTATGTAATATAGAAGTGGTTATACAATTTAACCAAAGGGGAGAATGTGGATAGCACCATTTCTCAATTTAACCAAAGGGGAGAATGTGGATAGCACCATTTCTCATTATGTTGCTGCCTTAATCAGAAAGAATAACCAGGGGTAAAGATTAAGCTTGACCTTAAAGTCATAAAGAAACTTAAGATAAACTCTGAACTGGTCTCTGTTTTTCATAAAGGAGCAACAGGTTCACGTCAAAAGAGTGGATTCACTCATTAAGGATAGGTTGACATTTTTCGGCTCCTCACTTCAAGAGGGATGTAGAGGTGCTGGAGTGTGTCCAGAGAAGGACAATGGAGCTGGTGAAGGGTCTGAGCACAAGTCTTATGAGGAGCAGGTGAGGGAACTGGGGTTGTTTAGCCTGGAGAAGAGGACACTCGGGGGATCTTATTGCTCTCTACAACTACCTGACAGGAGGCTGTAGGCAGGTGGGGGTCCGTCTCTTCTCCCAGGTAACAAGTGACAGGACAAGACAAAACAGCCTCAGGTTATGCCAGGGGAGTTCCATGTTGGATATTAGGAAAAACTTCACTGAAAGAGTGGTCAAGCATTGGAAGAGGCTGCAAGAATGTGGCAGAATCACCATCCCTGGATGTTTTAAAATACTTGTAGATGCAGTGCTTAGGGACAGGGTTTAGTGATAGACTTGGCAGAACTGAGTTATCAGTTGGACTTGATGATCTCAAAGGTCTTTTCCAACCAAAATGATTCCATGATTCTATGAAAGGACATGATTGACTTACATGTGTTGTGGTTTAATCACAACCAGCAAATAAGTACTGCACAGCTGCTCACTCACTCCCCCCACTGCAGCGACATAAGGAGAAGAATCAGAATAAAGGTAAAACTCATGAGTTAAGAACAATTAATAATTCAAATAAAATTTTAAACTACTACTAATATTAATAATACTACTACTAACAACAACAATTGTAGTGAAAAGGAGAGAGAGGGAGAGAGGAATCAAATCCAAAAGGAAAGAAACACAAGTGTTGCACAATACAGCTGCTCACCACCCACTGACCGATGCCCAGCCAGTCCCTGAGCAGTGATTAGTGGGCCCCAGCCAGCTCCTTGCAGTTTATATATCAAGCATGACATTCTATGCTATGGAATACCTGCTTTGACTAGCTGGGGTCAGCTCTCCTGGCTGTGTTCCTCCAAATTTCTTATGCTCTTGTAGACTTCTCTCTGGCAAGGCCTGAGAAACTGAAAAGTCCTTGACTTAGTATAAACACTGCCTAGCAATAACTGAAACCAACTCTTACCAACACTATTCTCACAACAAATCCAAAACACGGCACTGCACCAGCTACTAAGATAATTAACTCTACTCCAGCTGAAACCAAGACACTAAGATACCTTGTCTGCCCCTTTTGTTGCTTTGGAGCCCCTATTTGTAAATGCTGTGGCTATATTCTGTGAATATTTAATACCATTGTTTTCTTGTGGGAAAGATAAATCACCTAGATTTTGACTTAGTAGCTGGAAGCTACTTTAAATATGCAACCATTTTCTTCAAGTAATTCCTGTAGGCAAAAGGGGGCACATCTGTTCCCTAGTATCTGGAAAGGATTCCATAAATAGGACTTCCTAAAGCTATATATTGTTTTAAGGATTTGCATGACATTTGCCTACAAAAGAATATTAGCTTTTGCTGGAGTTATTTTTCTAAAAAACATAAAAGGAGTTGTTACAAAATAATTCAAAAAGGTCAGTCTAAGAATGCAAACTTGAAATGCATCAGTATGTTTATTTTGCTTCTGTTACTATAATTATTAATGTTTGGTGTTTTTTTATTTTGTGGAAAATAAGAAAAATGAAAATATTTCTATTTACTCTTGGTGTTATAGTTAACAAAAGAGAAAGCCACAAGACTTGCACAAATTTAAAGACAAAGCTGAAGAACAGTTTGGATGAAATGCAGTGACTAAAGATCAGAATCATCCAAAATGCTCAGCTGGGTAATGAAAAGCCTACCCAACATCCAGTGAACAATCAGGTGGCTTGTAGACAGTGTCCGTGCTGCAGTTCTTCACATACTAATCATTATCAGAGGCAAGAAACAGAGTAATTAGGATTTGCATAAAATAATAATAATGGTTGGAGTCTAACTCCAATAGATGTCACCCAGCCTGATAATTGGATCAGACAAGAAAAAAAAAAAAAGCTGTAAACCATGAGATTTTGAGAACTGTTCTGATCCAACACAGAGCTTAATAATAATATGAAACCTTTCAGCAGCAGAATTCAGATCAGATGCAAATAAATGCCATCCTGCCAGATGTTTTTAGTAGCAGCAAAAACATTACAGAAGTACCCAGAGACTGGACTAAATTGGGAGCCATTATACTAGGCGTTGTACATGTGCATAGTTCCAACCATTTCATTCCAAACTGTCAGGACAGGTGAAGGCAAGAGGGCACAGAAGAGACCAAAGACTGGCTGATTCATTTCAGGTAGATGTGAAAGCAGAAAAGGTGGGTCCTGAGCCCTGCAAGCCACCTGCAAACCAGTATCTGCCCAGAAGCCATGTAACTGTGGCAGTATTTGAAGTAGGATGTTGTAGCTGATTGTGCAGATACATATCAGACAGTTTCTGTGGCTTCTAGACTGTAGGTGGCTCACATTGAGTTACTGTAGAACATGGACCAGGCAAGCTTCTCTTTTCAGTGTGCACAAATTTCTGCCTTCCCCTGAAGCCATCATAACGGCTAAAACAACAATAACCTATGTTCTAACTCAATGCACAGGTGACTGATTTCAAATAATGTAAACAGCCTAAACTTTGCAAAGTTATAGACCTTAGCAAGTGATCAATATTGAAATATTTTGGATTAAATAAGCAGAAATTAATTACATTTTGTTATCATAGAATCATAGCATCTTAGGGTTGAAAAAGACCTTTCAAATTATCAAGTCCAGCACCAAGTCTACCGCTAAACCATGTCCCTAAGCATCATATCTATGTGTCTTTTAGAAAAATCCAGGGATGGTGTCTCCACCACTTCCTTGGGCAGCCTGTTCCAATGGCTGCCCACCCTTTCAGTGAAGAATTTTTTTCTCATATTCAATCTAAACTTCCCCTGGCACAACTTGAGCCCGTTTCCACTTGTCCTATCAGTTATTACTTGGGAGAAGACTCACACCCACCTGCCTACAGCCTCCTGTCAGGGAATTGTAATGAGTGGTAAGGTCTCACCTGAGCTTCTGTTTCTCCAGACAAAACAGCCTCAGTTCCCTCAGCTGCTCCTCACAAGACTTGTTCTCCAGACCCTTCACCAGCTTCGTTGCCCTTCTCTGGACACGGTCCAGCACCTCAATGTCTTTCTTGTAGTGACGGGCCCAACACTGAACACAAGATTCAAGGTATGACCTTGCCAGTGCCAACTACAGGAAGACCATCACTTCCCTAGTCCTGCTGGCCACACTGTTTCTGATACAAGCCAGGATGTTATTGGCTTTCTTGGCCACCTGGGCACACTGCTGGCTCGTGTTCAGCCAGCTGTTGACCAACACCCCCAGGTCCTTTTCCACTAGGCAGCTTTCCAGCCACTCTTCCCAGAGCCTGTAGCATTACATGGGGTTGTTGTGACCCAGGTGCAGAACCCATCACTTGGTCTTGTTGAACCTCATACAAATTGCCTCAGCCCATCAATCCAGCCTGTCTAGATCCCTCTGTAGACCCTTTCTACCATCAAGCAGATAACACTCCCACACAACTTGCTGTCGCCTGAAAACTTACTGAGGTGCAGTCAATCCCCTCGTCCTGATCACTGATAAAGATATTAAACAGAACTGGTCCCAAAGTTCAGTTCATTCTGGTTAACTGCTTCTAAATGTTTTACCTATGTATATTTCTCCCCCTTCCCCTCATGACTGGAAAAATACAATCCAAAATGTTTAAGTTACAAATTGATTGGATACCAGCGGTTTGAGACTACACTGCCATCTTCCTCAGTACAATAGATGGCAAAATAACAAGTACAATGTTTTAGTCTTAAGAAAATGAATGTACAGAAAGAAACTGGGTGTTTTATTTGTTTGTTCATTTGTTCATTTGTTTCTTTAATCTAATGAAACAACATTTAAGTCTAGAGTTGCTAATTTGTCATACATGATGCTGTTGACTACTAAACTTTCAAACATGCAAACATCAAACATAGCATTAAAAATATCCAAAAAGGTTATTCTAATCAATTAAGAATAAGCAATAATAAAATATGGTGTGTTTTATTTTGAGAAAAGTTAAGACACAATCTTCAGTTTTCATAAAGTGAAAATGTATTGGATTAAAACATGAAGAGCTAATATAAAAATACCTGAAAATATGTGTTTAGGAATTGCCACTTTTCAAGAAAAATAAGCTGTAATGAAAAGCTACTCTTACTGTTTTTCAGTATTTATGATCTTTATAAGCAAGCAAAAATGTAGTATTTGTTCTTGAAACACAATTTTTTCTATATTCTAGATGGGTGTGTATATCCATTACAAACATATACTGACTACAACTGTTATGAACAATGTTAAGGGAATTAAAAGTGAAATGCAAATATATAATTATTATGATGCATTTTAACAAAATGTCAAGTAAACCAATTTTCACTGAAATTTATAGCTCCACATTAACATGCATCGTAACTATGAAATATCTTTATGATTAAATGAAGAATTACACTGATGGTTATTCTGTTTACCCAGGAGCTCCTTAGGCATGCAGTTTGGAAACTTTCTGTTCACATCCTCAAATTCGTGCCAGTAAGAATACCAATTTATTTACCTATTTTGATTTTAGCAGAGGTGGAATGTCCTTAAAGCCTCTCAACAGTATTACTTTTGTCAAAGACACTGTGCAAAATTGTCAGTATGCATAAAATAATTTCCAAATTTTACTGCAGAAAATTCTTGTTATTCAGTGCTGGCACTACAATTTTTGTCTTTTTTCTTACTCTCAATGGAATCCATAATTACTGGCTGAAGGTCAAGTGATTCAGTTATGTCATTTGATTCTGCTTTTGTTACAGAACACAATTTTACTCACTTTATTATTACGGTTATGTACTGTGAATAGCATATTGGAGTTGACCAATATAATTATATTTCAAATGTTTTTTCAACCTACCTTTAATTTGTATGTATTTCTATCAAATCTTTTCTTCTTGTGAGCAATCTTTAAGAAAATAATTCTCAGAATTACTCATTTTTGGAACAAGGATCATAGCCAAACTCTTCTCAGGCTAAGAAAAAGAAGCAGAATTACTGAAAATAACGCTTGAAGCCTATTACGAAGAATCCTTTTAAATGAGATCTTCAGGGTTTTGGGTTTTGTTTGGTGTTTTTGTTGTTGTTGGTTTTTGTTGGATAATATTTACTAGGAGTCGTATGTCACGTGAAAGTGGTGGTGATGGGGAAATCCTCTCAATCCCAGGTGTTTGATCTGTCTATTAGCACTCCAGGAAAGCTGAGACCCTTGTGCCCGACCACTTTATCAGTGTCCCGTTTACAGGGACCCTTCACTGAACAGTCCCACTGGATCAGAGGGCAATTTGACTGCCTTGTTCAGGGAAACACACCAACAGCATTAGGGGGACCTGTCAGCAGGTCTTCCCACTTCGTTTAAATGTGTTAGCCACTGCCAGCAACTGCTAGCACCCATAAAAAGATTCACACTAACAATTTACAGAATAACACTCTTTATTATAAAATCCTCCTATGGGGGAGAAGACAGGTTCAGCCCATCAGCTGATCCCAGAAGTTACGATGGAGTCTTCCCTAACTACCCCCTCATTAATTTACTTTCTATACTTTTCTTTACACTCAGGTGGAGCTTGAGTGGCTCTAGTCATACATTCTTTCGTTATTGATTGGTGTAAACTTCTCGCTTTCATTTAAAGACATAGTTGATAATAAATAGGAAACGCATGCTTGGTGAGGGGTTGTCATGCCTTGGAGGTGGGCAACTTTGGGATGGAGGTGTGTGTTAGTATTATAATGAGATTATAATGAGCAAGGTTCATCTAAGAATAGTTTCTCCACAGTTGTTGGCCCAGCAACGGACATCTTCTCATATATTTTCCATTTGACATCCACTATGCAGCTTATCAGCTGTATGGTACCATCAAGTTCCAGTCCTGCAGAGTACAGCAGAGACTGGCCGTGGTGTCTCCACTCTGCTCCACCCTCCACTATCCTTGCTCCTGTAGGACAGCAGGTTGTGTTGCCTAGGGAATCATGGTGGAGTAGATTCCATGCATGCCAACCATTCAAAAATGGCAACTGTATTTACCCCTAAAAAGGTTGTTATAATACTACAACTTCTATTAGGTCCCAATTTTCTATAATTTCCCCCTTCAAAGTGATTTTCCCACAGTCATATCAAATAAGTTTCTCTTTGAAATCAAATAATATATTCAATGTTCCTTTAAACTTAATTATAAATTATTTTAATTTTAACTCTGGTAGTATTCAGTAAATTATTTATTATACTAGTCAACATTCTTCTCCATAGTATAACAATTTCCATTTCATTGATGCCATTTGAAAATGACATCAGAACTTGGTTCACTTGCGATCTCTTCTTGTTAATAACTTATTGTCATGGTTGCAAAGTATTTCAGCTGGCTATTACAATTTCCTCTTTCATCAGTGCAGTTAAAAAAAAGCTTTCTGTTTTCTTAGTTTATGCTAAATAACTATTCTTTCTCTTTTTAAGTTATAATTGCTATGGTTTGTCTAGACAGTAATGGAAGAGTCAATATCAATGTCTACAATGGAATTTTAATATGCAACTCTAAGCTTCCCATAATTCTTAGGTACAGTTGTTGACTATGTCACAATTTGCAATCCTTGTTAATGTCAAAAAACAAACAGCATATAAGAAACAGAGCAAGAAAGAATTTGCAAGGATTGTTCACACTATGACCTTTTAATTACAATGGAGCTTCAGCTCCTGATTTCCAGCACAAGTATTAACAACATCTGATTTTTACAGATGTGAATGCATCATTAGCTCATTCATTGCAGATCTGATTTATTAGAATTTTTACATTAATTATTTAATGTATACATCTTTATAGTTTAAATTTATTACATCTAGTACAAAACTCCAGACCTGCCCATATTAGCAATAACCTCCACCGATAAAGGTTGCAAGGGTGGTCTAATCTAGTGCTCAACTGTCGCCCTGTTAGAATGCTATTCCTAATTTCTAACCATAAATTCCTTTGCTACAAATTAGTCCTTACAGCAAGTCCAATTCACAGGGAATACAAATGAACAATCTTCTCATGTAAAAAGTTAATTTAATCTGTGGAAAAGTGTGAATTTCTTTGGATTGTCCTATGTATTTTACCCAAGAAACCTGAAGACCAATTTTGTAATTAATGATCTAATGGTGCAGTCACATCTGTAAAAATCAACAACAGTCCAAGTTTGCATAGATGATATTTTGAACACTTAAATCAAAAGAAAATATATTGATAATAAAGGAACCTTAAACAAAAACATACCTTTTATGCACATTATTAAAAAAATTAGTGTAGAGCATATTGAATATGATGCCAATGTCATACATAATTATGTGGTTCTTACAGGCATAAGCACATGACAGAAAACGGAGTTATGATGCTAAGTCTGAAAAATCTTCAGATTCTGAAGACTGACCTGAGATATTTTTTTCATATTATAGAATGTAAAAACCATATTCTTAAAGGTTTTTAGAAGGAAGATGCAAGAATGAATGTGGTAGAACAAGGCTGAGAGGGGAGGGAAGGAGAGGGGTGTGGAACTATGTTTCTGCTCTGTGCTCCTCCATTAGTGAGCTGTTGTACAATTAATGTCAGCTGTGTGAGGTACAGGATACCACACCCTTTGAGATCACTAACCTCTTACCTTACCTAAGAAGTGAGGTTAGTCTCTGCTGAATGATGGCATTATTTTTCTTGAAGACTGAAGACTGAATGTTGTCCAATTATTCCTGGACTTTTTCCAAGGCAAAGACCAACATATCAGGACTGGGACTCATGCCATAAATGTCTACTTGACACACAGTAATTTACTTGCAAATGAAAGAAGAAATAATTCATGTGATTCTTGATAGCTGATTAATCTTCATGTTGGAAGTACTTAAGACACTTTGGTTCCTTGGCAAATCTAATTATAAGGTATTCAAATAGTCAGCAAAACTCTACTTCTGTATTTCAGAACTTCTCCTATCTTAAGATCTGAGACCTTCAAGCTGGTATGGCAAAGGATCGTAAAATCAGATGCAGATTGGCACAGTCAAAAGATTAACCTGCAAGTGGCCAACTTATGAAATCAGCCTCAAAATCCTTTTGCACTAGAAATGAAATGAATTGCGTGACATCAGTTATAATGTACTTAATTAAAGAATCAAACAATATGGCCAACGAATGAATAATCTGCAGAAACAGGTATTTCTCCCTTAGATCTTACCCATATTTAAATTAAATATAAGGAAGACACAATTAAAAATGTTATACCTAACCTGTTGTTTAAAATTTATACAAGGCATTACTAAACCTAGCAAGCACTAATGTTATATAGATGTTAATTAGTGATTTTTTTTTGCCAGTATAGAAGATCAAATCACATTTGCAAGTGTTAACTTGCAAAAATAACAGGTAACTGAACCAGGAGAACAGGCAGTAAAAAAAAGGATATTTTTTTTTCATACACTGATACACACATCAATGGGAGACTCTGAGCAGCATATACAAATCCTAATCTTATTAAAGGCTAACAGCAGGTTCAGAACCCTTGAGCCCTGTGAAATACCATACTGAGGCAGACACTTCTTTTTCTTGTCATATCCCTCATAAACTCCAGACTTGCAGCAAATGTTATAATCCTGCAGTTTGAACTCCGACATAACAGGGGCCTAAAGACCTTCTTGATACAATCTGTCAGTCCTACAGCTGGTGCTAAATTAAAGAATACTCTAGCTAAATGGTCAGCCTTGATATAAATGTTCCCAGTAACAGAGAAGCCACTAGAATTCTTGAGGTGTTATTGCAACAGTCAGAAAATTCAGCTGAAATTGTGTGCCTAGTCTGAAACTTCTCTAGCTTAATTTAAAATGATAGGATCATGTTATGTTTGTGACCTAGAACAAGTACTTTCTATTATTAAATTTTCATTCCTTCTGTAGGCTTTTATAGGTTGTGATCATGATGTCACCCCTCAGTCTTCTCTTAGATTAACTAAATAGCTTGAATTTCTCAAACTTCTTACTTCATATTTTCCAAACCTTAAATAAATTTCATGTAACTTACCTGATTTACTCACAGTCTAATTGACCCATCTGTAAAATGTGATTAAAATGCTTACATTTATCAAGCAATGCCCATATCTGAAAAGTAATTTGTAACCTGCTCGTCAGTAGATAACATGAAAATATTATCAGTAGGCAAAGTGCCATTCAGTAATACATGTGACAATAATTAAATAATATTCATAGATATTTAAAAGTGCAAAGATGGAGAACCAATTGAAGCTGTAAACTATGTTTATGCACACCCCCCCCCCCATCTTCTTGTATCTCTTTCATCTCCTTTTAAGTACAATTCCATATTCTTACATTTTCAGCATAGAGCATATAATTTCACTAAGTATAGACATCACTGGAGTGATTTCAAGTGATTTGTGGACTGACTGTGAGAGACAGCAGTTCAGTAACAGAGTGGCTATATTTAAAGGTATCATGCAAGCAGGTCTCTAATCACCTTCTACTCTTCCTATTTGCCTCAATTCTACCTTCTTATTTTTGTCCCTCATTATTTCACCTAATTCTTGCAAAAATTCCAATTAGTCATTTTCATATGAAAGCATCATGTTTTCCTTTTCTCTGTTCTAGTTAATTCCAGAGGTATCCCACAGCACCAATGAATGTGTTATAGCTTCTGGGGTCAGGTTACATGTCCAAACACCTCAGCTCCATGTGGATGAGACAACTCCTGCTTCTTCCATTATTTGGCTTCCATGCAAAAGACCTTGGCAGCACCTGCCTCCTTAGAGCTTAGACTTTCTACCCTGCTGAATGTTTTTTTTAGGTATAAAGGAAGACATAATCTGTAGTCTTGGAGAATTTAGTAACATGAAACTTCATATTAGTAAAATGAAACTGTGGAAAGGGAACAGACAGACAGAAGGGCTCAGACAATATGCTGGAGAGATCCATGTTAAAAAATTGTGTTACAGCCTATAGGTACTGCTCGAAATAGGACCTGAGACAGCACTCTGTGGGGAGACTTAACAGGGGAACTTATCGGGAGTTATTACACAGAAGGAAATCAGTTTAATTTGGCAGATACGTGTCTTTATTGCCTCTCTATACCTGCATTTTCTGCTTCTGCTATACTGCAAAATTAAACCCTTTCTTTTCTCTTTTTCTTTTTCTTTTTTTTTTAATTAGAAAATTGATATTCTTGTTTATGTTCTGAACAACTAAAATGCCTGATGTAAGATTAAATGAATTCCTTTTGTCTGAGTATAAGGGGGAGGGTACCAGTTTTCCTAATATTAGAAAGCACACAGTATAAAGGTATGCAATTTAAAACACATTAGCAGCTGGATATTTCCCAGTCCTTTATTAAGCTGTCTACTAATGGAAGTGTATTGTGTAATAACCCCTTTTGCTTGCTTATGCTCTGTATGACATGGCAAATCTGAGGAGCGTTTTAAGGTGAGTATCTGATAAGAATCTAAAATATAATCTAATCCTTTGATAGGTAGTTCAATAATACAGTGAAAGAACATGACAGTTATGAATGATGCTTTAATTCAGAAAAAAAATATGTACATTTTCTTAACATTCAGAATAATCTAGGTTAAAGCTTGGGAGTACAGTATGTATTTTAGAATCCAGGAAAAATCAGGGAATCGGGATCCTTTGCAGTAAAACTTCAGGACTTACTCAGGTTTTTAAAGTTTAGTTCCCGTTTCTAATTATCTTTCCAGCTTCCAGAAAACAGTGTCCTTGCAACGTCCACCACTGTTTGTGGTGTTCTTTAAATTACAGGATGTATTTTAATGGTTATTTTTTATGTTACATGACTGTCACAAAATGACATTGACAATTGCAACGACTGCAGCTTGTAATCAGTAAATGTGTCTCAGAAATCCAAGATCATTACATAGAAGTCTTTTCTCCTATTATAAGGACAGTTAACTCTAAAAGTACTATCGCAAGTAAAGTGAAATGTGATAGGTTTCCCTAAAGGTCCCACTTGGAAGTCAGTGAAATCTGGACTCTGCTTTAAAAAATATACAGTACCCTCTAATTATGTTCTATCTTATTGACATTAATAATATTAATATTAATATTAATTAATTAATAATATTTAATGATTCAGAACTAAAATACCAAATTACTCAGCCCTATATCTGTTCTTCTCAAATGTTATTTTTGTCTGACTAAAACAAAGAATTATAAATACAATGCAGTAACTTGCAATGGTTTCTTCAAAGAACAACTTTTTTAAGCTTTAAAATCAGTTGGATTTAAATGTCTATCTGTCTTTGAGCCTTTAAGTCTATCTATTCTGCCCAAAAACACACAGGAAGTCTAGAAGCAACTGGTAGAAATCACAGATTTTTGTTGTGCATTCCAGCGCTTCAATAACAAAGCAGAAAAATTCCAAATACAGGGAGGTAATGTGTCTTTTGATACTTCTGAAATGTAAGCTGAGCAAAAAATCAAGTTAGACTGTAGATTTCTGCTTCTGCATGCACAGAACTAGATTTACACTGGTAGAATTGGACCAACAATTCCATTGTGGGAGACAAATGAAAACAGTAACAGGGGAAGTCATCCTCACTATCTTAGGCCTATCTGTGAAGTGAGACTAGATTCTGATCATCTTGTGGCACCAAAAGGAAGTTTTCTTTATAGAAAATTCTAGTGTCTTATTGATGCCTAATAAGCCTTAGACCATCTTTTATCTTCCTTGGACCTGCTGAAGGCAAGAGCAGAAGTGGTATTTTTTCACAAATTTTCACTATTCTTCTTTCCACTCATAGGTAATTTGAAGAAAATAGGATTTTGCTGTTTTTTCTGCCCTTCCCTTTCACCTACATGCAAATTGAAACCACTTGTCTCACTAAAAACAACCCCAATTTTTTTTTTCTTTCATATAGTACATGCCTAGGTACTTTAAGATTAAAGTTAAGTTAAACAATTCTGAATTTTATTTTTACTTTTTAAAAATTATAGGCTTAAATTTTGTCCCAACACATATCACTGCATCTAAATATACATAAGTATTGCTAAGCAACGCTTAGCAGATGCTGTTTTTAGAAACTTCTGCTTATACAACAGCCTTCCTTTAATATTAATCATGCAAATTATAATGACGTTCTTCAATAGAATTCAGATTTTAGGCTGCTAATGACCTTTATGGACATTTTTGTGTCAGCAGCCATCATCTGTGCATCAAGTTCAACTGCATCTGCATAAGGCAACTTTATAAGATCTTACCATTTAAATCAACATGAAATCATCAATTGTAACTCCACTAATATCAATCCAACATTATAATGCAGTGGCAATTTGTTCCTGCTTGCCGCTGCTGGCAGACCTAAGTAGCACAAAAATTATTGAGACAGATGTACAAGCAATCAGTTATGTCACTTTATTGATGTATGCCTGATTATCCCTTAATGAGGCAGAATTTCTGAAGAGGGAGTACTTGTCCCTAATGAATGTTTCTTCAGACGCCAGATTTGTTTGGTTTATACACGTGCTTTCCTTATGTGACCTGATATCCTTAATTACTACTTATAGGTACAGTAGAAAAGCAAAATTCTTGGAACAGCAGTGGATCCTACCTTTCATTAGCATGGGAACAGACTTTGTGACAATATAGAGTGAGATTCTGAGATGTGAGGTCTTAATTTTTAAAAAGATAAAATATGGGGGAAATACAATATAAGATTATCATGCAAAATAAAGGATTAGCAGCCATTCTGATGGCCTACTGATGGTAGCTGAACAATTTATTTCTTGGTTTCCTGTCTTTCGCTTCAACTCAAAAGCTGGAGCATAATTTACACCATGCTAAATTTGTTCAGTTCTCATTCATACCAGATAGTTAGAAGATTGATAGAATAGAGTCACAAAAGGCTGGTGGGATGTGGAAAGGGCAGTGTTCAACAGTCCAGTTATGAAAAGGAACCAAGATATGACTTGAATAGTGGAATTCAGAATCTTGTTATATTACAGTATTTCCTCTAGTGTGAATGGAAAAATGCTTTTGAACCTTCATGAACAAAGACTAAAGGAAAATCAGAGAAAAGAAAATTAGTTTTTTCTCTGTTTCTACTTTTTTTTTTTTTGCCTTTTTTTCCCCTTTTTTTCCCCCTTTTTTTTCCTCTGTTGAGAAACTGCCTCCCTTGAAAACTATAATAAAATTTCCAATAAAGCTAGTGGTTTCAGAATTTAATTCTTGAACATTTATGAGATTATATTGCTAGTGGTTATCCATAAAAAGGTATGTGACTCAGAAGGAAAAAGGAAAAAAAAAAAAACCAAAAAAAACCAAACCAAAAAGAACCCTAGGTGAATGAGTATGATCTGTTTGCTGCTGTGGAAAAAATAAACTCATAAACTTTGGAAAAAAAACCCAAGTAAATTAACCTTTTCTTGGCAGCAGCTGAAAGTTTCCATTTTGACAAGTCTCTCTAATGCATGCTTTATCTATGTGAAAATCTAACTAGAAATTAAGGTTTTAATGTCTGACTAATATTCTTACATCTGAAACTAACTGTGGCCAACTAGAGTTCCCACACCATCCATTTGTTTACCAGTTATGGTCCCCTTGTAAATAAATTTTAGTTCCATTTATAGTAAAAACTTGGGAAAATTTTGTGAAAACAAGAAGGAAAATTGTGATGTTTTACAGATGCCAGCATTTTTTATGAAATACACAGAATGCAAATAATAATGGCTGAAATTCCACTGTACTTGTTTGTCCACTTTGAAGTCTGTCAGATATTTAAATCCCAGTGTTCCTTCACTTTTAGAAAGCTTTTTTCAGCCTTGACACTTATTCTAAGCGGTACAGCTTGTGCTTGATTACAAAAGTTAAATTCTACCATTTAGCTGACACCCAGAGTATACACAATTTCTCCTTATGCTTTGAGATTCCCAGAGGAAGACCTTGCATTACAGCATCTCACTGAAATAGGAAAAGGTATGGAGATGAACAAAAAGATCTATTTCTAAATGTTTTAAGTGAGATACTTTAATTAACTTTTACCCATGTGGCTACCCAATATATGAGAAAACACATACACATTCAGTTCTGCTCTGCACAGAGCACCAAATGCTCTGTACAAATGAGCACCAAAATAGTATATCAGACTTTTTTCCAAGTCTAAAGGACCAAATTAAAAGTTTATGTGTAAAATAATCAAAAGTCTTGATCATGAAATCATGAAACTTAAAAGAACTTAGAAAAAATGTTTGAAAATACATTAGCAGCATTTATTAGCTTTTTCATAGGAATGATTCAAAGCATTTTTAAATTTTATTTAGCTGTTGTTTGTTTTAGGTTTTGTTCTGTGTGTAAATTTTGTACACATTAGAGAGCTCAGACATCTTTATTATTATTATTATTCTTTTCTTTTTTTTGTGAAGTACTGACAGCAGTTTCTAACTTACCTCTATGGTCAGCCATATGGACTAAATAACACTGTAAGGGAATCATCATCCACCAGTTTCTCATCAACTCCAAAAAACATTCACTTGTGAAAAACACTAAAGTAGACATGACCAATATCAAAGTGTCTTGTGGACGTTTCTTGCAGAAGCTAAAGGGAGATAATGTAGTTGTAGACTTTTTTATAGTTGACAATCTGATGAAGTCTGGTCATCAAACAAGCACAAGGGAAAATGTTAAAAAAATGTCAAAATAATTTCTTTCTCACTGTCCATAAAATGGCAAAACCCACTGTACAATACTTTAAACAAACAAACAAAAAGAATTTTCTATCAAATATCTAACAAATTTTATATCAGAATAGTATTTGTAAATAAATTAGAAATATATGTAAATTATGTTCAGTTTGCATTTAGAATTTTACCACATATCTGCAAACAATTTTCTGTCAGAAAAGGAAGGGTTAAAGCACTAAGTATTTGTTAAAAGGACTTTATAAAGTGTATTTTTTGTTTAAGAACGATTGAGTTTATAAAACCAGGAACCAAAAGGTCATTTTGATTTACTTTGTACTATTGAGATTTTATTTAAAATTTCCAGTTTGGACAGAGGATTGCTTGTGATCACTCTTCCTTTGTGTTTGCTGTGGTTAATCATCTTACAGGTTACAACAAAGAAGATCTCAATGATGCTTTGTAACCACTCAGTTCGTATCATTATTGAGACTGCAATTCAGTAAGATGGATTCTTGCCTTCATATGCAAAAAATACAGTCTCAAAGTATATATAGAAGCCCTGGGAAAGAAATCTGTATTTCTCTTAGACACATCTCTTAAGATTGTGTTCACCAAAATCTAACAATCTAGCTCTTACTACTGTATGAAGCTGTCATAATGATTTAGTCGTAATTACCATTTGTTATTATTGTCTTTGCATCCTGCTATAGAATGTACAGTTTTGAAAATATTTTTTGTTTGAAAAGCCATTTTTGCCTTCATTATTTAGTTGCTATGGAGGCTTACCTGTTTATTCAATGTTTTAAAATACGCTATCTCAGCCATTTTGTTGTTATCAAGATATACACTTGCTAAACAATAGTATTTATATTATGATTTAATAAAGGCAATAACAGTTCATATTCCATTTCAAGGCAAAAGATCTTATCTAATTCTCTAATTATCTCTAATAATGAATTATACTTCATCAATGAATGGACAACTAGATATTACAGATATTTTCACAGTGCATTCATAGTAAATACTAAGTGTAGACAGGAAATTCTGTCATCAATGGAAAAAATATACATACATGGGATAAGGGCTTGCTAATATATTTATTCACAATAATTCAGAATAATGGAAAAGTTGGTTGGACCATAGCGGAGGTGATCTGAATGCTAGGTCGTTCAGCCTTGGCTTTCTTTAGCCAGCTTCTGAAAAACCTGCAAGGACAGAGACTTTACATAATCTCCATAATCTCTGATCAGTCTGTTCCAGTGCTGCATTACTCTCCAGGGTTTTTTGTTTGTTTTGCTTTTTTACTGTACAGTCTGAACTTCCCAAGTCACAATTTATGGCCACTTGCCCTTGTTATATCATCTACGACAAATCCCATGAAAAATGAGTTTCAGTTTTGGAATATTCATAACACTTGAATGGGCAAATACAAAAGAAGAATTAGCCTTTTTTATTGCTCACAACTTTTTATAACTGTAACGTGGAATTGCTTGTGGCTCTCTATGTCAACAAGAAGATTTTGAAAGTACAAGTGCAGTAACACTAAGGTTTTAGAATCACATTTCTACCTCTCAGGAGTTCCCCTTCTACCAGAAGTAAACAGCCAGACCAACCTCACTATGTTCCTTGCTTGTAAAAACAGCAAGGAAATTCATGCTAGAGTGATATGATCAGTCATTAGTATGCACCTGCTGGCACTGCCCTAGTAATTCATTACAGCAAGTTATCATTAAAATCATGGTGTGCTGATTACACATTAACTTTCATACATTACCATTGGACCAGTGAATTGATGATATATTACAGTAGTACATGAGAAAAATGGAAATTTTAGAATGTTTGGTTTTGTCAACACAAAATAACTTTACAACAGAGAAAGACACTAGCACAAGCATATGCTAACAACCTTCTTCACTGAAGAATAGACATTGAACATAAAATTGGGTATGAGCCAGTAATGTGTGCTTGCAGCCCAGAAAGTCAACCATATCCGTGGGGCCAGCAGGTCGAGGAAGGTGTTTGTCCCCCTTCTACTCCACTCAGGAGACCCCATCTGGAGTATTGCATCCAGCTCTGGGGTCCACAGCAGAAGAAAGACATGGACCTGTTAGAGTGCATCCAGGGGAGTACCACAAAAAAGGTGAGAGAGGACTGAAACACCTCTCCTATGAAGAAAGGCTGAGAAAGCTGGTGGTGTTCAGCCTGTACAAGTAAAGGCACCGGGGGGTCTTTATAGCAGCCTTTCCATACTTAAAGGTGGCTTATAAAAAAGATGGGGACAGACTTTTTAGTAGGGCCTGTTGCAATAGAGGGGGTAGTGGTTAAAAAAAAACTATAAACTAAAAGAGAGTAGATTTAGACTAGGTATAAAAAACAAATTTTTTGCTATGAGGGTGGTGAAACACTGGAACAGGTTGCCTGGAGAGGTGGTAGATGCCCCATCCCTGGAAAAATTCAGAGTCAGGTTGCATGGAGCTTTCAGCAACCTGATCTAGTGAGAGGTGTCCCTGCAGGGGCACTGGACCAGATCAACTTTAAAGGCCCCTTCCAACCCAAACCACTCTATGATTCTATGATCATTAATTAACTATTGTGGCAAACTGAGAAGAGGACTTTGTATTACAGAATCTAATGAAAAACTTAGTCTTAAGCCTTGTATGTTTACCTTCCAAATGCATTTGTGTCATTAGTAACATATTGTGCTTGTGGCTTTCGGGAGTTTTGGGGGTTTTTTAGACATTTATAGTAGAGAATGAAGTTCCCTTTGAAAATATAAGCTAAAAAATAATTTTTCAAGTCAGGTGGTTTTTCTGCTGTTAGCTACAATCTGAATCCATTAAATAAGTGTGTTTGGCCATAACGTAGAGTCAGTTATGAATCTGAATTGTGGAAAGAGAAAGACATGAAAAAAGCAATTCATTCTTAAAAAAGAAACAATTGGAAGAGAATCCAATATTCATTCCACACTCCAGTCAGAAATACTTTATTTCTTTAGGTTTTGAGAAATGTTTTAGTAATTTGAAATAAGAATTATTTATTATTTTTTTTTACAAATCTAAGTGGATATGAAATTTTATACTTTGTGGTTCTAGCTTTTAATTTTAACACCATAATGCCACATGTTGAAACACTCCCTCCTGTTTTACACTTCTGTAATAACCTCTCTCTTCCTTACATATCAATAAATCAATCATGCAAAGAAATCACCTAAGTTAACCAAAGTAAGACTGAATTCATACTTTTGATACTTTGTGGGAAATTCAAGTTCCATTTGTATTATGCTTTACCTTGCAGTTACGATCAAAACTTTTTTTTTTAATTAAAAAAAGCATGCTATAGTGTATTTGGTTTATGTTGCAAGGTATTGGTAGTGTTGGGGGCTGCAAGGGTGATGTCTATGAGAAGAGATCAGAAGCTACCCGCGTGTCAAACAGCCAGTTTCAGCTGGCTCCAAAATGGACCCACTGCTGCCCAAAGGTGGTGGTTCTTCTGTGATAACATACTTAAGATAGGGTAAAAAATACTGCTTCCTAATGAAAACTTCAGCTAAGTAATTCATGCCACTGTGATATCATCAGGCATTAGGAAAAAAACAAAACCACAAAACTAGACAAAACAAAACACAATTCCCAGATTCACTCAGAAAGACAGAGCAGAGTTTGCCTCTATAAAAATCATATAGTGAATTTGTATTGGATTTAAGGGGCAAGTTTTTGGTAGCTGGGAGTGTAGGAGTGGCCTCTGTGAGAAAAAAACAGAACCAATGTCAGTGCAGATATCCACACTGCAGTCTGTGGAGGACCCCACACCACAGCAGGTGGACATGTCCTGAAGGAAGCTGCCCCCTGTGGAGAGGACCCCACAAAGCAGCAGTTTTTCTGGCAGAAGCAGGTTTTCTGGCAGGACCTTTGGTTATTGGGGACCCATGCTGGAGCAGTCCATTTCTTAAGGATTATACCCCGTGGAAAGAACCCGTACTGGAGCAGTTCATGAAGATCTGCAGACTGTGCGGAAGGACCTATGTTGAAATTCATGAAGGACTGTATCCCATGGCAGGGACCTGATGCTGGAGCATAAGAAGGAAGGAGTAGCAGAGACGAAGTGTCATGAATTGACCATTCCTTGTTCCCATGTGCCACCCAGTGAGGATGAGGTAGAAGAGTCACGAGTGAAACTCAGCCTGAGAAGAAGAGGTTTTCAGTGAAAGTGGTCTTAGTTTTGTTCTTATTTGCCACTAATCTACTCTGTTATAAACAGTAAGTTAAATTAATTTCCCCTGTCCTTATCTTGACCCATGAGCTTTTTCATCATGTTTTCTCCCCCTGTCCTGCCGAGGAGGACTGAGAGAGCAGCTTGAGCGGTGTAAGAGTTGGTCTAAAGAGAACAATATTTTCTCAACATTGCCAACTGAGACCTGGAGATGGAATATGGTCCTCATGGACACCAAGACACCAAGACCCTGGGAAAGAGAACTGCACGGTACGAGGAGTACTATGCCGCTCCCTGCAACCTGGGACTGAAAGGAACAACTACACCCTGGGAAGAAGAACTGCACGGTACGAGGAGTACTATGCCATTCCCTGCCACCTGGGATTGAATAAGGCTGCATAACAGCTGTCCAGAAGATGGATCACAACCGTGGTCATAACAACGAACAAGAAAACAATACAAGAATACGCCTCCTGGTCTGAAGATACCCGCCTCTGGGGCAAGACAACCTGGCTCGAGAGGGTGTAGATTGGTGGCAATCCATGGACCAGAGGAGGAGCAACGTGTGTTGCTTGGCATAAAAAGATGTCTTCTTAGCAACTGAACTTTGGAGATCTTCCCCACGAAGGATCACGACGATCGGAAGGACCGGCGGGACACTGCCTGGACCTGGGACCATAGGGACGCCTTGGACCTGTGGTGGTAGCTATGATCCTCTTTCCTTTTCTTTTTACTTTACCTTTTACTCACTTTCTGTCTTTCTACCTATCACACGCCGCTTTACAGGCAAAAAATAAAATTATGTTGTTGAATTGAAACATAACCCCTTGGCGTGGTTGCCTTGATTTTTTGCGCTTCAAGATCATAGTTAACGAGCCATCACGAGTCCACTGAGTGGACTGTGACAAGCAGGCACCTAGCAGTCAGTTAAGATTAACACAAACCAGACAGATATAGATAGATAGATAGATGCAAAGCCAAGATTTTATCATAATGTAAATGAACAGTCTAATTCAAGAATTATTATTAATCTAGATCTAATCACAGAAAAAAGAAAGAATAAAAATCTAAATAGAATAATTCTATATAAAAAAAAAAAAAACACTCAGTAATACTACTACTACTACTACAATTAAAATTATAGCACACAGTTTGTTTCTGTTCTTTTCTCATGGTGTCATGTTTACTCTTCCACTGCTTGTCTGGGTCAGTGATTTCATTGTGGTGGTGATGAGCGTGTTACAGTGAGCACCCAGAGTCCATCACTAGGAGGTATATGGTATTCATAGTGATGGTTTCTTTTCTCTTGGTACAGGATATATTTGGAGTCATGTTTACTCATGCACTGTTATACTTTTTCTTCACTGGTCTGCAGCTCCACTACACCCAAATTCACTAAATACTGTGTCTTTTACATATGTTACTTTTGTTGTCTTTGTTACCTCTAAACCCCATTTTGGCCAGGTCCCCATCTGCATATTTTCATTGACCATGGTTGAGCTGTCAAAGCTGTACCCTGTGTATTGACTTCCCAAGGACCCTGGTATTGTACCAGAGCTGTTTTTCTCTACTTTTCTCTACACTCCATCATTACATTAGAATTGAAACTATCCCATTCTACATAGAGTAAGTGCTTGCTGCTGCTTTCTGTCTAAAATTATGGTTGGGACATACGAACAAAAGTAAAACAAATTAGCCATAGACACCTGGTAATTTAGAGAAATTGTTGTAGTGCTCAAACCATGTAAAACAAAACTGCAAGTAGGTCAAGAAAATTCAAAGCACAACTGGCAAGCCTCAGTTCTGAGGCTCTGCCAATACAGTACAAAGCTCATGGTCTGTTATGGCAATACCGTGTTACAAAACTACACAGTCACACAGTGCAGTACTCCTGTGAAGCTAACTGGGTTTGTAACATAAATTCAAATTAAATTTAATACAAGTGTCTCAGAATGTCTCATCAGCATGGCATTTATTTCTACAATGGAGTGAGAAGGTTCAATACTAAACATAAAAGCAGGAACAACTTCTGATTTCAGCTATTGATGTTATGTTGCAGCAGTACAGCTCATTCAGAGTGGATTGCAACACTGTCATTACTAGAAGATACCATCATATTTTCAAATTGTTTCTATCCTTAAAGCAACAACAATTGTGATCCTTTCTCCTCTAAAAGGAAAAAGGCAGTGGATTCATGTCAAGCACAAAAAGACTACTGGTCTTAGTCA
This sequence comes from Falco peregrinus, assembly GCF_023634155.1. Taxonomy (NCBI): domain Eukaryota; kingdom Metazoa; phylum Chordata; class Aves; order Falconiformes; family Falconidae; genus Falco; species Falco peregrinus. Next base: position 24,375,953 of record NC_073723.1, read on the forward strand.
TTATCTTTATATGTCCAGTCAACTAGCAAATATAAAGAAAAGAAACTAAAGGATTCCTCATGTAAGTATTATGAACAGTAGTGCAACAGACTACAATCAGTTTTGAAGAAATACTTAATCTGGACTACAACACTGCAAGTCTAAAACATAACAATGCAGAAGGCCAGTAGGAAAATGAACAAATAGAATTCATTAAAATTCAGGACAGGAAAATTGCATTGGGGTTAAGAAGATACGGGATTCTGTGTAGAGGTCCATTTGCATGTACTTCCAATGTAAATACTCAATATTTAGGACTGAGTACTGTTCAGAACAAAATCAAAGATGACTAAAGAAGACAAGAAAAAATAGTTTGTGCAGATTCTAGGAAAAGATTCTCACTAAATCTAACAGGTTTGAAGAATACATGGAGCATAACATGGGTCTTAACACTGTCAGAAAAACTTCAGAAATATTTGTATTTCTAGAATTTTTTAGAAATATTTAGAAATGTTTGCTTTTTTAACAGCAAATATACTATTCTCTGTGGGCACTCACTGCTTTTCTGGGCAAAACATTTGCAGATACCCTGAAAACATCAGTCTCCTCCATACCCACTCATGTATGTTTATGTCAATGGAGCAAAAACTTACATCCTACAAAACTGAGGACAGAAACTTACAGAAATTTGCTTAAATCTTTCTGCACTTTCTAAGCAAGATGTAGGAAGCATTGAGAAGTCTGAGCAGTTTCTACAGGATGCTGAAGACTTGTCCTACCAGGCAGCAAACATTATGTCAGCATTCCCTCCCCATGACATTACATTGCACACTAATATGTCCAATACATTATGTCACTTTCTCCATCAGCAGGAAAATAAAAAGAAAATTAATTCCTAGCTGCCACTTCAGCTTTAATGTATGAAAATCTTTTTTTCTAATTACCTTGTTTTTGCAGACACAAGTGTTACATGCAGATCCACTCAATGGCTTCTTTAAAGCTAATTACACAGTCCCCATTCAGTGAGACGAAGGCTTCACCTGAACTTGAGAACTATTCAAATGAACTATCTGTAAAGGATATTTCTCTATAAAAAGTCAGAGAATAGGGGAATGATTCTACATACTAACTTCAAGCAATCCTAGTCAGTTGAAAGGACAGCTATCTACTAAACATTAATTCTGGTTAATGAAGCAGTTCGTATCAATAGACTAAATTGTACAAGACTTCTGTAACAGATAATGCTTCCTATCAAATGTAGAAACACAATTCAGGTGATTTAATAGAGAGCTTTACAAGCTCAGTTGTTTTTGACTGAAATCCACCCAAATGTAATTTCCTTTTTCTAATAAAAGTGTTTATGAACGTGTAGAATAAGGTCTTGAAAAACAGAATAATTAGTGTCATCATTCCTATGAAACATCTTAGACATTTACTACTGAAAAGATCAGTCTGGTGCCCTACTATGAAACCAAAATTGGGTTACAGAAAATTAATAACGTTGCACATAAAAACTCAAAGGAACTCTAGGAAAGGGCTGAGTTTGCCTGAGCTCTAGTTGAACCATTTGTGTTTTCTTGGGGATTAACTTCAGGAAAAATTAACTGAAACTAAAATGAGCCCAGTCCATCATACTGCAATAAAATGAAATTTCTTAAACAAAATCAGTATTTTTCAAAAACACTCACAGATGGAAATGCTAATGTTAGAGTACTTACCTTAAAATCATAAGGTTTTAGCTTTTAAAAAAAAAATATTTCACATGAATAACGGTGTTTTGCTACGCAATTTAGAATTTTTCTCTCATTTTATACTAAAAAGGGTGTGAGTTGTGTCCTCACTTGCTGTGCCACTTTGCTCATCAATGAACTTGTATCTCCTTTCCCCATGTTGGAAACAGCTACATGTCACTGCATGCTTACTATGTTCCTGACTTCTGTTTTGGACTTCTGTTACGAAGAACTGAGTTCAAGTGGTCTTGATGGCAGTCTGGAGTTTTCAGAAGGCTGATGTGTTTAAACCAAGTAAGTAGCAATCAACAAATCTACGAATAAAAAATGCAGAACTGCACTTGTAATATGGAACTATAAGCTAAAATTACTAAGATCCAAGACTAAGACTGCATTGTTTTAAGCCCCTAACAGGCAAACTACAGCAAGATTTTTGAACAAAAGTAAAGATACTTCTTCTTCTTCTATTGTATGTGTATTCCTTTTTAAAAAAAGCCTCTCAACATAATAGTATAAAGGTTCTACAATACTTATTGCAAAATTTTATAATAGTTAAAGAATGCCTAATACGATCTGTATTTCTCTGACTTCAGGATTCAGGTTTTAACTTCTAGGTAGATCTACAAGAAATGTGAAGAAAATAAGTTGATTTGTTTTAAGAATATGTGACAGAAACCCAGTAATTCATTGGGTGACTTTATAATTTTTAGAACTGTTTAGCTGCTTAATTTATGAAGCCCCATGCTGCAACTGCAGTTATACCAATTTACTTTGTTATAAGTTAAAATTCTTTTGAAGTTTTAATGTTTTTCCTCTACCTTAGTTTTCTAGACATTGGTCTACATTTTAGACCATCAACAACAGTTACGTAAATGGAGACAAACTGTAGCAGTCTGCTGTCTGAAACCATATCGTTCTTCAATCTCCTTCAATGGTTCAATATTAAGAAAGGCTGACCCTTTTCAATTGCAGATTTTGTTATCACACACGGTAAGCATTATCCCTCTGACTCAGATAAGGAGAACATTATGAATGAGATGTGGCAGCATGTGTATCCTCATAACCTTGTTTCTTGTTTGCTTATGCTCTTCAACTGTTAAGATTGTTCATCAGTATTAGAAGAAACACATAATACACCATTGTTACAGCACTGTTGATTTGATGCTACTGATGGAAAAACCCCAAAACAGATCTTTCTACAATATTTTTATGAATATTTTTTTTAAACAATTTTTCTTGCTGTTCAGTTAATTTTCTTTATGTAATTTCAACTGATTTCCTTTGTACCTTTAGTATGTTTTCTCAGGCTACTGGCTTACTGCACGAGACTCCTGTTTTCCGGAAACTCAGTTAGTATCAGACAACTGTAAGTACATCATGCATTCAGAATAACTTACGAGTTCCATCCTAGAGGACAATTCAAGCCTCTTACACATATGTTTTCAGAATTAGACTTTGATGAAAGAGTCAAATTTGGCTTTGAAAGTTTTTCTCTTCTCCAATATTTAACATTAGAAAAACTGCCAGCATTTATTATTTCCCTTCTTTAAAAAAAATAATTGTGTGTTCTAAAAACATTGTTAGAGAGACATGGAGAAATGGACAATAATGTAAGTAAGTTTGCTAAATACTTGTTAATGGAGCTGCATTATTTTCCTTTGTTTTCAACACAGAAAGAGAAGGTGGAAGGCAAACAAAATATTGGTTGGTTTTGTTTGGTGGTTTTTACTTGTTGTCCTTTCAGTTTTAAGTTTTTCTTTTCAGTTTCAATTCCAAAATCCTTAGTCATCTTCTGAAACTCACATAATATAAAAGTGAGGCAGGTTAAGGAGATACATCTATATATTCATTTGAGTTCCAATATTCAGGGATAAATTAGAATAATGTACTGGTGGAGTATGAGAAGTGATACCCATCTTTAGACTTTTTCTTTTTGAAGACTATAGCAGCCTCCATGCTTCTTCTTCCCTTTGTGAGAACAGCTAAAATGAATTCATTATGCATCTTTTACCACATTTTCTCCTAGTTAAGAGTATTTTCAATTTCCTTAGGAGACTGTTTTAGTAAACAGCGCTGTATGTAAATGCTTTCAGATTAACTACTGGGATTTCTTGTACACAATAATGTACTTTCGTACAAAGCCTATTTTTTATTAAGCAGTATAAATATATTTTAATTAGAATGAAGCAGCTTTGACTTTGAAATAGCCTAAGGCAGTGAAGTGCTTTGTGACTGTTTGGGATGCCAGTGACTGGATCAGCTGAGAAGTGGGGACACTTCCTGGTTTCCCCAAGGCATCACTGCCTGGAGTTGACCTTGTTCCCAAATTTAAGTCCCGTTGTCATTGTGTAATACATCAAAAAGTAGAACAGCTGTTGACAAGGTGAGAAGCACATTAAGTCATATTACCTGCATGGAAAGGGGTTCAGCACATATAACAGTATGAAAGTTGCCTAATATTGATTTAGAACTAAAAGTCAGAAACAATGTATAGATCTTCTTTCTTATAATCTCTCATAACTTTTGCTGTAAAAAAATGAAAATCAGAAAAAACACAGTTCTACGCAGTGTTAGATACCAGCTTGGAAGGCACTTGCAGGCACCTCTCATGGTTTTTTTTCTGTCTGAATATGTGAGTGGTTGAAAATAATGATTTCAAAACCTGCTTTTATAGCCCAAAGGCGACCCAGGTCTGACAAATTTTTCATCCCTGTTTGTTATCCACAAGAAAGTATTTGTATTAAAACATGTGTGTGTATCTGTATGTGTACATATAACATTGGTGCATTCTGTGAAAATAAACTCTATAACTCAGGATAAGTTATGAAGCAGGTATGTTTAATTCACTGGAGGGCATCAGGGTGGATAATTCCAAAAGTCCTGTTGCCTTGACCTCTTTGAGCACATGTGATTTAAAGTATACATTCATACATATTCTGTAGATTCCCAAGAATAGGTCGGGTTAAGATAATTAGTCCCGAGAAATCATTAACACAAGTTCCCTCCCTTTTGCGCTTGCGCACTGCCTCCTGGTGGTGGTCGTTGAGGATCGTTGAGGATGAAGGCTTAGTAGTCTCCCTCGCTCTGAACTTTTCACCCTCTCCCTTCGCACATACTCAGTTGTGTCTTGAGTTTCTTCCAAACCACAAAACAGGCCAGAATCTGTTTTCCTGTCTCAAGGCGTTGATGTTCACATACCAGTTTCTTCTTATCAGTACACAGAGCATACCAGTTCCACTTTATCAGTACTCAGGGCCCCAGGACCGGGCCACAAGACTTTGCTTAGTCTACAAAACTATACTGTGAAGCTCCTTGCAAAACTACATTATGAAACTCCTCTTTGTGCATACAGTGAGAGTTTTAATTATTCCAGGTTTTCCATATCCTATTCATCTAGTTACTTCTAAGCTTTCTATCAGGTGTGTGAGTTTATATATGTGTGTGTGTGTGTATACTTTTAGAAATGTCTAAATACTATACCTAATAATTATTTATACAAAATTTAATTAGATTACAGTGAAAAACATTAAAATTTTGGTATTTTCATCTGCCTTCTGTATTTTTCACTGTCCCAGTACTGATTAAAACTGCTGTAAAATAAACTACATATTTATAACAATTAAGAGCAAAACCTCATATCCAGAACTACCTGTACACCAGCTTTTTCACAAATTTTTTCCTTCACATATGAATTGTACAAAATTACATATACATTAAAGAAATTTGTATGCACATTTGCGTATATGTACCAACATGCATCTCTATTTCCCTCCTCAGCTTTGGAAAGAATCCCTTACTTAACCAAAATCCCGCTAGTAATATCAAATGGATTTTTCAAAGTTTATCTTGGTTCAACTAGTAGTAACTCTGTCCTGTCCTACTTGGTGGGAAGCCGTAAAGGTTGGGTTTTATTCACTGTGCAGCAACAAGGAGATTGGTAAACTCGGGTTCTTAAATGCATCAGTAAACTTGAATTCTCAGGCTTCAGATGTAGGGATGTGTAAACCAGAGGTGTACGAGGAAACAGAGTGGGAAAGGATGAGAGGGATGCATTCACCCGGCTGGGCCCTGCACAGTCCAGCAGCGCAGCCGCCTCAGGCCGCGGGCGCCCACCTGAGCCTGCGGGCAACACCTTTTATATCCTCAGTCTCTGCCCAGCACTTTCCCTGTGGCAGGCCCTGGGTGCCGATGCGCTTGCACATCAGGCCTTGTGGAACACTGTCGAAATGAGTCGGGGGCAGTATCAGGGCCCGGTGTGTCCCCGGCCCCGGCCAGAACCACCTCCGAGTGACCGTGCCTCAGCCTACGCGACTCCCGGGCCGGGCTGCGGGCCCCGGGCAGTGCCAGCCACCACGGCAGGGCTCGCCCCTCCTGCCTGCCCTCCGGCCAGGCGGGTTGTTGGAGGCGTTCGGGGAGTGTTAATGGTCCCTCACAGCCTGTCACAGCAAAGTGTCGAAGAGTATCCTTTTGTAGTCTCTCAAGAGAACAGTAAAACCCCAGAGGCTTTTTGGGAGGTTTTCTTGGAGAAAAGGAGGACATGACAGGCATCATCCTTTTTTCTTGAGTGTCAGTGGATTTTTTATACTCAAGGAAATAGGGCTATGCCTGGGCCTTGTCTGGAAAGCCAGTCACATAGTGACATGTGTCATTACCAATAGAATAATATTAAGAAGTACTCCTTTCTGAAATTTCTAAACAAGACATGTCACATCAAATCCCATTAATGAAATGTGTCACTTGCTGTTGCAAATGCATGACATATAATAGAAAGAAGCTTAAATATGTTGTAGGAAAGTATTTTCATGGTATGCACTCAAACTTTACTCACGAATCTGTTGAGGAAAGGGACATAGCTCTAAGTGCCCGTGTACTCTTACCTTCTTTTTTTGTGGTCGCCACTGAGAGAGTTAATTTTCTTCTTAGTAGCCGGTGCAGTGCTGTGTTTTGCATTTAGTGCGAGAATAATAATGATAACATACTGATGTTTTTAGTTGTTGCTATGTAAAGTTTATACCAAGTCATAGACTTTTCAGATTCTCGGGCCCTGCCAACGAGACGGATGGAGGGGCATTAGAAATTGGGAGGGAGCACAGCCAGGACAGCTGCCCTGAACTAGCCACAGGGATATTCCATACCACAGAGTATCATGCTCAGTGTATAAACTGGGGGGAGCTGGCTGGAGCCTGCTGATTGCTGCTCGTGGACGGGCTGGGCATCAGTCAGCAGCTGGTAATCAATTATATTGTACATCACTTGTTTTTTCCCTTCCCTTTGGATTTTATTCCTCTCCCCTTCTCTCTCCTTTTCATCATCATTGCTATTATTATTATTGCTATTATGACTGTTTTTTACTTAAATAATTAAATTGTTCTTATCTCAATCCTTGAGTTTTACTTTTTTCCTAATTCTCCTTTCCATCCCCCTGGGGGGTGTTGGGAGTGAGCGGGCATCTGTATTGTACTTAGTTTCCAGCTGGGGTCAAACCATGACATCTTTATAAAACAAGAAGTTGGTGGAATCATCATGCTTTTTAGAAAGAATGTAAAGATGGCTATTCCATATATATATGCATCAAAGCAGTTTCATGAATACTCATAGGACAAATGCCAAAGATTTGAAGGTAAAGGCTTCTTTTGGAGCTTTTTAACTTAAAAAAAAAAAAAAAGAAGAAATGTAGAGAAGGGCAAAATCCATTCACATTTCATTAAATATTTTTTTTTCTTAATACAACTGTAATCATAATAAAGGGTAAAATTACTATTTTTGGTAATATAATGGATGAATTAATTACTTCATTACCTTTGATATCACATTACAGAAAATAAGTAACAATGTAAAAATTAGGGTTTAAATAGTGAAAGGTAAGTGTAGAATAAAAGCGTGAACCTGGTTGATTCCACAGAACCTGCAAGAATATTCCAATGTCCCAAACCATGATTGCAAAAGTAAAACATTTTATGTTTGTATAACGTGCACACAGGCATGAGTTTTGGGGGAGACTCCTTAAAGTATAAACTATTGAAAATAAGAACAAAAATTTCCCTCATACTAGATAATGCTGTAACTTCAAGCTGTTCATTTTCTTGGCTTGCTTCTGATCAGTCATTGCTGGAGTAAGACTGAGATGACTAGAGGACTGAATGTGATATTGTAAGTGTTTGTAAATTTAGGAAGACCTTGTGCTTAGTGTTCTCATGATACAAAAAGCAAGAATTCTTCAAAATTTACTGATTTACTAAGAGTGGTGGTTGTCTAAATCACCACTTTAGAATCAGGATTTAAGAAGATGGCACTGAAGTTATTCCTGCAACTCAACCTTCTGTCAACTAAGGCTTTATTTCACAGCTACAATGTATTTCAATAGACAAGAAAGTTTACTTCTTGAGCTAAAGATACTCTGACAGCTGGTCCCATCTTCTCAATAAATCATAGCTATTCGTGTAACTTGTAAACCTGAGATACTTGTTAATCAACATACAAATTCTGTGAGATTTTTTTTTAATTATTTTACAATTTTTATTTTCTCCCTTTTAGTCTGGTTAGATGTAAGGATTCATGTCTGCAGCTGAGAAGTGGTGGAAAACCTGAGATAACAGAAATAATTAACCAAGTCTCCCATGGAGTTTCATGACCTCAATCTATGCTGTCACTGTACTCCTTAAAGGGGGCTTAAAAGCAGAAGAAATAAACAGTTAAGAAATCCCCTGCTTCTTCGGATCAGTGGTCTGTCTAGCACAGTGACTGTAGGAGATGATATTTGGGGAGAGCATGTCAGGCAAGGCAGTGTCTGGTTTCCTTTCTTAAACTGTACGTTTGCAATCACTGGATTAAGAGATGGTAGAAGATATATGCCTGCCTATTCCTTAAGGTTTTGTCTATGGACCTATTGTGTCTAATTGTTTTCGGTCAAATAACCAGACTTCTAGCAATGAACGGTGAATAATTGTGGTTGGACTTGTAAAAAAGTCTTGGATTTTTTTGAGATTTTGTATAAAGAAATTAATAGTATTGAAAACAATGTTAACACTTGTGGATTTTCACCTTTGAAAAACAGACTCAAAACCATACATTGCAATATGCGAGCATTTTGTTATAAGTATTTACAGAATGCATCTTGGGAAAAAAGAGGCTTTTTTCCCCTCATTAAATACATTTTCATATTTCATTACAACTAATGCTGTTTAGAAACAGAAAAAAACCCTAACATACTGAATTAAAGAAAGTTGTTTTGAAGGTTGTACAATGAGAACTTTGAAAGTGTTTTAGATTTGCTTGCCAAACACTGACAATGACAGGAGTAACAAACCATCACTACTGCTGTTATTATTTTTTATTATGATGGACTTAATTTTTCTTCCCTAGTACTGTACTCATTTACACAAAATTCTACACAGATGCCACCAAAAAAAAAAAAAAAAAGATGTTTTGGCAGTGTTTGGAAAAAGAGTTCAGTCCTTGAGGAAAGAAAAACATGTATGTCCCTCACTTTCAGGTACTCAAGTATACTTTGCTCTGTTTGATAGAGCAGCCACTCTGAAATTCAGGGTCTAAGATACATGTCTCAGTAATGCTGATGTCCAACAGATGGATTCACAAAGTCTACAATATATGATCAGGGAATGTATAACACCATACTGTTAAACATTTCTGTAGCCTATCACTTTATGGCAGTAACTTTTAAATATAGATTCTGGTTTTTGTGGAAGTTTTTCACCATATATAAACAATGCTTCATCTCACCCTCCAAATTGTTTTACGGAATGGAGAGAACCTAACCCTACTGCAAATTACAAAGCTCATGTCCAGCCTTCACTTTTCTGTTAGTATATATGCTGATCAATAGTATTTTCCAGGTTTTTTAGAAAAAGCAGGACCATTCCTATCCAGTTTCACAATCCTTTTGTAAATTTCAGTTATTCACAAAACTGAAAGAAGGAAGGAATGGAGATATTCCCTTTCCAGCAACCTGAAGTATAAATTATTTTCCAGAAGATGAGCAAGGTTTAGTATGTTAACATAATATACTTTCCTGATACGCAATCCTCCAATAAATTCTTAATTCAAGTCATGGGGAAAAAAATAATCTTAGGGGAAAAATATCAGAACTAAGCAATATACCATACCTCTCTCTATCCAAGTTTCTAATACATTATCAGAAAATATGTTGCAGTCTCTGTGTTTGTCTGCTTAAACATATTCTATATTCAAAAAATGTTTTTCTGATCTCCTTGAATGTTTAGCGATGTGGTTAAATTAAATCCTTCTTAACATTCACATGTACAAACATTCAGAGGAAAATATAAAAATTACTACTAATATTAACCCTATCACTCCCATTATTTGTAGGGCATCCATGTTGATTGAATAATAGGGAAAAATAATTTTCTAGATATATGCATACCTTATACAATAAGGTAATGTTTGCTTCATCATGTATTTTTTTAATTAATTTCACCCACTTGATGTGAAGACTGGCAAAAATTTTTCAGCAAACATAATGAATAAATCTTACAAAACTAAGGACTAACACCAGTTTAAAGTAGCATGCCTGTCTACAATGTATGCTTATGTAAATAATTTTCGAAGTGCTTATTTACTTAGCATTTTATTTTCCCTTGAATGTCTTTAAAGGGAAGCTTTGAAGATTTCTCCCCTTTTTTTGAACAGGTAAAAAGGTATGGAGAATGCTAAGTGAAGGACTACTAGTTTCTTCACTGCTGAAACACTACAGTGCTAGCTAATTATTATTTTTTTTAATATTCTAATATAAAGTGATTTTCTTATATAAACTCTCAAGAATGTGTAAGAAAGGAAGGAGTAGGACTGTAATATGTAGCTACACAAGTGGAAAAAAGAAGATAAATCAAAGAACAGAAGAAACAGTAGGAGCTGTTGAAGAATAAGGAAGAAAATGTGTGCTTTGAAATCAATAGGATCACTTATATATTGAAAGATGAGAGCATGTATCAGTATATTCCTTTCAGAAAGCTAGCCTGATCAAAGCATTGGGGTGGTGAGGGTTAAATGTTACGTAAATCCTACCTGACAATTTTCTCTAATATTATTCTGAGTACAAGTTAGATATTGTAAAAACACTTTCCTACTGGCATGGACTCTTATACTGAAGGACTGAAAACCAACAAAAGTAATCCTTTCTATACATAGAAATATTTTTTTTATTTTTTTTATCTTGGTGAAAACAGATGAAACTCTCAGCTTGCCAATGAGTTTCAAGTGGTACAGGAAATTATGCATTTCAAAGAGAATGTCTATTAGGCAGGAAAAATAAAAGGAGGGGGGAAGATAAAAGCTTCCTTTTTAGGCATAATAAGGAGTTGTATCTGGAAGCACTGTTGTCACTGATATTAATCTTTTCATTAACTTATTTAGCATGAATTCATAATCTGGCTGACATTTTAAGTAAGGTTTCCACTGTGTCTGAAATAATCAGTTTGTTCTGCATGGCAAAACTATTTACTCTTGTTATGTTAAAATGAATCACATTAAAACAATCTGACTTCAGCTGGCAGTTAATGAGATAGGGATACAACACTGGTAATCGTTTTACAAATGAATTCCCTGTTTGTATTCAGTTCTGACTCACAGCCTCTAGACACGTAAAGTCTTTGTTAATAGATTCTTATCAATGCAATACTTTAGAATACATCCCTTGATTAGAAATGTAAAGAACATATCTTTTCCTACACTTATTAGTGATCTTATTGTATCAACTGTTTTTGAAACTTAGGATACAGACTGTGTAAGATTACATTTGACCTGAGATAAAGCAGTAATATTTTAATACTATTTCAACATTTAAAAAAAAGCATAGCTTGCATTTGGGTTTGCAGCAAGTAATATTTTACTGTCAGACTGATTCATAAGACAGCCACTTGTCTTTCTGGAAACAGTGTCAGTAAAACATGCCATTACAAATGGTAGCTCTTGGAGCTATTCATGCAGTAATTCCTGCTAATAGAAAGCTCTTACGTAGCAGATTGCATTTTATAAGAAGCTTAGTCACTTTGACCAGTCTAGAAGGAAAAGACACACACAAATGGTCATGTAGTTGGACTATATGATTATTGTAGGTCCCTTCCAATTTAAATGTTCTGTTCTGTTCTATTCTATATGTTCTCTTATATACACATTAATTGTGGATTTCTTCTCAGTAAAATATATAGATCTGCAAGGAAAGAGGTTAACAATAATGTTTTGAGTATTACAGGTCAAGCTGTCATGGTAGATTACATTAGTAATTCAAAATCTTTCTTTATACAGTGTATACGTAAATTGTAAGGACACATATTTGAATTCATAATACACCTTACATGTTGTACAGTGTGATGTGTAGGAATGAAAAAAAATGAAAAGTTTTGGTGTCTAGCCACTAGCTGATGTTTTAAAATGTTGGTTTCTCTATTTTATTTTGGAAAGTAGAATTACAAAAGTGCACATAAATTAACCCAATTCTGTCTAAAATCAGGTACATAGGGTGAATTAATTGCAAAGGGCTAAGATACCCTAAATCCTTCTGTCATTAGCTGTGGTTTGTTCAGCTCAGACTCTTGCTGCCTCTTACAATGCAACATTTGTCAGATATTGCACAGAGTTTGAAGACTTGCATCCATTTGCAAAGCATACAAGTGGAATCCTTTTATCTGACTTTACCTCCACTATAAACTGCTACGTAAGAGAGATATACTTTACCTGTTGCAGCACAACAGATATTATTTTTTAAACTTCCTACATGACTGTAGTCTTTTATTTCACAGAAGTGCAAGTGCAAATTAGTGGCATATTTAGATACATTTCTGTCTCCCTGCAGTGCCTCATATGTAATTTGCCATTGTGCTGAAATACTGTACTGTTCCTCATGTATTTCTTGGCCAATATTACATATAAAAATATATGATAACCCCTTGAAATCTTGACACTTATCTGAATCAAGCATTTTTCAGGTTCCTTACTGTAGCCAGTCCCTGTTTCAATATATCATTTCATGTCATGGAAGCCTCAGATACAACTCAACAGGAACCATGTAAAATACTTTTATGTCTTGTACTGAAAGATTTACTACAGGGCTACTAATAAAACAAACTGGCAGTTTACCTAACTGCTATTTATTTTCTCTGCAAGTCAGATATGTTTTCCTGTCTTAAGTTGTGTCACTTGGAATTAGAGTTTTTGGAAATTAAATTCCTCACTATTTGAAATAAATGGCATAAAGAGATATGGCATTATATAACTCTAAGCAAAATTATGTCACATCATTTTATTATAAGACCCAGAAGACACCTATGCTATAACACAGTTGTGTACCAACACTTAGGGACAAAACTTCCTCTCTAGCTCCTTTTTTTTCAGATCTGGGATCTGTTGTCATTTCAGTTTGAAATGTTCCAACAAAGTTTATTGCAGTGGAGTAAAACCAGAAGCAATGTTAAGCATTGTCTTGTTTTTGAATTGACAGACACCTGGATATAATTCAGAAATAGTACTCTAAGCACTTTTGTTTCTACACTGAAACAAAGCAAAGGATGTACTTCAAATTGTTACTACAAGTATCTATCCTTTTTTTGCAATATATGCTTTTGTTCTTAGTTTTGAGATTAAGTTACAGGCACAAGAGATTTTTTCCTCCATTTTCAGAGCACTAAGCATGCCCAATAGTGACATTTGCCCTCTAAATAAGTACTTAAGCCCTCATATAAGAGGCCTGATTTGCAAATGCAACACTGATGTAAATTTACTAATTTCTGGTTAATATTCAAATGAAGGTAGTGCCTATAATTAGGAAGGATTTTCCTAGGGTTATACAGAAAGCTGAGGTTTATGCACATTGATGTGTAAAGCAGAAAAAATAACCTCTCAGATACCTGATAATAGCTTGATCACTAGATGCGTAGGAAAAGAACACATAGCCTGCATTCTCAACTTCTTTAACATTGTGCTAAATGGAAGGTTATTGTTTAGATAATATATGTAGGCTGCATCAGAACAAAGAAGATTGAAAACCAGCTCTCTATTCCTCTCCCTCAAACAAACTAGTGGGGGCAAAAAGGTGCCCAAAAATCTCAGTAGTAAATTACACTGAAAATTGGTACTAGTATACGGAGTCAAGTAAGTCTGAGGAACACATTCATGTTTTTGTATGCGAGAAGGTACACATCATCTCAGACGACTTGGCATTTTTAAATGTAATTAATATTGCTACACTAGATAGGCCTACTATATACTTTTTATCTCAAAGGATAGAGCAAAATGTGCTGGGGACACAATTACCCTTCCTATATAACATAAAAAAATTAAGAAACATGTATTTGAGAGAATATTTATCATAAAAAATTATCTGAGATCAAATTACAGTTTGTTAAAAAGAAAGTATTCTATTCATATGCATTACAATAAGTATCAACTACTAAAGTGATATACTCATTTTTTTGTTTCTATATGTTTTTTCCACCATTTAGCTAACACACTACTTAGCTAAAAGCTTACTGCTTGGCTTATACAATGCTACTTGCACAACACCCTACTTAATTTATACAATGCCTAGCGAATACATTTGAAATCCAGCCTATTTGCTTTCTGAATTTCCCAATAATTTTAATTTCCACATATTTCTTACTGAAATATATAAAGCAATACATTACCAGGATGTGAACAGCAAGATTGAAAGGGGAATGTTTTATTGCTTTCAAACATCTTAATCAGAGTTTCTCTGATTTTAAAATGATTTGTATTGGAGTAGGACCATAGACAAAATTACTTTATTTCTCACAACTTACAGTTTCTGAGAGAATTCTTATTTTGTCTTGTTCACCTGCTTGCAGAATGTCTCCAGTGCTATTATTGTTCTCACTGCTCAGCAATGTTTATAGAAAAAAATTCAGTCACACAACTTTCATGCAGCTTCTATTTTTTAATTACATAGTCCGAAGCCACAATTGAGTCTTTCTACTGTTAATCCTGATATTTTATATTTTACACACACAAATATAATTTATAACTGCATAAATGTTAGTTATCACTTGGCTCAATACAGTTAAAAAGTTTGGATCTGGTCCTAGAAAAGACTGAGTCCCTACACCTTCCTCTGACCAGACGAGAATAAAGTGTTCACCAATGGCCCCTCAGTATAAAGGATACTTTAAGATACTAAACCATCTAATAAAATTCTCCTTCTGCACATCTTTTTTTCAGATTGGTGGCATAAAGATATTAATACAAACTGTTACTTAATATAAAGTATTGCATTTTTTCTGATAAAAAGAAATAATATAAAAAGGTATCTGTTTCCCTTTCTGTTAATAAAATTAGAATAGGAAAACATTTAATCATTATTTAGTTACAAGATTATTACTTTTATGAACTTCAGAACTTCATTTTTTTATTAGGTTCAGATTACAGGAAAAAAAACCAATATAAAAATGTACCTCTTTTTCATATAAAAGAAACACATTTAATTATTATGTTTCTGCAGAAGAAATCAGTGTATACTATGAAAACAATATTGGGCCAAAAGGTCTTGTAAGATTTATGCTTTCTCGCTGTTACATATTTAATATACACTGAAAATTTTATTAAATGTATTTTTCAAAAAAATACCACATGTAACTGACTATAAATTAATCTAAAAAAAAAAGTTTCTTAAAAAAAACCAACACAAAATCAGATGCAATTATTTAATCTTAAATATTTTGTATATTTCAATATAACTGAACACAATACATAAATAAGTTTTAGGAGTAATCAAAGTATGTTCTTTCCCTGGAAAAGGATAAAAATATTGAAATGTATCTTTTTTTCCTTAAGCTTTCCATTTCATTTGCCATTTCTCATAACTCAGAACAGCAACAGCAGCAATAACAAGCAACGAAAATACTTGGTTTTCTATCCTTCAAAATATGTAAATAATATTTTGGTGAATAATGAGATCATTTGAATGTAGAATTACATGGTAAACATACATTATGTTCAGAATAAGGCCCCAGTAGACTATTAAATTTGATTCCGAGAACATAATGTGCAATATAGCAGAAGTTCCAGCAACAGTGGTCTTCAAATTACATATTTTGGAGGATGATTATACACATGATATTTGTAAACAATATTGGAATCATCTAGCTATTCGCTTTATAGGAATATATATACCAGTTTTATTTTGCGTGAAAAATATTCCATAATCAAGACTGGAGGTTTGCACCCAGTTAGCACTACTCTAAAATATTTACTAAGTTCAGAAAAATGGGAAACAGACTTTACAGGTCCCACAGAATCAATGCCACCCTCCCTCTCTCCCAAAGCATAAGTACAAGACAGTATGTTAATTTCTTTTATAGTCTAGCTGTCATTTTTGTCTGTCTGAAAAATTATATTATTATCTTGTACAGATCATGGTGACTAGAAAAAGTGCACAGCACAAGTGGGCCAGGTCCCTGATTCTGATAAATATTCTTTGACCTTACTTCCCTAAATCAACATTTGTATTGTATTATAATTAATTACAAAAATAATGTTTTAATTAATTGTAAATATTATTTTAAATATGTGTAGTGATAAAAAGCAAATGTTGAAGTCTACAGGGTTTGTTTTTGTTTTTGTTTCTGTTTTAACAGGACACATGGAAATAGAAATGGATATTTGAGAGGAGAGAATTGTAATCCTAATCTCTTTCTAAAATCCTACCTAGAGTAGAGTAACTAAAATTCTCCCACAGTGTGCACTGTTACCTTTTTGTCAGTAAAGCAGATTTACAAAAAGGCCAGTCTCTTTTTTCCCTTTGTAATCCAGATTTGATCCCAACAAAATTAATTTCAATTAATCTTTGATTTTCCAATTTATCCTTATATTAGAACATCTACATTCAAGAATCTAAACATCAAAATTCATTGAACGTTAGTCCTGGAAGAGAGAATCCAGTCAATCTAATTATAACCTACCAGAAGGTAACAATCCAGTATTCAGTTTTGGGGCCCTCAACATAAGAAGAACACGGACCTGTTGGAGTGACTCCAGAGGAGGGCCACAAAGATGATCAGAGGGCTGGAGTGCCTTTGCTATGAAGACAGGCTGAGAGAGTTGGGGTTGTTCCGCCTGGAGGAGAGAAGGCTCTGGGAAGACCTTATAGCAGCCTTCCAGTACACAAAGTTGTCCTACAAGAAAGCCGGAGATGGACTTTTTACAAGGACACATAGCAACAGGACAACGGGTAATGGTTTTAATCTGAAAGAGGTTGGATTTAGATTAGATACAAGGAAGAAATTCTGAAGGCAGGTATGTTTCTTATTCACTTTCCTTCTAGGAAACCAAGCGATTAATGTCACTTATACTATCAAAGAGCAGACCCACAATTTTTTAATCACAATAAAATCAAGTATGCTAACAATCTTATTTAAAGCAAAAAAAACCCCAACCCATCCAAACTCTAAACATCAGTTATCTTCCTGTAATTAGTGCCAACTATAGGCACTTAGTATAAGATATTCTGGTTTTGAAAAAGACTTTGCTCAGCAGACAACTTTCTACCATGCTATAAAAATATGCATTTATCATGTTTTATAATTACTTCTTAAATTAGATGAGCAATATCATAGTTACCAGAAAAGCAGATAAGCAGGTATCTAGCAGGTATCTAGCACATTGATACATAGGACAACCACTTCCAGTTTGCACTTGTTATCTAACTAAGAAAAAAAATATTTACAAAATCTATGTGCAAGGGTAGAACATTCCCTGTGCAAAAGGGGCATTTATTATTTACTTCTTGGATATGCATAGAAAGAGACAAATTTAAGTGAAAATTATCTTCCTAAACCCCTCTTGACAGATGTCCTACCAAAAATCATTAACATTTGTAACCTCTGAATGTATATAATTAAAATAATGAAAGAAACAGCACTGCATTTTCTGATTTGGTTCAAAAATTGATTGATGTTTTGGGAGAAGTGAAAAAAGGAAACCTTACAAGAATAGCCTGTAATCCCTAGCATCTGGGTTTTTGGTGGTTATTTTTTGTGGTTTCTTACGCTAATTATAATGGTACCAGTATAGAAGAATAACTGAAATGACCTTACTGCTGTGGTCTTATCAGTCTTGCTCATATTTTTCTATTGTAGCATATAGAAAAATATTGGTTCCCGTTGTTTACTGCACAAACACTGATATTCTTATAGCCAGAAATATCTTTCAGTGAGGTAATTAGAGTAGATTCAGGACCTTCTAAAGAGCTATGTCAAATTACCCCAGTCAGACTGTCATTTTTTCTGCCAATTTATGCATGTCTTTTTTAAAAAATAAGCTATTGTTATCTTGATTCATAAGGCTATGTCTGCACTGATGACTAAGGTTAAGCATACAATCATCTTTAGCTCATGCTTACCAAGTGTTAGACTCAGAAATACTTTAGTTGACCCTGCAGTTAAGTGATTACTTTTCTCTCTTGAAAATTCTGTTAAAATGGTAGGAATTAGGTCAACCCAGCCCTTCTATGTTCTCTTGCCTTTTTTAAGTAGCAATCATATGCGGCATAGAGTCTTAGGAGATGGCCAGCCAGAATCTCACAGCTTCCTGCTCCTCATTTTGTAACCCATTTTTCTCTATTACCCTAAAGTTGAGACAATTCTTGAGATCTCTGTTGTCTTTCCTATGTTTAGATAGATGCACATAGGTGTTCACATGTGTCCTTAGTACCTATGCTCCCATAAAGTCAATGAATACCTAGGGTTCATTTAAGTTAATTAATCATATATATGTAGTGCCACCTAACATATGCCACAGAATCCACCTCATATCTGGAAACCACTGCAGAAGAAAATTAGTATCCTGTATGTCCTTTGTATTATTTGCCAAACTTATACAAGTGTCTTGGACACTCTAAGCCATCTGAAGTGATACTGGACATCTATCTTTAGGGAACTGAATTGTGCTGCTCATCAATGCAGCTGATGGAGTTGGGAGAGCAGCTCAGTTCACTCTCACGTAGGTGTGTATATGCAGGCTGGTAAGTGGAGTAGTTCTCAGGTCTTTTCTTACCATATGCACCTGATCTTCACTGCTGTAATGTGATTTAAGACGTCTAGTTCACAGGAAATCATCTGCAAGTGGACACCTATGTTTAGATGTCTGCATCTCAAATGGAGTAACAGTTAAGTAAGAATCTAAGAGTATACTTCTAAAATTAAAACCACGGTGTGGATGACTCTAGTGTTTGCCAGGAAGTATAAAGGAGATGGATAATTCAGTGGACTAAGCCATTTTCATATGAGTTTCATACTCGTATTGAAGAAAAAAAACCCCAAACAACAAACCTGATGTGTATAACTGGATATACATTAAAAAAAATCAGGTTTACAGATATCCATATCACGTATGGATAGTAAAAATAATGCAATGTTTTTTTCACTCCAAAATCATGCCTTTATAGATATTTGCCAGATCTAGCAATAGTTTTACTGTTCAATGTCAAGGTTTTGGAGAAAAAATATAATCTATAAACTTGATGCAATTATCTGCCTGAAAGGCATCCAAGAAGTATAAACAAAGTCATTCTTTGTTCTTTTGGTCCATTTCTACACTCTGTAGACTCTTTCTGCTTCATTCTGTATGATTATTCAGTTCTTTGCCTATTGGTGTGAAGATGTGCTGGCACCATCAGCAAATAGGAAAACCAGTACAAAGAGGAAATAGCATTTTTTATTACTGTGCTTTCATAAAAGGCATCCCTGTTAGGCTTGTATCTTTGTAACAGAAATTGTAAGGGAAGTAAAAAAGCAGGTTTTGAAATGGAAAAATTCAGTATCACAGAAATTATTTCTATTTTGGAAAGAAATTTATCTTCAAACATAAGCAAAATCAGACTTCTAATATAGTCTGCTTTAAACTGATAACTGTAGCTTGGGCAATTATGAAAAGGTATGAAGCTCTGTTTTGGATGGATTGGATTGTTGGTTGGTTGGTTGGTTTTTGTTCTGCTTTCCCGCCGCACCCCCTCCACCCAGTGGACCCAATTCTCAAGTCATTATAATGTTTATACTGCTGTAAGCCAAAAGGAACTATTTCTTATTTACGCTAGGAAAAGCAGTTAAGAAAACCCCCCAAAAATAAACACAATGCCTTCTGAGCACTTTATGAAGTTTTCATACAGTATTAAGATTCCAGAGAATAAATCAGATTTATAG
The DNA here is from genome assembly GCF_023634155.1 of Falco peregrinus. Classification (NCBI taxonomy): domain Eukaryota; kingdom Metazoa; phylum Chordata; class Aves; order Falconiformes; family Falconidae; genus Falco; species Falco peregrinus. The sequence goes on from NC_073723.1 coordinate 24,395,844, forward strand.
ACCGGTATCTCTGATTGAAGGTAGATGAATTTCTACATTTTAGTTCTGAGCTGTGGTGCATTGACCCCAGCCAGCATAAACACCCACCCTACCTTTCACTTACACCCCTCTCCCTGGTGATGGGGTGAAAAATAGAAGATGAAAAGATATTTGGTTCAAGGTAAAGACAGTTTTATAAGAAAAGCAAAATATATGTTTGCAAGAAAAACAAAATAATAAATTAATTCACTACTTTCCACTGGCAGGCAGATGTCCAGACACTTCATGGACAGCAGGGTCTCACAACATGTACCAGTTGACTGGAAAGACAAACACCATACCACAAATACTTTCCTTGGGCTAAGCATAACATCATATGGTATGGAATATCCCACTAGTCAGCTGTTCTGGTTATGTCCACTCCCACTCTTTTGCCCATTCCTAGCCTACTGATTTCAGGGAGGGTGAGAGGGGGAGGATTGAAAGCCTTGACACTGCTGGGCATAGATTAAAGTTCTATGCTTGTAGTCCCACAAAGATACACAGCTATACTATCAAAACCAAATGAATTAATGTGCATGGAATCATTCCCAAACAAGCAAGATAATAATTTTAATGAGTGCTCTGAACTTTGGTTGATAAGTGTTATTGGTTCTTGATTTTTTTTCATATCATAATTTCACTTGGAAACAGCAAAGTATTTTGGGTTTGTTCTTCTATTTAAAATTAGATGCTGTTTAAATATTTGCCCCACTCATCCCCCATCCTAATTTAATATCCCAAATTAAGCAAAACACAGACTTTTATTTGTAGTATGATACAGACCTACAATTAATGACAATTCTTAAAATTTGAGTGAGTTGAAGTTCAGTTTCTACCCCACTACATATGATCATTTTATGCATATGTACACTTTATGCCTAGAAGTTATGTGACTTCTGATCTATGCAAACTTTAAACTGGATCCACTCCACCTGGAAATATTGTTGATTCATGCAAGTCCAGATCATGCAGAACAGCAAATTTAAAATCAAGAAAAGAACAAAGGCAATTTCTGAAATATTTCTATGGAATGTGAACTTGCCATTCTATTAATGACAAAGCAAATCAAAATTATGTGTAATTTTTTCTTTTTCAAATAGTGACACAAATTTAACCCTAATTTTTAGCGCTTTGTACTCTTTATTCACTCTTTAGCTTCAGAAGCTAAAACAATAAAATCATATTAAATTACATTTTGATATTATACAATAGGAAGAAATCACAGGAATTCCCAAGACAAGAAGACTGTGCTAGTATCAGTTTTTCCAAATCCTCCATTTTTATCTGGTGGAAACACAACAGAGAGGAATATAGCAAATGTTGCTTTACATCCCTCTGTTCCTGGGAGTTTGTATTAGTTGGGGACCAGACATAAGAATGATCCTGGAATAATTCATTGTAGAACCAAGAGCATAACTGATATATTTTAATCTTTCTTTTAGTATTTTCATCTTTTCACACATACAACTGAAAAGCTTATGAGCTAAAAAAAGACTACCTCTCTTTCAGACTAGAAATAAAGTAAAGGTGGGAGAAGGATTGCTGTTTTTCTCTCTACCTTTTCATAAACAGTTTAAGTCCTAAAGCTGTAGCAGCCTAATCAAGAAAGTAAGAGAGAAAGGAAGGTAAAGGGAATCTCAGAGTGCTATTTCAATACTCAGCACAAAGGCAGCCCAAATTGTGTTAGCTTGAATCTCCATCCCCAGAAGAGAGAAACTGAAGATACTAGTAGATTAGGTCCTCTTTTCTACACAGTTTACAGAAACAAAAGAGCATTAGCATAAATCTTTCCAAGCTTTTACATGACAATCTTTCTTTTCATCATTTTATTATCTATTGAATCAGTAAATTCTTTACAACAGAAATAATCTCTTACTACATACCTGCTGGCACAGAAGGCTTTCCTGGACTCTGCCAGATCTGTTACAAGCCTATACTGCTGCTAGTAACCATTCCTAAATGTAAGTTACAATTTGCTGCTCACTTGGACTTGAGCTATTTTCATCCAAATCATCTGTCTTGGTTCACTTGTGGCTTACCACTGTTGCATTCACATCACATTTTGGCAAAATGAACATACATTTCCAACTGTCTCATGTGCATTTGCTCCCACTCAGAACAGTCCCTTCTTGCATTCCTGCACCTTGTTTTTGTGCTGAGGAGAACGTAGGACTACAGAAGTGGAGCATGTTTGTGGAGATGAACCAGTGCTATACTACAGGCAAGCCCATGGTAGGGGTATGCCTGTTCTAGGGGCTATATTTCTGGGAACAGAACCAAAGTTTGTACTAGCTTTGCTTTCTCACTTGTATTCTCTATTTTCATATAATAACATCCCCTTTTAGTAATGAATTAACGCACTGAAATCTTTAGAGTTGGCATGGTGGTTGTGTGGATTAGAGTGCAAAATAAGCTCTGAGTTAACATGGTACTATAGGCATAACCATCTGAACTACAAATCAAATTGAGATTAAGCTACTTTTCCTTTACTCTAACAGGTCTTTTAGCTTATTCCAGTCTTTATGTGGCCTATGAGAGGTGATGCTACTTTTGTATGTTTACTATGGAAGACAAAATACCTCATGGGGAACCTACATTCAAGGTAATTGTGTTTCTTCCGTAAGACAGCTGGTCTTAGTATTTTAAGAACAGTTTAGGAAAACTACACAGTAACAAACAATTGCCCAGATGTAAGTGGCATTGGCTATATACTGCATAACACTATCTGTGTCTTCTGTATGAAAAGTTGATTGCTGTTCTCTACATGAGTCTTTTCTGCCTTTCCTTACTATGGTAGAATGAATAATGTAAAGAATCTGTCAGAATGATTTATGTGTTCACCAGAACAATCTGACTGTAACTATCTTTCTCCTGCCTCATTTCTTCTATTCAAAGAGAGGGTGAGAAGTAGGCATAGGGACAAACTGTAAAGACTTATCTGCAACAGAACTGAAAACTGTAGCTGTTAGCTCTTTCCCATTATGCTTGATGGCTCCCCAAAACTAAATACAGTTCCTAAGTAGCAAGCTGAGTGCAGATTTGCTATAAAAATATTGAGCTAAACTTCTGTGAACCTCAGACAGCCTTCAGTAGTCTCTGGTCCCAGCTGCTTGCTAGGTTTTCTACAGGATTTTTAAATTATTTTTTTTTCCCTCTTTGCCCACTTATTTGCATCTAAGAGCAGGAATATGCTGTCATTGCCTAACAATTGAAATAATTATTCTTCTGTTTGTAGTGTCATCCTTCTCCAACAAAGAGCAAGTAGAAGAGCAGCAATATAGTAATATGAATGGCAAGTAAATACTTTAAACCTGCTGAGACCAATCAATGAATGTTACAATAGAAGTCTCTGAGGAGGAAAGTTGAACTTAACACAAAGGTGACCAGAAGGTGACCTTTGTTCTAGGTAAAAGGTTTTATCAGCTAATTGGATCAACTAGCTGCAACAGTTGAGCAAATCAAGCAGTTATATCAGCTGAGTGAACCAACCAGTTGTGTAACTGTTTGTCCCTGACTTTATCAGAAGAGTGCAAATCTGAGTTAGCCAGACCAACATGCAGGTGTAGATTTAGCTCTGATCAACACAGAATATAAAAACTGGACAACAAAGAAAAATAACTTCAAAGAGAATAAGGGGCCTGAGCTAGTTTCTACCCACATATTCCTTCCTGACAACCAGGCTGCTCAGCCTCTTGACAGTGAGTATATTACAGACAGCATATGGTGGGTATCACACTTGTATTGTGATTCAGCTGTATATTGCTAATCCTATATGCTGTTAAATGTAATTTGTACTTGCATTGTGATATAAGTACATTATTTTATCACTCTTCTAAATCAAAGTCCTGTATAGAATCAAGTAACTTCAAGAAACTAAACTTGGTATTAAACATTAAGTCCTCCACTTGTATAATACCTAAAAGAACCTGCTCATGTAATGTCAGACTGACACCTGCTTGTTTCCAGTAGTACCTACTACTGTCACCACTAGATAATGAAAACACAACACTGAAACTTGACAGTACTGAACATCTGGTTAATAAGAAATTAACTGAAGTCACAGGCTGTGTCAGTCCTTAAGGCAAAAAAAAATTGAATGTTTCTAACAATATCTAATTTTGGAATTGATTTAAATCTCATCCAGTTTTAATCACTCATTTGCAATCCAAATTATAAAATGCAGTAATATATTCCATATAGTAACAGGATTAATAATCATTATGGCGTATAAGAGATTATATTAATGCTAATAAATCATTAACTTTACAGATTTTATATCATAGACACCCAAATAATTCAGATAACTGAAACAACTTAGCATTTTACCTTCTTATGTGTCATAAAACATTTTATAATACTTTAGATTAGCCAGGTGAAAATCAGTGCTAAGTGCAACATGACAACATCTGCAAAAATAAAGCTTAATCCTTTATTCTAGTACAAAAGTTTTACAGTACAGTATTTCTTTGTTGTATGACTGAATAGCATCAGCATGAACGGTAAAATTCTGATAACGTTGCCATAATCCTTATTTTCTGTATTTTCTAATATGTCTTCCTGTTCCCCTGTACTCCTATCTGTGGCTGGTTAAAAAGGACACTAAAGGAAAAGAATGAGGAAAATATGAGCTACCTCTTTGTCTGATTAATACCCTCAGTACTCAAACTCACCTCTTCACTAGTTTGTATATCTGTGTCTGATTTGATTCATTTTATAGATGTTGTACAGGGAAAGAAAGCATTTTTTTCCCCTGGATTTTATCCGTCTAACGTTGTGTCCTCTATTAATATTGTTCCTGGTTTTTACTACTTGGAAGGTATCTTTCTTGCACTTAATCAGCTGTTCGAAAACAATGGGGTCAATTAAAATTGCATTGGTAGGTGGACTTAGGGTTGGGCAGAATTTGAGTGTCTAAGGTCAGGAGATGATTCAGATCACCTACTGTCCATATCTGCCAGATCTCTGAGGAGCAAAAGTCTCAGACTCAATTGTCAGTGCTTAAAGCTTCTTTGTTATTTTTCAGTGAATAGAGAATTCAATCCCTTCTACAGAAGACCCCAGGACACCTCACACATTTGGTATGTACAGACTGTACACGGACAGGTAAACATTGAATTCAGAGCAATATTCAGTCTAAACTATTAAATTGAAAAGAAATGTGTAGGAATACCTTTTGAGCTCTTTAATATTAGCAACTGATTCTACTGCCCGCATAGTCTTTGTTCTGGCTCAGAGACAGACAGAGCTATAGCATTATACACACCCCCCCACACACCCCTCCTTCCATGACACTATTTAATACACAGCCAAGTGATTCTTACTCTTTTGACTGTGATGAAAACACCAGACCAATTTTAACTTACACCTGTAAGCCCTATGCTCAGTCATTCTGTAAACCATCATTATGCATATATATGCGCACACATAGTTATAGCATAGAACAGTCTCTAAATATCAGATCTACGCCTCCATTTAACATTTTTGGTATTCCTCTGTTTGAATATTTTTCTTGAACATCCCAGTTATAGTTCTTGTGTTTGCTTCTGCTGCACTGCATTTCACTTATCTGACAGGTATGGTATTTATATTGAATTGATTAAAATTTTAGCTTCCCTTAATTCTGTATTTTCCTACTTCAAAAACTCCTTTCTGGAACTTAAATACACAATTTTCTGTTTTCTCTAAACACCTTGGCATAAAGTATTTATTTTGACTTATCTCTGCATATACATACATACATACATATATGTATATATATATATATATATATAATAAAAAAACCCTGAATATTTCCAATGTTTTGGGTAATTACATTTGTCCATCTCTGTCTTTTGATTTATATTATTTTGGCCTATTTCACTTTATCTGTGGCCTTGTATTTGGATTTCTCATTGTTCAGCTGCTTAGCATGCATATATATCTGTTGCCTTGTATAATGTCAGTTCCACCTTTCACTAAGTGTTTTTACAACTTTTTGTTATTATGCCCTGAAACAGTCTAATATTTAATTAGATATTTTAACAGGTCATATTAACAGGAATGAGTTTTTAGTTTTAAGTCTCTGAAATGTTCCTTTATTTCTTTTCCCTACAACACCCTTTAAACATTACTTTTATCTATTCAAAGGCTTATTACTCATTATTTCTATCACCTTCATAAGACACATCAGACAGAGATAATACTTTTTGTCCCTGCCATTCAAAAAATCAGAGATTTTTAATTCATCTGTCACTTCAGTTGCCCCTGTAGTTCTTATATATAAATCAAATTGTTTTCTGAGCCTGTAGCAGGCTTATACAACATTGCCTTACATTCTGAGGACTGATGAACTACAGAATCACTCGGTTACAAGTAAACTACAGCAGCTACTATAACATTTTCTCTTCCATTGAATCTTCTTACAATATGCCCCGGTTACTTCTGATTTCTTACAAAAGCAAGAATAGTTCCACATAAACCGGTTTTGTAATACCCCCCAAACAAACCATCAAAATCTCTCTTTCTTCTATTTTTAAATGCACAGAATTTTCTAGTAACTCTACAGTTAAGAGTACCCAGAAAGCATGGACACTGAAGTGCTCCACAGCATCTTCCCTTTGCTGAAGGATATAACTGTGATAACCTACCCTGACCACTGAAAACTGTCTGAGTGCCTGCTTATCTCTAATGGGTTTGGCTGTACACCTACAAAGGAGCAATGTACTGAATACCATCAAGGGAGAGATTCTGCAAGAGAAAGAAAGGAGTATCTCTGATCCCTCCTTGTGAAGTGGTGTCCTTATGTTGCAACCAATGCAACATTACGTCAAGCTAGAAGGTGAATAAGGAGTGTTCTGTAACATAAAGGGGAACACCTTCAGGAGGGTTTCTGTTTCTGTTCTGGTGTTGAGCTGACAACTGACAGCATCTCACTTGTACATGCGTAACTGCTTATATGTAGTCTGGGGCATGTTGAAGTAAGTCAATACATCTCCAACAGTGTATGGAACAGTTTTCAGGTTATTACCTGAAAGCTCCAGGTCTTGGGGCTTTTACAGGAGTTTGTGAAACTACGTATTATGGGAAAATTATAGGAAACAAACTTGAAACAAACTCCCTCCACACCACCCTGGCCTCAGAAAGTATATAAAATCCAAGAAAACCTTTCAAAAACAGAGGAACCTTTTCATTTTGATTTGGCTCAACTAAGTTGCTGCTTACCTTGGTAAATAGGATGAGAACTGTCAAAGAAATGGAATAAGTTGCTATCATGATTCAAAATCTGACAGAGAGACATAAATTCATCTGCCTAAACATATGTATTTGTGGCAACAAATTTTATTTATGCTGCCTTATGGTGTACATTCTCACAGAGCTGGTAGATAAGAGATGAAGAAATTCATGCTATGTCTGGACCACAGGCTGGAGTCCAAACAGGTAATGCAAGTATCTCAAATAATATGCAAATTTTGGCAGCTGCAGACAGCCTAGATTTTAATCCATGTATGTATATTTTTAGATAAGTAGCTTTTACCACCAAAGGCCAATTTTGATCTCTGTTTTTAATGTGCTTCATAATGCAAATGAAAGAACCTGAGCTAAGAAATATTACTTTTGTTTTTGCAATTGCATGCCCTTTGGAATGATGGCTAACCTTGACTTAAAAGGCTGAAATTGATGAGAATACATCATAGTGCTAGATCATTTATACAATGATTTATAACCTCCATGCTAAAAACCTACTTTTTTGTCCAGTTTCAGCATTTTAACTATCAAATCACATCAGGTCTATTTCTGCCAATTTAAAGGGCCACTTGCCAACAAGAAACTCCAAAACAACAAACCTTCAGCCTATTTATTTCCAGGCCATCATCCTGACAGTTCAAACATCCATGCATAAAGGAAAGAGAGTGTGATTTTTTCCATCAGAAATGTGCTGGACTGTCCAGATCTTAGAAGGAAAACATTTGTATAGTGCTTAGCCAGATTTCCTGAGTAATCCTATGTGGTGGTTTGACCCTGTCTAGATGCTAGGTACCCACCAAAACTGCTGTATCACTTGCCTTCTCAACCAGACAGAAGACAGAAAATATAATGAAAAGGCTTGAGGGTCAAGATAGGGGCAAGGAGATCACTCAGCAAGCTATCATGGGCAAAACAGACTTGACTTTGGGAAAATTAGTTTAGTTTATTAGCATTTGAACCAGAAAAAAAAACCACCTTCCCCCCCACCCCTCCCTTCTCCCTGGGCTTAACTTAATTCCTGATTTCTCTACCTCCTCCCTCTGAGCTGTGCAGGGGAATGGGAGTTATGGTCAGTTCATCACACATTATTTCCACTGCTTTTTCCTCCTCACCCTCTTCCCCTGCTTCAGTGTGGGTCCCTCCCATGGGAGACAGTTCTCCACAAACTTCTCCAATGTGAGTCCTTCCCATGGGCTGCAGTTCTCCACATGCTGCTCCACCATGGGTCCATCCCACAGGGTGCCATCCTTCAGGAACAGACAGCTTCAGTGTGAGTCCCCCATGGTGCCATAAGTCCTGTCAGCAAACCTGTTTCTGTGTGGGCTCTTCTCTCCACAGGTCCACAAGTCCTGTCAACAAACCCACTTCAGCACAGGCTTCCCATGGGGTCACAGCCTCCTTTGGGAATCCACCTGCTCCAATGTGGACTGAAGGTGGATATCTGCACCACCATTAACCTCCATGGGCTGTAGGTGGACAGCCTGCCTCACTGTGGTCTTCACCACGGGCTGCAGGGGAATCTCTGCTCTGGCACCTGAAGCACCTCCTCCTACTTCTGCTACACTGACCTGGCCTGCAGAGTTGTTGCTCTCATGTAGTCTCATTCCTCTTCTGCTGGAACATATTCTACCCACCCTCCCCACTTCATAACATTCTATCCCAGAGGCACTACCACCATTGCTGAATAGCTCAGCATTGGCCAGCAGCGGGTCCGTCTTGGAGCCGACTGGCATTGGCTCCTTTCAGCATGGGGGAAGCTTCTAGCATCTCACAGAAGCCAGTCACCTCCCTGTAGCTCCCCTGCAAAAAAACCCAAAACCTTGCCATGCAAAACCACTGCATCCTAGTGCATCGTTATCTAGACTCCAGGGCTAGACATTAGGACCATCACTGGAGATATATTTAGGACAAATAAAAGATTATATGCTGCATTAAGCAATCAGGATGAGAAGCAATACATAAAATGAAACTGAGCATTTGTTCGCTAAAAATAGTTTTCATAAACTTTCTTGGCATTACTACCTTAGGAGAAAAATAAATAAATACATACATACATAAACCCAAAAAAACCCAAAACAACCAACCCACCCAAAATTTTCAACCAGTTTTCATTAATTTTTAGTATTTGGACTGCAAAGAAATGAGGGACTAAAAATAAATTGGACAGAACTAATATAGCAATTCAAACACAAATACCACAAGTTTGCCTTAGGGGCCTTGGGGTCTAACTAATGCTTAAATGCATTACATAAAAATCAGTGGAGCCTTCCAAGGTGATAAAGACCAGAGCTATCCATTATTATATTTTTATCCATTTTACTGCAATCACATCCAGGTGCATTATCATGTTAGGCATGTTTCACTTATTAGAACAAAAGCAGTCCATAGCAAATGGTTGACAGTTTAGGAATATGACAGGAAGAACAGATGGAGAAAGAATGATAAATGGATGGTGGCACTGAGGAGATGATAAAGCAGTATTAGTTACAGTTAGGTTGACCTGCACAACCTCGGAATGGACACACATACCTTAATATGCCAAGCCACTGTCTGCTGGCAGTGCAGCAAGAGATTGGCTAAGAAGTGTTTTGTTTCAGTTTTTGAAGTAAAAATGAAGATTTTTTAAAATCTTTTTAAAGTAAAAAACTGGCAATAACATAGAGATTGCAATAGCTACACTTACTAAGATGGTCCTAGATGCATTTAAGCCATTGTTTGCTACATAACTGTGCTGAACTGTTTGAGATGACACATGTTGACATCTGCCAGTCGGATCCTGAGGGATGAATTCTGCACTTATGCAATGTTTTTTGTTTTCTGAAAGTCATAGTGGTACAGATTTGGTATATTTCTTTTACCAAATGGAAACTATGACTACTTAATCTAAGGCCAAATAATAGTTCACATTGGCATTAACAAAGTTATGTTAATTTTTCTATGTTCCATCAAATTAGTAAATATTTAAAATTAAAATTGTACCTTTTTGAAGGTGCAAGCACTTTGTATACATAACACATCTAAATAAAGGCACATTCAAACTAAAGTTATAAGTATGCCTTTATCAGATTCTGGCTGAATGAAAGAATACATATTTAAATATTTGAGTAAAGTATTTGGCAATAAAGCCAACTGATTTCTCAGTGGTGGATATGGAAAACCATGTGACTGTTTTTGCTGACATAAATTTATGTCACTTGTATTTGGCCTTTTTTTATAATGACATAGATTTTGAAAACCCACAAGCAGTTCAGGCAGAGGGGTATGTCCTATTTATCTAACTTAATTGTGTGGCTAAATAAAACAGTTTTCAGAGTTGGACTGTGAGCACAGTGCTGAATGTAAGGAAGAACTCTGCTCTGGGGGCATCCCTGTTTCTACAGGCCTGGTAGACTGTAGCCTGCATTACACACTCTTTCCTGTCCATCAATGCCTTTTTGTTACTGCGAAACAATCTTCTTTAGACTCTACATATCTACAGGGATGCCAAACCCTCTTTGATCCAGAAGCTCTCTAAAAAGATAAAAGTAAGGCTACTACAAGACTAGGACAGATGATGAACATTAAGGCTGACTTACCCAGTAGAAAGCAGTAGCATTGACATTTGTGGTCAGACTACATTATTAACACTGCTAATAGCATACTTGTGTTTACTTCAGTGTCAGGAAGTTAGGACTATTAAATATAGGTTAGCTCCAACAACATAAAATAACTGCCAAACTGGTGCTTACGTTCCCATATTATAATACCTTTTCTGCCAAGAACATTTACATACGGGATTATTCAAGAACTTGAAACCTAAGAAAATGACGCATGTAAAGCAATACAAAAAACATTATTATAGTATTAAAATATGAAAACTGTTCATAAAGGAGTGACTAGTCCCTGGTTGAAGATAGCTACACAATAAAGCAGGAAATAAATAAGTACAGATATCAGAAGAATCCAAGATGTATCCTGACTTTTACAAAGAATAAATTGCTGCTTTTATAGGCAGAAATTTTGGGAAGATTATGGACACATCAGTGGACATGAAGATAGCTAATCCGTCTGTTTTCCTGTGCTTATTTACTGAATGTAAGCATTCAGATGATCTATCCTAACAGGTATAATCCTCACCATGGGTGTGAAATTCCCATTTTTTACTTCATTAGTCCAGGGACCAAGTGCATAGATTTGTAAGCAATGTAAGAAAATACTTTATACAGAATACTTTTATAAGGAGTTAAGTTTTCAACAGAATTGCCTTTTGTCTTTCTTCATTATCTAGCATTCAGGTCGATGAATGAACAAACTCAAGAAATTACATCCCCTAGAATTTAAAATGTAACAAGAAGCTCTATAAATCAAAAGAAACTAAACAAAGGCAAAACTATAGAATGTTATGAGTAGCAGCACAGAGAATTTTACCTAACATGCATGTCTTACTTAAAACCTATGGGAGAGAAGACAACGGGAAACCATTTCGTAGTAATAAAATATTGTTGCCTTTCAGTGGGGGGCGGGGGGGTGGTGGGGGGGTGGAGATTTTCAAAAGAGCCCTTGTCCTGAAGTTTTGCATGAGTTAAAAATTTTTAAAGTTAGGCAATAAAATACCTAGGGCAATAATAAAAGAAATGGGTCATTTTCAGTAGACTGCATTTACTCCCAGTTCTTTTTATCTTGTCCAATACCTGGGGTCAACCCAGGTGCAAAGTAAGTAGATATTAATAATAGACAGCTGGGCTCCACAGGTAGGTAGCATCAGTGCAAACACTACCACTGAAGGTGCTAGAGCTTCAGTGACTTATAAAAGTGGGACATGTTGCTCAGGAAACAATAGAACTGGAATCTAAATAATCATGAAAGCCACTTCTGAGTAAACTCATAATTTTAGCTAAATATTTAAAATTGCAAGGTGATGGAATGCTGTTATGATACTGCTTAACAAGATACAATCCATTTACTGCACCTAGAAGACAAATAGAAAGCTATAATCTTTTCCAAGATGTGTATATATAACTACTCTATTTCACAGGAGCTTAAAGCATGAATATTTGCCCGAGTTTGATCCTTAATACTTTAACTTGATAAACTACTACTACACATTCCCTTGAAAACAGTATTATAATTGTATAAAACATGAATTATGGCCAAGATTAATTACCATTTATATCAAAGCTGTTGAACAACAGCTTTAGTATGTATGTGTTGTAATTAATTAGTTCGGACTGAGAAACATATATCAAGCCTTCTTCTGAATTATTTTAATAGTTTCTTTTAATTAGTATTTGATAAAACAAGACAAAATATTCAGTATCTTCAAATAAGTTTTCAGATGCCAGGATCAATTAAATAACTCTTTTATTCTCATGTTATTTCCTGTTCTTTGGGATTTTCATATAATGATTGAGGAACTTTAACTTTCCAGTCACTGTTTTATTAAAAGCCACTTCTACGAAAAAGAAAAATGAAACTAAATCCTCACATTCTCTGGTTTCCTATAAAATGAAAATCAATGGGAGTTCATGTTTTAAGAAGGAACAGGACAGAATATTGATCCCCTCTACAGGAAACAGGGTAGAGAATTGTCTAGTGCCATAATGGAGCAGTGAGAATCACTCCATGGATGAGCCCCAATAAAAATAGAGTTTTTGCATCTGGTTTTAAATCTTACAGTCCTGTACTTCACATCACTAGGTTACAACAGTTTTACATTTACAAAGACGAGTATCAGGCCCTTTGTATACTGACTGCACACTTTTGAACAACTTTAACTCATCATAGTGCTCCTAGATCTCCTAGAGCAGATTGATGTATTCATCAATGAAAACATCAAAGCTTGCCAGAAGTCAGCTAGACAGGAAATGCAATAGTTGTTTGGCACACCATTTTCTTTTAATATGGGATACAATTAAGCCAATAAAGGATTTGGGGATTTTGTGTTCTAGCATATATTATTCAGTTCTGGAGAGTAACAAAGTAAGAAATGTTTTGACAAACTCATGGGTACTGAGGGGAGTGCAGTGGAAAGGCACTGTATACCAGTCCTTGTAAAAGGTTTTGAGCACTTTGGAAGTCTAAGATATTGTTTGTTTAATAATGAGAAGGCTTGTAAACAAGATGTTTTAGGTTTTTTCAATAGTCTTTCACAAGGACACACACAACACTATTTACTTCTGACATGAAGCATAACTTCTTAAAGAACACAACTATTTTGTAAGCCGGGGTAACTTTCAGTAACTGTTCTGGCCAAAACTAGAAAGGGCAAAACAGAAAGAATCAAAACCTGAAATACTTGTATGACATTGGATAAGTTTTCAAATCCTCTGATATCATCCATATAATCATAGAATCTTTAAGATTAGAAGGGACCTCTTGAGATCACCTAGTCCAGTACACACAGCTGATGCAGGGTCACTTAAAGCAGGTTGCCCAGTATCATGTCCAGCTAGATTTTGAACATGTACACAGATGGAGACTTCATAACCTCCCTGGGCATCCTGTTCCAGTGTTTGGTTACCGTCACAGTGAAAAAATGTTTTCTTGTGTTCAGATAGAATTTCATGTTTTTCTAGTTTTTGCCCATTGCTTCCTGTCCTGTCATCAGGCACCACTGAAAAAAGTCTGGCTCTGTGTTCTTTATATCCTCCCTTCAGGTATTTACACACAAAGCTAAGGGGCCTGTGAACCTTCCTTTCTTCAGGCAGAATAAATGCAGCATTTCCATCCTTTCCTGAGATCACAGAGGCTCCAATCCCTTAATCATCTTCTTGACCTTTTACTGGACTCTTTTTTGTATTGGAGAGTCCAGCACTGGGCACAGTATTCTTGATATAGAGTCTGTAATTTAGTTAAGCCATTTAAAAAAAATATTTAAATAAATAAGCAAGCCACCACAATCTACCTTAGCATACTAAATAGGATTGTTCACCCTGAGATTTAAATGTTTCCTGGAAATATCAATATGCCTAGATCAATTTCCTGTCAAATTCCAGCACTTCAGTTCTATTTTTTTAAGGATAGTTAAATGGAGCTGCTATACCCTCCTCTTTTCAGAACAGAACTGAATGCCCTGGAATATCTTAAGTGTCAAGAAGATGTAAGCTTTTGCACTAAAGCATTCATAAAATGGACACATTACACCCAGTTGAATTATTTGTGTGTACTTTGTTGTGCTAGGTCATGTTTGAACTATATACTTACTTATACATAGCTCTTTTAAAAGATAGTACCTCTTTTCACCAAATCCTCTCTCACTGATACCAAAGTAGGCAAGCAAAAATCCTTGTTGTTCTCAAAGTACAAGGTCTGTAGGTGACGAAAGCTAGAAAGGGTAAAGGTGGGAGGGCGCAGTAAAAGCTTGAGAAAATAGATTACATTGTGTATACATCACTTCACACATGCCAAAAGTGCTGGTCTTTTGTCTGGGGGTGTACTTTAAATTCTGAGCTACTGTAACCATGTACAAGTATTAGAGACGTGAATGAATTTGCACTAAAGGGTGGGGAAGGATTGGATCCTAACAAGCTGAATATTTATAATAAATGCAAGGATGTGAATTTTGAGGAAACCTGTGGATAAGCCTGTTTCCTCTTGTTTGCATGCTCTGAAATAAAATACGGAAGTAAATTCTGTGAAATCCTGGTCCCAGCCATATCACAGAGGTTTTACAATATCTGGCTCTCAATCAGCTTAATAGTATGAAAAATTTCAAATCATCTTGACTTCAGATAGTATCAAATGAATCAACTGAAGCATTTAGCATTTTCATTTGTAGTTCCTGGGTTTAGGTGGCACTTTCAGTCTTTTTAATGCAGATATAGACAGATATAGACATTTCCTTTAGATATAGGGAAATAAAAAAGACTATGCAGGGCAAGTTTCAGCCATTCCTAATTTAAAACAGCAAAGTCATAAACCCCTTTTAACCAAAATTTGCAGAAAAAAGGAATAAAAACCTATCAGCTACATCGGTCTTTCTAGATACCAGTCAGCATTTCCAATCACTGTGATATACTGCCATCTGCTGGAAAATAATTAATTAAATATTAAAGCCAGCTTTGTGACTGTCCAGCAAAAGTAGAAATCCTGGGGTTTTTTTTCGGGGGGGGGGGCGGGGGGGGCGGGAAAAAAAAAAATCCTTTGATATTTCAGGATGCCTTTTTTTGGTCCTCGAGATCAATGATTACACAGTTTGCATAAGATGACTGATTTCTTATTGTAGAGTAGTAAAAGATGACAGACTAAATGAAAACTTTACATTCATTTTTATCAGAAGGCATAATTTAAAATACAGTATGTGACACCTTCATTAGGAAATTATTTGATGCCAGTTAAATTCTAGCTTTCTTCAGGCTAAAGGACATAGATCCATCTTTTATAAAAGCAACTGAATCACTATGGTTTACCATCAAATATTTAGATAGAGTCAATATTTTGCTGTCAGTTAGTGAGTCAGTATCTGGCAGAAGTAATTGAAAATGGTATTTTAAGAAAGTTAATTTCATTCAGTGTCATTCAGTGCAGAATATATGGACTTTTAAAAGATTAGTTAATTGGCATAGATATTGCAATAAATTGGTCCACCTTTGTTTCCTTCTTGTGAAGGAGAAGGAAGTACTGTGGTGGAGATACTCCAGATAAGCTGAGCTGGCATGGAGAACAAAGGTGATGGAGCTGTGCTGTCCACTTGGTTCCTTTTATGAAACTATCATTTCAGTGAGTTCTTGACGCTATTAAGGAATGATGCTTGGTGCTTTCATCTCATAGCCAGGGTGTTTCAACAGGGCAAAACAACCATATTTTATTCCATGCCGTTCCATCCCATCCTTGCATTGCTCTGGCAAACACAGCCCCTAGACAAGTATATGCACATACACATAGCTGTTTATAGCCACCTGCTTAAAAATTTATCTAATTTTTTATCTAATGTTATCTCATCCTAAAGCAGCTGGATGCTTAATCCTGCACATAGTTAAAATGAAATTTAAAAATCTAACACACACAAATTTATTAATGTCTATTGTGTATTCTTAACAGCTTTAGAAAGGATTCTGTTAGATGCTCGTTAGCCTGTAAGATGCCATATTTAACTACTTAATGCAGTGTCAATTAGTTACTTGCTAAATGCCAATCATTTTGCAATTAAGTTAAACTTAACTAAGCATTATAAACCATAAACCTAAGAAAAACAAACCTGAATTTCAGAATGAAACCAACTGTGTATCCAGTCCACTTATCAAGCAAAGCATATCTGTAAATAACTAATGGTGGTTTTACAGAAGAGGTAAAGCACCCTAGTAAAACCTCAGTTTTGGCATTCTAGATTTCTATTTTACTATTATGACAGTGAAAATCTGGGTCCTGAACTTGCTTTATATCTCATAGTTCTTACATGTTGTTTAGTCTGGGATCTGACCATTTGCTTCGTTAAGCAATCCTGAAATTCTATATTAAATTTAGCTGATGAAATAAGTAGCTGAATTGATTTTATTAATTGATTTGAGGACAGAGAAGTTTGGATTTTCATACTTAAGCAATAGACATACCAATAATTAAACTCCTGCCTTTAAAAGAACATACTATTTGATCCCACAGCTTATGAAACAAAGTTAAATATTCACTTTGAAAATCTGAAAAAAATATAACAACAAAAAATATGTACAAATGTTTTGTCAGTTATTTAATGGGAACATGTTTACTCAAGAAAAATTTTATATATGACCTGTGTTATCAATGCTGCTAATGGTATTTTTTAAATTTATTCTTCTTAATAGACATCTGGAAAGGGGGAATTGACATGCAGATGAAAGAAAATAAAATCTCTTTTGTAGGAAAAAGCAAAACTCTTATCCAAAGGCAGAACATCCTGGTTTTTTAAAAAATATGGTGAAACTAAAAATTGAGAGATAGTGAAAAATACATTTATGTTTTTGATTAATTTTAAACAGCCATTCTTTATGTATCTATAAGGAAACTGTTTGAAAGCAGTCAGCCTTCTACTGCTTTTAAAGCAAGCTAGGAAGTAGTCAAAAAGTTTTAAAGGAGCTGGTTTATTCAAGTTGCAAGCAATCCATATTTGAGAGTAAATTATTGAGCTACATGAAAATCAGAACATGTTGAAAATATTGCATAATTGGGTTCATTAAAGAAAATATTAATACAAAAAATTGACTACAAGTTCACCAGAAAAACAAAAGCATTGCAAGTCTTTTAGTAAATGGTAGATTTCACACACTTAAGGACAGAAGGAATCTCAAATAGAGATGCCTATATCATTTATGCTTAAAAGCAACTTGTCTTGCACCTAGAAATACCAGTGTAAATGTGAGAAAGCGACAACATTAACTATACTCAGGCTGCAGAGTTGAACCTTCTTTGTGTTTTCTTTCTAATTATCTCATTGATAATCCTTTCTTCTACAGAAATATTGGACTGTTAAATGTAAAAATGACCATAAAGAAGGGAACAGGAAACACAGAGGCAAGAGAGAAAGCTCTTGTGGAAGAAGAAAGTTTGAAAAAAAAGAAAAAACACTTTAAATTTTATACATATGTGAGGAAGTGTCTGGAAACCGCAAAGAGCCAAACCTGTCGGGCTTTCAGTTTTCCTGCTGAGATGGAGTGTGCCGACATAAGTGCCTTAATATTTAAATCTCTCATCTCTTCTGGCTATTGATTTGGAGAATAACTTGTGCAACACAGATATATGCTGTAGAAACCTACTAAAGAGGTCTTCATACTATATGGAAAATGTGACTCCCTTGTTGCTAACACTAACTGACACTGGTGACTGGGAGAGACTGATAAGATTTGCTAGAGGGAAAGAAGAGTTATTATACCAAAATAATGGGATTCTATTGTTGCCTCACTTGAGTCCTCTTACCCAGTTTTGACAGAAGTAGCTTAGCACAATTTATAAACAGTTCAGAGGAGAAAACAGGGAAGTGGATGTGCTATTTCTTACAAAAAGGAGATAGGCTTCATGTACTGAGCAATTCTGAACTGGCTGTAACAAATACAACTCTATTCAGATGCTGCTGCTTCTGTGTTATGTGAGAGAGTTATTGAGTTTTTCATCATAATTGAGATTAGGTAACTCAGCCCAAGGAAATCAAGCATAGATTTGCTCCAGTACTTCTGTGTCTGATCCTTACATCAGTAAATCAACATCTGTTTTTCACACAGAACAAAAAAATATTACCTTGAAACATTACATAGATTATCTGAAAGCAGCTCAGTGATAGGTATGTGAAGCAGATTATTTAACAAATAGATTAAAATAAATTTGGATGTAGAAGGATGATACTCTAAGACAATTTACAGACATAACCTTCCTGAATTCCTCTCTGGGGAAAGACTGAAGATGCAGAAAACAAAACCAAATTAAAAAAAAAAAAAAAAAAAAAAAAAAAAAAAAAAAAAAAACACACCACCAAAACAACCCATGATGTCTGCTGTTCTCTGCTGATCTTTCATTTTCAGTTCCTTTAGTCACCAGTATGGTAAGAGCCACAGGCATAAGACTGCCTTTTTATACCAGATGTGACAGCAACTGGGTGAATCCACTGTCTTTTTAAAAGATGGGCTTTACAGAAATCACATCACATTTCCCAGATAACTCTGCCACATTTTACCCAGACAAAGTGCTAGTCAGTGACACCACACTCACCAGTTCTCTGGTTGTTTGGGAAGAATCTAACATCATTTGCCTATTACTGAGCATTGCCTCTTCCTTTCTCCCCTGTGCAAACCCTGCTGACACTCTCTTTAAACCTAGTGAAGTTAGTGGATATGGATGCTTTCATAAGCTGAATTCAAACCACTCAGACTGGTCATATTCCTGAGTAATAACAGATTTAACAGATGCATTTACCGTATGTCTGACAATTAGAGAGTTACTCTGTAAAAGCCCTGTGGAGCTGGCAAGCAAAGTGATAATCATTTAAATCTTAGCAAAAATGAATAGTAGCTTTAGCTTTTTCATATTCAAGCCTTCCTTAAAACAATAACCTTCCTCAGCAAATAAAAAGCAAGCCATAAAAGTCCACAGAAGAGAAAATGTGAGGCACTACCACTATGGCCCAGAGAGAACATGATGCATCAGACAAACATTTTAAATACAATTACAAAGCTAGCAGCTGAATGAAAGAAACATGGCCAAAAGATTTGAGTAAAAAATGTACACATATTTTACTAAGGTATTTACAATAGTAAGAATAGGCTAACTTTCTTTACAGACTGAAAAATTTCACAAATCAGCATTTACAGTCCTCCAACCATTCAACTGATTTGAATGGATTTTCCCTGAAAATACTGCAGTGACCAGTGTTAGATGTTTTACATTTGCATTAATGATATGGAGAAGAACAATATACTAAATATTAACTAAATTAAAATATTATCTTAAATTGAGGCCTTTTCTAACTATTTCCAAGATATAGAAAGATGAGAAACATCTACAGGCAAAAATAAAATGAGCTGGAAAAAAAAATTACACTGGAAGATTTTGAGGAAAAAATAATAAACATGGGATTACCAAGTGTTCTGACAAAACTGACAAATTCCCTTCCATAATATTTACTAATATACCTGACAACTTTTGTGTCAGTAGACTCAAATACACAAAGTAAAAAACAAAAATGAACAAAAAAAAAAACCCAACCCCAAAACAAAACAAAAGAAAACCATAGAGGCTGATATTAATAGATATTAAAAGAATAAAATAAATGTAATCCAGTTAAAATGTTTCATCTGCTTATGTGAAAACGTGCTGTATGCTCTGTCTTCCTTGGAACTGAAATAATACAGTTACAATTCTGATTTTAATAAACTAATGAAACGGTTTGAAAGTCTAGAGAAAAATAATACCCTGAAACAAAGCAGCAAAGGTAAAAATTTTTTTTTTAAAATCAAGTTGTATAGAAGTTTTCTTATTTCGGTATAACATGTTAGTAAGGATAATGGAATTAGTAGAGATAGTCCTGGCAAAAGCTTTTTAAAGCTGAACCTAAAGCCCTTGGGAGCATTTATTTGGAAAACATTTATTAACAGAGAGTGCTTAAATGCCTATTGTTTGTATGAGGCCAGAATAAAATATAATGCAAGAGATACAGTTCATCTTCAAGGTTAATTTTCAAAGCTCATATTAAAGATCATTTGGGCTGCCTGCAGTCAACAGCAAATTACTTTTGAACAATATTCCTCATTTTTGATATGCCAGTTAACTGATGAAGCAAGTTTCACTACCACTAACTCTTCTTGAACAAACAGTTGTTTTAAATCAAGCCAAGCCATTACTGCTTGACTTGGACAAGGTGTTAAACACTTCCTACTCTCATGGCAGAGCTGAAAGTTTGTTTTAGAAGCCAGAGAGAAAAAAGGGTGAATTTTTGAATTTTAATACTGTTCATTCAGGACCTGTTCTATTGTTTTCACGTGTATTAATATATTTATCCTCACAACAACACTTACAAGCAAATGGGTTTGAATCTATTTTTTAAACATTTTTCTGCATCTTGACAGTGTATCACTCTGCTAGATTGTTAACTACAAGACCCATAAAGCTAGAAGAGCCTCCATAAACTATCTTGTTAAATCATGCCATAACCCTTAGGGGAACAGATTATTCCCTTTTTTGCAATGGCAGCTATACACATGATTGAAGATCATTCTCTTTTGCATTAATGTCCCTATGCCTTGCTTTCGCTCATTACATGGACCTGCATTTAAATCCACTTTATGCTTCCTTATGTGGCAAAAATAAAATGCAATCGGTTTCAAACCAGCTGCAATGATATCAGCAGCAGTGAAGTTGGTTAGGGTACTCCTGGGTCCAGATGTATAGAATCACAGAATCACAGAATGGTTTGGGTTGGAATGGACCTTCATCAAGTTCCAACCCCCTGCTATGGGCAGGGACACTTTCCACTAAACCAGGCTGCTCAAAGCCCCATCCAGCCTGGCCTTAAACACTTCCAAGGATGGGGCATCCATCCTTGCGAAACCTGTTCCAGTGGCTCACCACTCACATTGTGAAGAATTTCTTCCTTGTATCTAATCTGCTGTGTAATGGGCCTGCACCAGAGCTAATTGCCTCAGCTAGTGACTGTTGGCGGTTATGCCACATTCACATCTGCACTGTTAATCCTGGCCCTGCCCACCACGTGGGCCATAGCATACAGATTTTGATCCGACAAGGTTTTTCTCCTTGCTGCTTTAATTTATCAGGACAAATAATGGTTTTAGCTTACTATATAGAAGAAATTAGCTGGTATTTCACTGGATCAATTGATGTTCAGACTTCAAAATAAAGAGCTTCTTGTCACTCAGAAATAAAATTCTGGTGTGTCTTTCTTTCCCATTTTCATTAGCATACATGGTTTTAACTTTATACCTCATGAAGTAACTGACAGCTTTGATTCTGGGTCAGGTGAAACCTAGTGGTCCAGTAAGAGAGACAGAAAAAGTAATTGCTTAAACTCTGGGATATGTTTGTGTGCAATAGCCAACTGTTCATTATAAGTTCCTTTTCCTTGAAGAACAAAAGAAGTACAACTAAGCAAAGGACTTGATACACTAAGGGCCTAAACAGGCCAGATTGTAGTTTAAAAAATAATGTCCTAACTGCTGCGTGGGAACATATGCCTCCAAGGTAGCTGGTGAAAACAAATATAATGACGAGGTTATTTTATGTAAAACACCAGGACTCCATTTTGTTCTAAGTTTAAAAAAAAAGAGAAAAGTTATAGTCTTAGTTGGAAATAAGGAAGTGAGTTTAATTGTTGAAGTTGCAGTAAAATCAAATACAAGCATGGTTTTCTCATGGTACTTTTTTTGATCTACTACCAAGCATTCCTGGAACTTCAAGGAATAACAAAATGAATACCAAAATTTTTGAGCTGTTGAGTTTATTTAGATACTTCCTATCATCTATTGACTCCCAGGAACAAGAACTGAAAGAATTTCAACTTCAGTGCAGTGGTCACAGTGTGCAGAAGGACAATGGCAAACAAGTTCAACGTGTGAGAATATATACACAGATTTCCTGGGAACTGTCCACATCATTTCTGGGAAATGGATTAATTATGGGAAATTTTAAACTGCCTGGAAAAGTGCATGCTGGGAGGCAGGATTTTCAAAGCTACATTTCTGACACCAAAGAGACTACTGTACCAAAGCAGTGTATTGCAGGCCCAGAGAAAGCAAACAGTTCTATTTGGAGATCATATAAACACAGTTTTGTTCTTGACAAAACATGAAGAAAGCAGACTATGACCAGACAATCAATTTCTGTTTTCTTGCTCTTCTAGCTTTTATAATAACCTCATAATTATTTCAAAGAAGCATTAGTTAGGCTGTTTAGGCAAATGTGCACATTTCTGAATCCAGATAGGTTTTCAAAGTAATGCAGATGCCAGAGAGGAAAGGGGAAAGTAATTTATCTTTCAGTTGTATAACCCTCACCTTTCTTTGTAATCAAGGAGTAATAATAGTTTTTCAGTTTCTGTTTAAAATGCCTGGTAACATTTCAGAATTTACATATATCTATTCTGCTTCTTTCTATGGAAACACATTGTTATTTTAACTCACAGGAAAGTTCATTTCAAGAATAAAATAAATAAAGGTTATCAAATCTTTTTTTAATACCTCATTAATACCTTTTAAGCTTGTATTTCACCCAACCATTATAATCTCGGCAGTCTAACAAATATATCAATGCAAATACTGATATTTTCTAGCATCAAGACAGTTTTAATATCTCTTAAGATTATGTTGCCTCTAAAATAAGAAATACAGAGTTGAACAGAGTCACAGGCAATTGTTTAAAACATGCTTTTCTACTTAATTGAATCTAGATCACCTACAGAATGTTTTTATTTAGTTTGTGCTTACAAACATGATTTCTTACTCTGTTTGTCCTTTCTCTTTATATACTAACAACATCCTGTTCTGGCCATCTTTTTGTTACACATTATGCTTTTAACTTCTTTATCCTTATTGTTCTTTATTTTTCCTAAAAAAAAAATAATATTATAATCATGACATTTATTAAATCATGCATCTTTCACAGCCAAATTTTAAGCTGAATTTTCCATCTGCTGTGTTTATCAGAATGTGGATATATATCTATTGAGGTTCCCAGGTGATATTGTCTCCTATATTTTAATTCCTCTTTCTATTTTATGATATTTTTTTGTTTGTTTTAATAATTCCTGGGTGCAAAACATGTGATTCCCACCATGTTATGCTGTTCTATGTGTACACAATATTTCAAAATTAATAACATGGGCAAATTGTGGGAATTAAGAGAGAGACAAATCACTTAACTGACAGAGACCATAAATAAATGCTAGCTTTTAAACACCTGGTGCCTTGATTTTGCTTCCTTTTAAGTTTGTTTCTCAGTTCTAAGATAAATTAAAGCTTTTCAAATAAAATCAGGTTTGTTTAAATAAACAGAAAATTAAATAACATACAAGTAAAAAAGAATAGTTAAAAAATCCTTTATCAAACCAGTTTAAAACAGGTTGTAGATTGTTTATATTCATAATTTCTTCTATTAAACCATCACTATAGTTATAGACAATTGCTGTGCAGCTCCCCTATTTTGTGATAGTGTCCATCATTTATAACATGGCCAGCCTCCAGAAGTGTGTTGCATCAGAAGCTCATGTTATTTTCAAAATGAAGTCATATGTTAAAGATTGTCAAATACCATTATCTGGAAACTATAGAATGAAAAGGCATTTTGGAATGAATATACTATTCAGTTTACGTTGCAGAATTTATTATAACAGTCGTACACAGAAGTAATTAAACTCATTATTACTGGGTAGAGATTTTTCTCTCCTAATTTAAGCAGGAAAGGTTCTTTCAAACACAGATTTGCATTTTCTTTTAACCAATTTATCTTGAGTTAGTGCTTTAGATAAATTATTTTATAAACATGAGATTAAACCTTGTGTGAAAGTTTAATAGTTTTCCCAGAACTATATATTGACTATTATGGAATTTTTAAGAATGTCAGCATTAAAACAATTAAACATTAAAACAATAAAACAAAAAATATACTTTTCTTTCTTTCATGATCTATAAAATTAACCATTTTTAACATATTTGACTGGAAACTGATTAAGTGTTAGCAATTTCCTAGCAGCACTTCAGACCCATTTAATTATGTATTTAATCATAAATTGTGGGGAAACTCATTAGTTTCTAAAAAAAAAAAATAAAAAATTTGTCTTTGGGGTTTTTTTGGGGTTTTTTTTTTGTTTTTTAATAAATGTTCTCCATGGCTAATTCATTAGAAAAAACTGAAGCAAAACCAGAATAACCAACAAAATTCTAATAATATTACAAACTGATTCTAGTGTTTATACCATTGCTCAGAAGCAGGGTAAATGTTGCACATATCCACTTGTCTCACATTATCTCTGTATGGTTTCTTTGTTAAGTAACCATTTTAAAGGGAAGAGAAAATTAAGCTAAAGTTCATCTCGGGCACCATAGAGTGACACTAACCTGTTACTCCTTTAACCTCTCCCATCATTCACCACCTGTTTAGTTGTGAGACAACTACAATCTCATTTGGATACAGATTTCCAGTAACTATATTTCTGTAAAGTTCTAATTTACTTGTCTGAATATGTTTTAATCCAGATGATGGGTTTGTTTAGTAAATACAAAATAGCAATTGTTAGCCTGCAGATTTTAATCATCTGTGGTCAGTATTATACAAAGGGCTGATTATATTAAACAGAGACCAACTGAGAGAGGAATATTATGACAGAAAGAAATGCAACAACTTACAAAAATATTATTCTTCTGGAATTCAGTTAATTTAAATGTTTGTGCCACTGGGATTCCTGATGGAGAGTTCAGGCCTTTAAAAAAGAAACACAGTAGAGCATTAACCAGAAGTAAATGGTAAATTTAAGCATGAAGAAATCGGACAGTTTATCCAAATGAGAGAGGAAAAAAGAAAAGAAGTACAGTTTAATCACCATTCCCATGACTTTAGTCTCTATTAGCATATGGAGTGGAATCTACGTGCTTATAGGAGAGATCCTTACATAGTGTTAGCACATTAAACTTCTAGGACTGCAAAGAACCTACAATATGTGACTGTTTCAGTGCTTTCCCAAACTGAAAATGGAAAAAAGTCAAAAGTTTTCATTGGGAACCATGCACCTAGGAAATACAGTTATGAAAACACATAGAAAAAGTTTATTATAGCAGGAATATATTGTACAGTTGCATTGTATATTTTGACACCTTTTGTCTATTAATGACCCATTTTTCCCATGCATTTCCTTATTTACCACTTTTTCATGCCACATCTTACACTAATTTTCTTCTTTTTTTAAATCTTTTTTTCTCTTGTCAGCTTTAAAAAATTGTATGTATGGATCCCCTGAAAACGGTTAGACAGAAGAACCAAAAAGTCAGTTCTAACCAAAATAAGAGAACAGCTATGTTATAAGTTTCATTATATCATGTTAAAGTATGCTTTCAAAAAAAAAAATCTTATTTAAGTTTGCAGAATTTAGAACAATTGATGATAAATTTTACATAGAATAAAAAATAAGGGAAATGATGTTGTAAATTAGTTAGTAAAATGAACAAGCAAACATAGTACCTTAGTATGGACAATTTCAAATTCAGGACCAAAGAAAGAGGTACTGCTTATACAGCCTTAGAAGATTACTAGGGTACAACTGCTGTAAATTACTGTAGTGTGCTTAATTTCTTTGGATGGACCAACAGCTGGGAACAATCCAGAACAGAGGCAGAAACAATTAAGTATTTGAAAACAGCTTATAGTCAGACAATCTAAATGAATGATTTGTTTAACACAGCCAAGAAGAATGTATGGGGATGCTTGATAACAGTTTATAATCACTATTTATGAAGAAGTGAAATGCATTTAGAGATCTCTTTAATTCATAGAATCATAGAGTCATTTCGATTGGAAAAGACCTTTGAGATCTTTTTTTTAAAAGTCCAACCGTTAATGCAGGACTGCCAAGTCCATCACTAAACCATGTCTCTAAGCACCACACCTACAGGTTTTTTAAATACCTCCAGAGATGGTAATTCCCCCCCTCCCTGGGCAACCTGTTCCAATGCTTCACCACCCTTTCAGTGATTTTTTTTTTCCCTAATATCCAATTCATGAGCATACAACAGATAGCAGCAGTATAGAAAAGCTCTCAGTCTGGAGTTAAGGTGGATGCTTTAACAGCAGGATCTTCACTGTAAAAGCTGACAAAAATAGTAACATGCACATTACTGGGAATTTTAAATAAAAAATGAAGATATGTTATAAAGCATAGAGTTAGATTTCAAAAAATAATAATAGATGCTTTGACACCTTATTACCTGTATTAGAAGAGACCTTGTATGAAACCATCATAACAACTCCCTCTGCCTTTAAAGCATTTTCAGAGGTGGAAAATACTTGTCCAAATGAGGTACATGAATGTAAGTCATCAATATTTTTTTTTTGCCTATCAAACTGTTTAAAAATATGAATTGCTAAAATGACATGATTGTGGAAATTGTTAAAATTACATACCTGTAATAGAAAATAAATAGTAAACACCCTTTTCACAAGTCTTTTTGTTAAAACTCAGCAAGGTCCATGATAGGTAAGGTCAGAATAAGCTAGTATAAAACTTCAGTGATTGTGTAGTGCTGCAATGTCTTAGAATAAGCAGATGGATGAAAAAGATCTAAAGAGTCTGGTGGTTTTTTTATTTCAATAAAACAATAGTTTCCCTGTTAATTATGTATTTGAAAATTAATCTAAATTTCTAAATTTTCTGAAAATGAAAAGATTTTTGGAAAAATGTATACTTATGAGTCAGTACTTTAGATTTCTGATGAAGTTCTACATACCTGCTTCATAATTAGAGAATATGGCATATTTTAATATATATACTATTAGATGTATATTTAAATAGGAATTATATATATCAAATGAAATATAAATTGTTAATATACTTTTTGGAAACTACATTATGATGGAATAATTTGTAATTTCTCTTACAGAATAATTTATTAAAATTTCTGAAGCAACTACAGCTTTTACTTGAAGCTGTTAGATTTAGAACTTTTTTCTGCAAAAGCTGTGGAAAATTGACCTACAGAGGTCCTTTAATGGTGACGCTTCTTTGCTGACTAAGAAGTCATTTTGCAGGGCCACTCTTCTTTATTTAGTTGGTCACTGCAGGGCATAGTTGAATGAGTTATAGTCAGAAGTCTTTACTGTGCTGCCCTTTTCTCGTGGAAAACTGGAGTAGGAAACATTAGTCATGCAACCTCTGCTAATTCTATCATTTCCTGAACCACTATCTATAGATAATGGCACAGCTGACTGAGAGACAGAACTGTCTTCTTACACATTTACCATATGGGACAACAATTCAGCAAGTCCTCTTTTAAAGCACACAGCAAAGATGATTTATTATTACTTTGGAAGTGCTGTTTCTAGATTTAATACAGATTGAATTTATATCTTATATTTATTTGACATTACTGTAAGTTTCATATATATACAAATTAGTTTTAAGTAAGCTTTATTCAAATTTAACAACTGAAATGAACATAGACTGAAATAGAAAGATAATCATTGGTGCTACCCTCCAGTCCATAGTTAGCCAGCACTTCCGCTGAGCTGGAGTGAGGAAGAGAACCTATAGTTATTTTATGTAAAGAGGTTTTTAAAATACACTATCTCTTCCTTCAAATTCCTGTTATCCTTAACGGAATGCTGATGAGAAATTTACTTTAGAAATGAGACATTTAAGGTTTACTAAGACTGCTAATAATAGTCCTTTCATGTGTTCAACATGAAAACAATATTTTATTATGGATATTAAAAGGTAGTCATAGGTATTATGGTATTACTTTTTAAAATAATTAATTGTTTGTACCATTAAAATATTTAATGTCCCTATTGTACTGCTAATTGTGCTAATACTTTAAGTTTTTATGCATTTTATCCATGTATCTTTGAAAGAAGTCAGTTCCTTGTTTGCAGAGTGCCTACCTTCATCAGTGCAAGAAAGTTTTTTTCTGTTGATTAACTCTCCACCAGAATATATCAAAGCCTATTTGATCCTTATCATTAGGTACATTTCTTGATTTTGAAAGAATCAGTTTTAATTTGCTGAATGAATTAACCCTTTTAATATGAACAAGACAATCTCTTTCCACATAAATTACTAAAAAATATGGAACTGGATGTGTAACAATTATTAAGAATTTAAAGTACTATAGCATGTTTAAAATGGAAGTGTTAACTCCTTTTTCTGTTTTAAACTAGAGCTTTTTACTTCATGGAAAGTGAATGCAAGTACTCTGTTAAACACCACAGATGCTTTTTAAAGAGAGACTGAATATATAGAGTCTTCAGAATAATAATAAAAAAATATCTAAGTTTTGCCATTGCATCCAAATTATAATGAAGACTCAAGGGTGTGGTACTTGACCAAACACTTTATGGTTTATGTGAGATAAAAAGTACACCTTTTATGTGAAGCTAAGAATCTATTGGTGGTCTAATTAATGTCCTCATAGTGTATAACTATCTAAAATTTCTAACTAAAATTAGAACTATCTAAAATTATCTAACTATTTGTCTTTAGTATCTATTAGTTATGGCAATATCACTGCTACATGATCAATGTTACTTACGAACACTTACTTGGGACTATGACTGAACTAATCAAAATATGACTTCTAGTTGTGTAGTAAAATGTTAGGGTGTTTTTTAATCCTGGGTTTATATCACTGGCTGGGCAGAAGATTTGTGCTTGAATGGAGACTACGGCATAATCCTCAGAAAGGTAAAGATATAAATTGCTAAGGTCTCTTAAGGTTTACAGTGCCAGATCATCCTGAGATCTGTAAGCTTGGTGAGACCAATTCCACCCATTATTACATAGGAACTTTGTGAATTTTGTTATTTTTCCACTGAGTTTCCTCAGATTCCCCTCTCTATGACATAGAACAGCTTTCTGATACTAAATACACGACAATTTTGGTAGCATCCTATATATAAAGAAGAATGACCAATTGTTTTTTGAATCAGTAACCTTGGTTGCTTCCCTGCCTTGGATTTGTGACACAGTATTACTTTTCTGTTGACTGTAGAAGTTCTATCATCAAGAAAGGTTCACACAGAAGAGATTCCACAAGTATATACCACTTTCATCCAGATACTTATGTGACATCCTGAAACCTACCCTTTTCACACACATAACATAAAAGAAAATGTAACATTCACAACATGGGCTGTAAGAATATGGAACTTTTTATCAGGGATTCTGTGTCTTGAAACTCCCCTGAACTTTTCAAGTCCTTTTTTACAAATTCCTAACTTAATCAGAAAAGTATGACAGAAGCTTGTGGACACTGGAAGAAACTGTTTTTAGGCAAAAAACCCTGCCTAAATAAATACCAGGTACACACATACACTTCTTACTCTATTTTCCTCTTGTTCTATTTATCCTTCTTTATAACAAAGTGACATTATATCAAAGTTGTAGAAGCTGTATGTTTACATTAAATATTTAAATCTGTCTGTATCAAGCAAACTCAACTTGACCTTCCATTTCATTGAATACCTATGATGTAAATGGAGTTCCTGGTGCTCAATGTCTTTGAAAACAGTATTATAAATCAGATTAGGTATTCAAATTGAGAGATTTGAATTAATAATGACTGACTGTTGTTGACTTTTCCCCCTTCTCTAGTACTTATCATTTGCATTTTCATTATTAATTTATTCTTTGCATTGCAACAGAACCTACTTCTCATTTTTTATTCCCAAAGATATTGTATATTAGAAGCTGTATTTATGAACTTTTTGCATTTTTAATCTTGTTATGATACTTACTTTTTGTTTTCATATTTCTGATTTCTTACAATGTTAAAAAATTATATCTGTGTGAACAACTAAAAAGAAGAGATTGTAAGAGAAATCAGAAAAAATATTCAAGAACTTTGTTTCAGAAACTGCAACAGAATAATTACAAAACTATTTTGATGCATTAGTACAGTGGTCCTTTAATTTATAATCCAAAATTGAACACTACGTGCATTTTCTAGAAAAGCTGAGCTTCATCCAGAGACTAATAGCAAAAACGTTATTTAACCCCTCATGCAATCATTAATGTAATACTTGAATCCAGTGTGAAATAATCATGTTATCAGGACAATAGTACAAGAATAGTGGAGAGAAATGAAAACAAAAAGAGTTTCTGAAAGAACTAGCTGAAAACTCTGAGTCACAAATATATAGAGATGGATTAAAAGGGAAAGCCAGAATAAGTGCTTCCACATTCTTCTTATTCCAGTGGTAATGGAATAACAGAACACAACAGAAAATTACTTGGCCTATACAAATTAAACAGAAAAGTCTGGAATTTGCAGTTCTTATCAATGGTTTCATTCCAGTGTGTACTCTACCACCATCACAGTAAATGAGCTTTTGAGAATCAGACTGTGTATGGTCAGGCATAGACATGATCGTATGGTCTCAGATTTATTTAAAACTATAACATTATGAATCCAACTTGTATTTAAGTGTTATAGTATAAGTATTGTCCTGTTTTCAGCTGGGATAGAGTTAATTTTCTTCTTAGTAGTTGGTGCAGTGATGTGTTTGGGATTTGGTGGGACAGCAATGCAGATAGCACACTGATGTTTTTAGTTGTTGCTGGGTGATGTTTATAGTAGGTCAAGGACTTTTCGGTTCCTTGGGCCCTGCCAGTGAAAGGGCTGGAGGGGCATGGGAAACTGGGAGGTGACACAGCCAGGACAGCTGACCCCAACTAGCCAAAGAGGTATTCCACACCATATGACGTCATAATGAGTATATAAACTGGGGGAAGAAGAAGGAAGGTGGGGGACACCTGGCATTATGGCATTTGTCTTCCTTAGTAACGTTATGCGTGATGGAGCCCTGCTTCCCTGGGAATGGCCAAACACCTGCCTGCCCATGGGAAGCAGTGAATGAATTCCTTGCTTTGCTTTGCTTGTGTGCGCAGCTTTTGCTTTACTTATTAAATTGTTCTTATGTCACCCCTTGAGTTTTACATTTCTTTCTAATTCTTCTCCCCATCACTCTGGGTGAGGGGGAGCAAGCAAGTGGCAGCGTGGTGCTTGGTTGCCAGCCAGGGTTGAACCGTGACAAGTATGAAAATAAATATCTGGTATTTGATTTATTCATATAGTATGGGGTGGGGGATTTTTACAATGGTGATCCCTTTATGTCTAAAATATGAGAATATTTAGTTTTGAATTGTTATAATACACATCAGATGGAATGTTGATTTCGGCTAAGAATTTGTATCATACATTTCTATTTCCATATATACTTAGTATATAGCAAGTTGGTTTCAGCTACATAGAAATTAAAAAGTTTTTGAAAACATTTGACATTTTGATTTCTATATGTTTAGAGGAAATGTCTCAATTTACTGTTATAGAGGTATCATTACGAAGCAACCAATTACAAAAATATAGATTTCCAAATGTCACATTTGAGTCTACCGTGGTCACCATGGGCTTCACCACGGGCTTCAGGGGAATCTCTGCTCTGGCACCTGGAGCACCTCCTCCCTCTCCTTTTTCACTGGCCTGTGTGTCTGCAGGGCTGTTTCTCTCAAATATTCTCACTCTTCTTTTTGACAGCACTTGTGCAGGGCTTTTTCCCCTTTCTTAACTATATTATCCCAGAGGTGCTGATGGGCTCAGCCTTGGCCAGCGGCAGGTCTGCCTTAGATCTGGCTGACATTGGTTCTATCAGACACAGGGGAACCTTCTGGCAGCTTGTCACAGAAACCACTCCTCTAGCCCCCCAGCTACCAAAACCTGGCCACACAAACCCAATACAACTGACCATTTTGTTTTCTTACTAATTGGAATAAGGAAAGGATATACATAAGGTACAAGGTACTGGCGGATGACATTTTATGTGACAACTGAATAATGTTTGGAACAGTCAGTGTTTAATTTGTGTCAATCCTTTGAAATTTCCAGAGCTTAGTTCCTTAATCAATACAGACCAATGCTTCTAATTGTACTAAGATTACAGGATTCCTTCTTTTATTGTTGGTACCATAGACATTATTCTCATCTGTGCTGAGACTCTGGTAATCTGGGGGTAAAACAAAAACCCAAACCTTTTTTACCTAGTGATTTGGAAAAGCAGGTCTCTTTAAATACATTTAGAGAATACATTTTGTTAACAGTGAAGTTTCAAAATACTGATATGGAAACCAAAATATTTTCATTTTAACATGATTAATCTAACACTTCCTTTGCCTAAAATTGACTTTTTAAGCATTAGCAAAATTGATAATGTTTCATGGAGACAAGGGCAATCTCAAATGGATCTAAGGCATGAAACTCATCTCACATCACACCAAGTTTAGTAAGGAAAATCATTAGTTAGCTGAAATTACTTTTATAAAAATAATTTATTCTGTAGTGCAAAGCTGATAAGCATATGTAAAAGTTTCTGTATAAGAAAGAATGTTACAAACTACAGGGAAAGAATAGAAAGATATGGATACCTAATGCTTCCTTACTTCATCCACTTCTCACCAGATTATGAATATAACCAGTCACAGTTTAAGTTTTCTTGATAAATACTGAAAATGAACAGATGTTTACATTAAGGACAATACAAAATGAGTAGAAAAAGACTGTAAGGTTGATATCTAAAATGTAATATTTTCCATTTACTTCTTGCGCATTGCTTTTCTCTTACATAACCAGACAAAATAAGAGTACAGTGAAATTATCATTGATTATTAGGGGCATAAATGATTTTTACAGCTGAAAAAATGTGGACAGGTTCAAATTCACCAGAAGAATAGTCATTCCTGCACTAGATTTCTTCCTTAAATGGGAAGAAAAATGTGTCTCTTCATCCACTTGGTATACTGTAACAAGCCATATAGTATGTCTTGGACAAATGAATCTCATGTACGTAAGAGATCTAACTCGGAACAGAATGTGAGTAACGCCAAAAGGGCAGAAAATTTGTTTTTTTACAGACTTCTTTTCCTTTAGTCCTGCCATACTCTTCATAGCCCCTTTCTGTCACCTGATTGCTTTTCCTTTGCTTATAACATGCAGGCAAAAGATCTAAAACATCTTTGTGCTAAGGGTCTTATAGAATGTTTGCTCCTGTTACTGCAAGACACACGTAATAATACCGCAGAGGATATCAGGGATCAGTTCTGCATACTTGACCACAATTCAGTGGGGTTTGTTAGAGCCTGATATGCACGAAGAGGTGCCTCCACTATTGCTCTTAGCTGTGGTCAGCTACAGTCACCATCCATGTGGTTAAATTGTGTGTTCCCTCAACATGGATTTGGGTGTTTTCCCATGAGAGTTTCCTGGTTTTGGGTTTTTTGTTGTTGTTTTGGTTTGGTTTGGTTGGTTGGTTGGGGGTTTTTTGTGGTTTTTTTTTTTTTTGGTTTTTTTTGTTTTTTTAACATAGTAACACTAAAACTTTGTGGAGCATATATTTTCACAAACTACTGGCCTTCTGTGAACCAATCTTCAAGGTACCTTTTTCTTCAGGTGTAATTTAGTCTTCTTTTAATACATATCACTGATATTTTCCCAGACATTGTTCAAGGAAGCCCTAGTAGATGCTTTCTCATACATAATTTTTACTTTCTTATTCTCTGATTTCTAAAGGACTACAAGTAACATAGAAATATCAAAAGAACATATACCATATATATTCTTTTCTGTATCTTATTCATAAAGAGATATATCTATATAAGGACATAAATATATTTTTCATATGTATCTTTTAATAAACATGTAAAGCTTTTTTAACTACTTGTTATTAATATCGACAATGTTATTTGTACATATTTTCACACTTCCTTTCCAGCTCATGGAGGATGCTTAGTTTGAAGCTTTCTAAACTTTGGATCTCTGGATAAATTGTTCCTAGGGCACCTTTTGAATGCCTAATATAGACTCAAAAATTTAAAGCAATGGTACTGCTGGTATGCTTAGACTTTACAAAATTGGGAGTGTAAGAGAGAGAAGAATTCTCCTCCAGAAACAGTGGTTTTCTAAATTAATCAACTTATTTACATCTTCTGATTTCTAATGCTTTTGTTGGGTTGGCTATTTTTCTTTTTGTGGTTTACCATTGTATCTTCAATTAGGCAGTCCATGTTAAAGATTAATAATTTTTGTTAATCTTTACTTATGGTTACTGTAACACAGTAGAATAGGCTTCTTAATTCCCTTTATGCACATATTTGGAAGTCTTTGTTATTATTTGCACAGTGTTATCCTTTATTTCCATTTTTATTACTTCAGTTTCACTTCTTTAATTTTCATTTACACTACTATGTATTCCATTACTTACAATTTCAACAGCAATAATTTCTCGCATGTGTTTTGAGGAACTGATAACTACAATCTAGAAGTTACAAAAAACAAGTATCAAAAAGTAAACTAGAATAAACTGGTGTACTTAGAAACAGGAAAAAATATTTTACATCAAAATGACTGTGCTTCAATTTCTAGAGAAAATGAATGTTATTGTTTTCTTTAAGAATCCCAGATAGTCAGAAAAATACTTTGTTGTACTCTTATTCTTTAATATTTTCATGGCATTAATGCCCCAAAGCTGAAACAAGAAATGAATATTTTGCTGGCCTAGATGCCATGCAAATATACGTGAAAATATAATTTTGTCCTTTAAAAGCTCAGATTCAGGCCAGATATTGCAAATTTTGATGAACTCACAATGTTATGTTTGCATTAGTTCTTAATCAGCAAGCAATAACATCACACAGGATGAAAACACCCTTGCGTATAAGGATTTCTACTCTTCAAAGTACATTTAAACAATGACATTCTGTCATTGCAAATATTTTACACACTTGTCAAAAACTATGCAAAAATAAAAACTAGTATTTATCCTGTTTCTTTTGAAGCCATGAATGTAACAAGAATGAATGTGAAAAATTAAATTAAGGATTCTGAAATAAACACTGAGGTAACCACCAGAAATGCCGTTATGCTTTTTGCTTCTTTGAATCCTCTTTTGTTTTAAAACACAGATTAAATTTCAAATACAGTTTCAGGTATTGTTACAGCTTGGCAGTTTTTTGGTAACAAACTTAGGAGAGGAACTCTTTACTATGGGATGAATCAGTTTCTAATAATTTTCTAACTAAAAGTTATGAAAGCATTCAAATAGGGTGAGATACAGAAATTATGAAAAAAAATCTTAAGAACAATAATCTCAAAATGACTGCTTAAAATGGAAGCACACAAGAATAGAAATAGTTTAGATTCAAAGTTCAAGATACAGCATTGTGTAAGAAAGGTGAGAATTTTGGAGACAGTGATTGTTCATCTCTTCTATTACTCAGAAAAGAACTCAACAATACCGGCATGATGCTTGCAGGGGTCCTCAAACTTTTTAAACAGGGGGCTGGCGGGTGTGTGTGTGTGTGTGTGTCTGTAAATACTGGGGGCCAGACTGAGGACCCTGGGGGGCCATATCTTGCATGCGGGCTGTAGTCTGAGGACCCCTGCTCTATAGTGACCTGGAAATTTTAAAAACCATGAATGTATTTTAAGCAGAACATCAGGTAGAAGAGATATCTAATTTTTTTTTTTTTTCTTACTTAGAAACATTTTCAAGAATTGGATGGAAATATATTGAGAAGCATTTCAGCAAGAAACTATGCATAAGTGATCTCTCAAAGTAACTGGAAGTAATGCATTGAGGGAATGAAGTTTGGAGAACAGAATTCGGAGAATAAAGAGAAATCTTTTGTAGACATTAGATAGAATCACACCACTATAAGTTCAATAACATAACTGTTTGAGATCTATGTATCTTTATCATAGTTCTGCCAAAACTGGGCAAGCACATGTCAAAGCCCCAGTCTTTTGTTCAGAGGATAGGACCTTCTGTCTGTTTGGTCTATCTGCAGGCCTGAATTAAAACTACTTTTTATTTCAATAGAAGGATTAGGGTCCTGAGAAGATATTCTTAAAAATCACCATAAAGAGTCAGAAGCTGCCGAAGTTAATAAATAAGAAATTCTGATAAAAGGGTGATAAAAAGGTGTTTTCAGTCCTATGCTGTCATCTTCAGAAGAAATGTATTACTGAAAAGTCATAGCCTTTACAGTCATCCAGTGAAGGGATCCATCCCTATACTTAAACCAGTTTCTGAGTGGTTGCCACACTCACTCAGAGTACTGGAGAATTTGAAGTATTTTTTACCTTCTGATTAAGCTGATATGATCTTATCTTCTATATTCCAAATATAGTAAATGCTTTAAGTAGCCCAAGGATATCTTCAGGCATCAACATAGTACACAGTTGTACAGGATGGTGTGTGGCAAAATGATGCTTGTTTAATTGTCTTTGTCTATGTGGCCTGGAAATGATTGTTTCTGCTGTGAAGGGAGGTGGGATATTGTGTGCAATGGCTTTTGCAAACGACCTTTCTAAATAGCGGTTGGCATTTTCTACCCCATTCCTCTTCCTGCAAAATGAGCTCTAGGGACTCTTCTGCTACCTTAGTCCAGGTCTACACCTCCTCAGTAAAGAGTTTCCCCTTCAAACACAGTAGAGAAATCCAAGTTTCTCCAAAATGCTATGACGTCTTGGCTTTATGTGAGCACAATGCATCCCTCAAACTCTCCTCCACTTCTCATTGCATACTTAGTGGGAAGACCAGTGAAGAAACACATAAATGACTTTGTAACACAATGTTAAGAAACTTGCCTGCAAGGGAAATTTGACATTCCATTCCTTCCTGAAATGAATATTTATCTGATGCTATTTATGCACTGGGATAATGACTGAAACCCACATGTCCCTATTTCAGGGTGAGGCATCTAATTATAATGCTATATAGTGATTTCTTTTGCTAGTTAAATGAATGTTGAATCAGCCTTTCTTCAGAAAGAATAAAAATAAGCACTCTTCCCCCTCTCCCACTGCTTTGGGATATTAGCCTATAATGTAGAATATACATCTGGCAAAAAGAGGATTTCTCCAGGCAGAAGTTCATCTGTTTCTCCAGATGCTTTCTAACCACTGAACGATTGGACTAAGGAAGGAGTGCAGAAAGGTAGAAATAGGGCATTTCACATTCCTGCATGTGCATTCTGTGTAGAGTTCAATCTAATAGTAGTCCCTGAGAAAACCTGTGAGATGAATTCTTGGAAACAAGAAAGTCAAAATTATACTGGGATCTGATCAGACCTAGGCAGACTTAGCTCTCTCATGTCTCTCCTTACAGTTAAAATAGTGGATAAATTTTGGTTAGGTGGGCTATAAAGTAGGCAGATAACTGGCAGGACTTTTATGATTAATGATACAAAGCTCAGTTACCACACAGTTATTACAGACATCCCATTACTGGGGCTGTCACAGTTTTGCTTACTTAATAATCCTGGCGGGTTGGACAGAATACAGTCTCATCAAGTTCATGGATGAAACCAAACTGGGGAGACCAGTCAGTATCCAGGAGTCACTTGAACATAAATTATTCCATATCCTGAGTCTGTGAGTCTAACAAAGATTGAAAATTACATAGTTAACAGTGTTAAGGTAAGGTCTGAGACAATAATTTTTCATTGGCAACTACTGCATGGAGAAAGCCATGTACCAGTAATCAAGGAACAATATTGTTTTCCCTCTTAATCCGTAAATTATCTCATTTATAGGAAATGTAATACATGTTTACCATGATTAATGGAGCACTCCTATAGTGCCGAAAAACATGCAGTACTAACTAACAGTTTAGTTCTATTATTGAATGGGATGTCCTACAGATATATGCAAATGTGTGACTTCTCCAGAAAAGACATGGAAAGCAAAAACAACAATTCTACTGATTTTAATGGTCTTTGAGCATGGCTTAATTACTTGTATATTTTCTAAATAAAATGCTAAATATTTTAAATTAAATCTTACCATGAATTACTTCAGATTTCAGTAGGTTAAAAACCACAATGCATTCTACTCCTGGAATTTCCTGTGAATTTTCAGATCACTATGTAGAGAAAAATTGGAAGGTATTTAGAGAACTTGTTATTTGAACTATATTCATCACTGGTAAACCTTCCTTTCTAGTCTTCTATCATTAAAAATGTAAACACTTATAAAATATATCAATTTTCAAATTTGAAGTTCAACTCTGAAGTTCTTCCATGTTCAGGAACTATGTAAACATTATAGATTTCACCATGTGAAATAGATTTGTAAAATATTAGGCTTCTAAGTAGAGAAACTCTTCAAAGATTGGAACTTCAGCATTATTAATATCTTGCTTTACATATCAGCGAGTGATGGTTATCTTTCTTTTGTAAAAAATACATAGTTTCTATGAACTATTAAATGTAGCTTATAGGGATATTTTACTCATTTTAATCATTAGTTTACAGTCTGTGGATCTATTACAGTATCTTTAAACAGAGAGAAGTCACTAAACAGATGCTTTGTGTCCAGTCTGTTGGAAAAATATTAACAATTTAGAAACACCTAAAGGCAGCTAATAATCCAAGCATTTTAAACAACAGCAAATAAGTCCATATCTGATTAAATGCAGCAGGGGCACCTCTGTAAGATTTTCAGCATGTGTAATTTCCACTAATCAGCTAAAACAAAAATATTCTGATGAGCAGAAATAATTTATACGTTAGAGGCTTTCTCCTCTGATATCTTTGAAATTCAAATTAATGGCTATGGAAAGCTGTGCCGCTGGGATGTTATGCATCTATCTGATAATACATGGGGGTATAGAAATGTAAGCCTTATGAAGAAAATCACATAAATTAAACTTTCAGTATGTCAACAGAAAAAAAAATCTAATTAGAACATAAGCATTGTTTTATTTCAAAGACATAATTGCTGTGGCTTTACTGGGAAACAAACACAGATACTACACTTTGTGTTGGCAAAGTTAGCTGCTAAATCGCAAGTATTCTTTGGACTATTTTCTGGAGTGCTAGAGCTGCAAAAACCTGAGGGGCCACTTGTGATGTATTCATTAATTTGCACTAAGATCCATGAAAATGTGATATTATTATTTTTTCATAAAATCAAGTCAAAAGAAAAGAAACACAAAAAACCCCAAAACATAGCTATTGCTTTCTTGCTATAAGTGTTACAATATTGGAGCCAGTGAACCCCTTCAGGTAAAATAAGTAATTTTCTTTATACTTAAAATGAAGTTAAATGAAACTCACTACCTGATGAAGGTCAAAATCATTCTTATTTTTCCCTCCATAGGTAGGAGTTCTACTATGTCACAAACCAGTCGGCTAATGTTCTTTGCTGTGTGTACTTCCATGGAATAATCCAGTGCCTCTGAATCTTTACAAGATTTACACTTAGATCATTCAGATAAGTTTAGAGAGGTTTTCTAAACATTTTAAAGTTTCAGTTAATTCCATTCAAAATTCTGTGACTTTTAAAATGATTCTATCCCTGAGAAGGATGTGTTTCTATTTTTTTATTATTATTATTTCTTGAAAGAAGTGTTGCAGTGTGATATTGCAAAGCATCAGCTGTAAGATTCTTCTGTACCAGTAACATGACTGTAGTACTGATTAATTTCATTACTATGCATAGCTCTATTTCTGGGTGTTATTATTGTTCTGAAGTAAGTACAGTTCCAGCACCTTTGCTACTGGAAAAGAATCAGTTAAATGCTGCTTAAGATAAAAAGCATATTAAAAGTCTTCCTTAAGAATGTTTCTGAGAAAATATTATCAGGAAAGAGCTTCAGGGTCATAGAAGAATGTAGTTATAACCAACATCATAAATATAGTTCAGTAGCATCACTGATGCTAAAGAGAGGCAAGGATCAAAGTGAAAACAAAAAGAACACATGACGTTTCTCCCTTGTGTTCAAAAGTAAGGAGAATTTTTAGGTCAGACCATGACCCTAAAAAATGGGTCAGACCTGGAAATGTTCACACCCAGAAACGATTAAGGAGGGCTGTCAAAAAACAACAATCCAATTTTGTGAAAAGTATTAACATGTCTGAAAAGTTAAACTTAAAATAAATATTTTCATGGAAAATATAAGGGAATGTTTCACCTTACGAAAAGTGTGACTACATGTCTGACCTGCAAATAGGAAAACTCAGATTTAAATTCTGTCTCTACTAGATGTATCTTTCCGCCCTTTATTATGAGAAACCAGGGCTTGTTCAGCACTTACTGAAACTGTTATAGCAGTTAATGTGACTATCATTTGTGTATAGACTTAGAAGGCTCTTCTTTCTGAGGTACCTTCAAAATATAAGAACACAGAAAAGACACACAGTGAGAATATGTATTTTCTTCAGGTTTGGTGAATTCACTACAAAAATACATTAAAGGGTACCATTAAAGGGTGCTATTGAATTAGAAAACTCCTCTTCACAGCAGGTTTACTCAGAGGTTTGACCCAGATTGTTAAATGCTGGAGAAAAAAATGAAGACTAGGACTCAAAAAGAGCAACAAAACAATGTCAACAACAAGTACCAGTTAATTTCTGCAAACAACATTAATTTGATTTTCATTTACAAAGAAATTCTTTGTACTATGCTATTAAGGTAATTTATGTGAACCTTTAGGCTTGTGTAATGTAAATTACATCAGCCTGAAGACTCCATTGTTAGTCTCAGCCTTGTATACAATGGCCATTGCATATACGATAATCAGGTCTGTGTGTTAGAGATGTAAAAGATGTAAATGTGTAAATTATAGGTTTATCAAACCTGCTGCTGGGAAGAAGCATCAGTATTAGTTACTCTGTAAGGAAATTTCTTATACTGATAGACTATTTAAATAAACTGCAAAGGTAACATTAGCTTGTTAATAGAAATATATTCTACCAAGGAAATGAAGAAGTTTATATTTACCAAACAACTCTAATTTTAAAGAGGAGGCTCAAGGTTGCTTCAATTCATTAGAGATAGGTTTATATATTTGAGGAGAATACTAATGTTCAAACTGTGAGCAAGGAAATCGCTAATGGCCTGATTAGTACCTGCTAATGGTCTGTAGGGAGCTACATTTTAGTGTCAGGCTGACGTGGACTGAATTCTGTGGCCCACAGGTCTCCCCTTGCATGGTATAGAGTTAGATCCTTAGCATGGGGATATAGATTACATCCTACATTTCTGGAAAATCATGAACTTTTTTCAGTTCTGCCTGAACTTCTATCATAGTAACATTTAAAGACTGTAAATGAATGTGAATAGAAAAAGAATATAAATGAAAGAAATTTGTCTAAGTTTACAGTTTAAGATTTTATGTAAGATTTTTTTTGTGTTTTGAGTCTCATGAAGCAATAGGTACCAAATATATCTACAACGATGAAACACAAACGTGAGTGGCAAACAAATGGATAACCATTTCTTTTTCCTTCTCTTTTTTTTTCCTGTGTGCATGTGTACATATGCCTGTAAGACCTTAAGATTATTCTAATGATTTCATTTTCTCAGTACAGGAATCTTATCTTTTGTGTTTGACTATAAAAGATATAGGCATCTAGATGTAGTCAAAACGCAAGACATATTTTCTGCATCTCTTGTGCCTGCATAGTCAGAAGACATCTTAGTATATTAAATGGATTAGCTACTTTCATTTTACTGCTAATACTCAGAATTGTATTTTCAGCTTCTAATTTCACTTTTTATGTTAGCAGGCACAGAAGCCAAAAAAAATTATGTACTCTGTTCTACATGAGCAAGCAGCCTTGTCACACACTAGATCACTACTAGTTATTTAATTTATGTATGCAGATCCCAAATATGCAATGGTAAATGGAGTCTACTTTCACTTTGATAGGCTTAGTGATTTAGAATGATAAGGCATGAGATGCAAATTTTAAAACAAGTTTCAAATTTCATCTCTAAAACCATTTTTTTTAGTTTCTAATATAAACTACCCTTTGATAGGATCAACTGTGAGTCATAAAGGACACTGCAACATTTAGTTTACCTAGTTTGCAAACAATTTAAACATCCCCAGTTGTAAAGCTTGATTGAATTTGAATATTGTTTGAGGTTCATATTCTGTTCAAGACAATGTGAAATGATCAGACAAAAGACTCTCTCAAAAACAAAATTGAAAAATGAGGAGTGAAAAGCAGAGATCAGAAAATAAACTAGCAACCAAACAGAAACAGAATGAAAGGAAAATGTAAAGAAAATGCTAATTCAAAACAGATTACATAATCTCTCTATAAAACAAACAAGTACCAACAAAGGTGGGGAATTAGAGAAGAGTCTCAAGACTGCAGTAATGTTCCTGGACCTTAAGTACCTCTGCGATGCAGAGAGATAATCATGCCATAAAAATGTCAGCCTTAATCTCACTACGGACATGAACACCTATCTAGTTCCTGAAACTGTCCATTGAAAGAAATGCTGCCATTTTTTTCTTCAATAATTGTTTATGGATTTTATCATGCAGAGTGTAAGCAGGTCCATTTGCTCATTAAGCTACATATGTTATCTTTTCTGACCTCAAAAATTAAACATTTTGGCTTTTTAAAAAATAAACCAAGTCTATATTTCATATGAGTGTTAACAGCCCATAGCACTTGCATAAAAATATGGAAAGAACTGGCATCTTTATCAACTGATTTTTTAAGTAAAAATTACCTTACCTGCTCTGCTCGGGATGAACAAATTCAATGTTCCTATATGTTCTACTGTATTAAGCTTCACAGAAGTTAGTAGGTGGGGAAATACCCTGATTAAAGACCTTGAACAAATTTAGGGGTCAGGTGGTCATACCTATTCAGCCTCAGCCAGATAGATTTCTCCTCAAGCATGTCCACAAGCATGGCTTAAGGACCTCAGGAGTCTTGGAGATGTGACCTTAAATGCCAGAGAAGCTTTTGAAGATAGAAAGTAGTGGGCAACCATAGGATAAGAAAGTGTAGAAGCATTGAGCTGGGTCACTTTTTCCTGGTTGTGTCCAAAGTATGGCCTCAAGTTCATTATATTTACTATGATAGGCATTGGTTGAATTTCTGTTTAGGCTTACTATAGATATATTTTACCATAGTAACACAGTAGGCCTCAGGAAAAGAAGTATTGTTCTAAACTTCAGAAGACATGAATATTTATCAGCCAAGATTTTGAAGCCCATACATCTCCTAGGTTTTGCATTAATTCTCTATGTTGTGATTAATTAAAAAAAAAAAAAAAAGACAAAAAATAGAGGATATT
The DNA here is from genome assembly GCF_023634155.1 of Falco peregrinus. NCBI lineage: Eukaryota > Metazoa > Chordata > Aves > Falconiformes > Falconidae > Falco > Falco peregrinus. Next base: position 24,439,334 of record NC_073723.1, read on the forward strand.
TATTTCTCAGTTATTCGGTTTTACAACTGCTGGAAAGAGAAGACCATAATTTCCTGGTTCCAGGTACTTTACAGAGGTCAGCATCTACTCATTCAAATGATAATAGAGAGGTTGTCAAAATTCTATCAGAGATAAGTTATGTTGCCCATACCTGTTACGTACCACTCATAATGATAGACAAAGTTAGCAAGGAGATGGGAATGTCATGGTTATTGACAACCAGCCATCAATTAATACCTCTCTTGACTGCTAATAGCAAAAGGCAAGACTGGCAGGTTAGATCTAGGAGTTTATACTAACTGTATTTTGTTTGACTTTTCAGCGTTAGAAGATGCTGCCTGTGAGGAGGACATAATTATTTCAGCCAGTTAGCATTTTGAGAGCAAGGTACATAATTTTTCTTTAGCACAATTGCACATCTTCTGGACAGCTCTCTCCGCTCCCCCTTCCTGAGAAACTAAGCAGAAAGGCAGGGGAATGACTACACTCCTACATCCTAATTCCAACTTGTCAGAAGCCTAAGCAACTGCGAATTCTTACAGGTATCTTCCCCTTACGTTATGAGAGACAATCTGGTTACAGACAGGCCAACAACTATCAAAACTTTAACACATGCAAGCTAGCAATAATGACTATGCTATACAGAAGTTAGTAAATCATACTTCTCTTGAAATGCTGAACAGCTGTTCCAATCACATTTTTGCTAACCAATCTGAGGTAATACAAGTTTATATCAGGTTTACTCTTTGTCTCCAGATCAAATAAACCAGCTTTTATTCCACATGGTGTATTGCACAAGTATTTGAAAACCTGCATGTTTCAGTTAATTCCGCTGCTTGTATTCAAGGCTGTAGGGTTATCTAATGGTGATACCCATTGTAGCTCTTTTCTGTTGTATACTTGCTCTTATTGGTGGTGTCTTTGTCCTACTCCTTTGGTCTCCCTTTTCATGTTTACGAAAATCAACTTGGCCCTGTCTTCACATCTTTCAGTAATATTCAGTTCTGCTTTACACTTTGTTCAGCATTCCATAATTGCTGGGGAGAGGAAAAGGTTTTTTTATGAAGACTTCCAAGATGGAGAACATGGGGTTCCCCACCAACTTCTATTTATCTCATTTTGCTTATTGTATGTATCTGTCCCTAATAGACATTATAAATGGTCCAGATCTGTAAATTTGTTTTTCTTTTTCTGCCTCAGTGATGATACTTAATTTTGGATCTATATCAACACTGTCCTTTTGTCATCCCTATTGTGCAAAAAGGATGGAGTAATGGAATACACAGCCTGAGCAGTTCCAAGCAGCCAACAGACTGCGATCTGATCTTCATTGGATATAAATCAGATGACTTAAATAGTGCTATGCAGTTTATATCAACTAAGGTTATGGCCCTTATTTTCCATTGTGTTTGCAAAGAAGACCCCAAACTGTAGTGTTACATAAACCCATGAAAATTAAAGTACACTAACCCAGAACATACTACCCTGAAAAGCTTAGTTTCCAGAATGATAAGACAAACAGTGGAAGGGAGAGGAGAGTCAAAGGTGGGAAATTATTTCCACATAATCATATAATTGTTGAAAGGCTACTTTACCTATTCCCATAATATATTCATCAGATAAGATAATATTCCTTCCTAATAAACAATATTTTATATAAAGCAATTTCTAATTTATTTTTACTTTCTGTGCATTCTATATGCAATTGAAATTACAGGTTAAAATATATTTGCAATTACATAGATCAAGGAACAATATGCTTTTACATAAATAATCCCAGAATGCTGAAGCATACAGATTCTACCCAAAAAGATTCTGAACAAGTACTAATCCAAAGAGTCATTAATAATCGTTTTAGAAGAACATTCACCAGGCCATCTCAATGCTTTTCATAAAAGGCAGGATTTAACTCTGACTGTGCACACACTAAGGAAAGAAGGAACGATGATGATAGCAAACTATACCCTTTAATATTCCCAGAACAAAATTATTTATATGCATCCAAACTCATGTCATGACTACTGTAATTGAACAAAAATCCTTACTTGGTCATAAAGTCTGAACAGATGAAGTAACCTATAAGGTCTGAGGTCTTGCTAGCATTAAACATGAATGTAAGAAAGCACCAGTTTGCAACGTCCAAGCTGTCTTTAGCTGTGGTGTCTCAGGACTAGCACTACAGCAAGTCAGAAAGTCTTTCATGCAGGCTGCTCCAAAATAAAACTAAGCTTGTTCTGATCATCAGATCATAAAAAGACAGGAGTGATGAGTAAGTTCAGCCTGCACTGAGCATCAAATCATTACAAAGTAAGATGGAGAAAAAGCTCAAGAGAACATTTAAATTATTAAAGATTAAAGTATTAATTTCTATGGATGACATTAAATATGGAAACATTTGTCCACTAGTATGTAAAGAAAGTTAACTATTTTTTTAAAAATATCTAGGTCTAATGTAGAAGAAAACATCAATTACATGTACTATTTAAATTCCACTTCAAAAGGGGTGCTAATAATGTGGAAATACACATTTTAGAAACACTTCATGGGAAATAAAGTTCTAATATAAAAGGTTTTATCATATGTAAATACATACTCCTATACATTACTTAGCGACTAACTGGAGGAAGTGTTCATTAAATGGATGCCAATGAGATGAAGAGCAATTACAAAGCATCACCGTGACCATGCACATGTATTCTATACAGTAACAGCCTTTTCTCAACAGCTGCTATTTCCACTGCTGTAGATGCTTTTGTTTCTATGAAATGCCCAGAACACATTTCTATGTGTTCGTGATATGGTAATTTAGAATATATTTTATGGTTCTTATGTAATCCTTACTTTTCAAAGTAATAGAAATCTCATAAATACATTTACTCAGCTTTTCTTTTCAAATGTCTGAGTTAGTTTACAAGTAGCTTGTTCCAGCACCTGTCCGTGCAGTCCAAGTGCCATGGCAGTCTGTAACCCAGCATCCTGGTCCCACCTTGTTCGCTGCTTGGAGTTCTGTGCTTTCATATTTATACCAATAGCTGTACCTGAGAGATCTAATTTACAGCTGGTTCAGTTCACATAATCCCGCAACTTCTGTATAGACAATACCCTCAGAGATACTTCTTAATTTAGGCAGGATACAATGTATACTGAACTGAAGTGTTCACAACCACCTATTCCCCCAGTACTACAGCAATGTAGTTCTAAAAAGCAATTTATTAAAGCCTTAGGGAAGAGAAAACCATAGGCAAGTTAAAATTCAGCAAACCCATTCCTGTGGCCGTCTTATAGAATGCAGCTCTCCCTTGGGGATTGTGAAGTATTCTTCATGCATTCATTCACTTTTGATTATAATGGCTTTCAGGAGAAATCCCCTCTTTCATACCTGAGGCCTCTTTACTAATAAGCAAATTACCATTTGAAAAAAGAAATAAAAGTTATCATATGTTTTAAAACACTACATGACTAAAACCCTGATATCTCCACATGACAGTGTGATATAATTTGGAATGGAAGTAAAGCTAAAAGAAAAATGTGCACCTCTTGCATTCATCAATTAACTTTCCTATGTAAAACAGTTTGTATATACAATAGAGTAATTTTAATAGCTTGCCAAGAAAGAAATCTTTCTTAAAAAACTGATTAAATATGGACATTTAATGGAAAGGGACTCAAACACTTTCTGTATTGATGATATTGCTAGTAAGAACATGTACTGTATACTTATCTTCCACACTGAACTTTGTCTCCGCTGTGTTTTATTCCAAAAGGTTGAAAAGGTCAGTTTATCTCCATTCTCATTTGATTTCATTCTCATTTATTTCTTTGTTTTACATTCTGTAAAAAGAGTGTTCATAGGTTTTGTTTCATTATTTCCCTAACATCAACAATCCCACAAAGAAAAAGTCAGTTGGCAAGATGGTAGAAATGAAAAGGTGGTTACAGTAGAACATTATTATCCAAGTCTGGTGAAAAATAAGTCTCTGCTGAGGTAATAAAAGGTGACCATACTTCAGACCATTAATGAACTATAAATTTAAATTGCCTTTATTGCCACAGGAAATCTGAAGAGGAAAACCAGTTGTGGATTCAACCTTAAAGCCTCCATACTGGGAAAACTCCCCAAAACCTGCAGCAACTATGGGAGTATTCTTGTCTGGGAAATCGAGGTTTAGATTTTACTACGCATATCACTACATATTTTTCTTATAAAAATGGAAGATTAATACATAATTAGTATGAAAGAAAGAGTTCTTGTATTAGTGAAACAGAAGATATGTACTTATAAGGCCCTGAGGGCACCAACAGGCATTACTGGCTCTGACCAGCCCCACCTGGGAACCCCATCTTCCTCCTGTGCATGGCCCAAGCACCCCCATTTCAGCTCAACCCATGGCTGTCAGTCTCTACCCCAGTGACAAGATGGGAGCGCCAGTCTCCAGCCTTGAGCCTGTCCCCTGCCTCCTGGATGTACCCCTCAGCCCTTCACTATAGGAAGCATTTGATTGTCATCAGACAGGTACAACTTGAACAGTGAAGAACTGATCTTTGAAAACATCCCTAAAAAAAGCATTCAGCTGGTATGATGTCTAGAAAAAGAATCAAGGAAAAATATAATTCATATTCAAACAAGACAGCTTTTTCTTTCTCACTTACAAAGCTGTATTTCTCTCATCACTTACTTGAAAATGACTCAACCATTTTTTTCTCTTACTTTCTTCACCTGAAGTTCATCTTTCTATGAAGACTGAAAGACTTCAACACACAAAATAAATTCATACTATTAACAGAATTAGAAAAGAAACTATTGTGAGGGCTCAGTATGTCACTGTAATGGCAATGTCAGATTGCACAGATGTTTTCTTCTATTTTTTCTTCATATTAAGGGGCTAGACTGGGTTACACAGAAAGAACACAAGTGTTTCAGTTCAGTTCACAAAGCTTTAATTATAATGCAAGCATGCCTGATTTATGTTTAATCTGCCGAATTTCTTTCTTTCAATCAGGTCTTAGTGAGACAACTGGAGGTTTTAAATAAGCTTATGCTTCTTAAAGAAAACTAAAAAGATACTAGACAATGGTTGTCGGTAAGAATTTTTAACATTAACAGTTTTAACATATATTTCAGTCATGCACAGGAAGATTTATTAGCCATCATAATGGATGAGATTCAGTGCCAGTTTGACACATTTACATGTCTAAATGGCTATTTCAGATATGAGCGATTGTGTTCAGTTGCCTAGGTAAAGGTGTCTAGCACCATTTGAGATTGTATGTGACAGGATCTACAGGAGACCTGTGCCCTTCTGGTCTGCCAGCTGAAGTCTGGTATTTCCAGTGAAAATAAATGCCTACCTTTTGTCAATAAACTCTGAATCTAAATAGGAATCAGAGCCTAGAGCCAGTTCTCCAAAAGGCAGAGTTTGTGTCAGTTGCTTAAATGCAAACATAAGGTGCCATTATAACAGGAGCAGTTTTCAAGCCACCTGTAGATATATGTCAAATATGATACAAGAAATAGAGATACACACTAGGGACATGCTTAACATTTTGGACCTGCAGATAAAAGCCAGATAAGAACAGCTTGTGACAGTTTAAATAATGTTACATGCTTGTATTTGATAGACTGAATGTCCCATGCAAAACAATTTAGTTCATTCTAAAATACACATTACCTGCCTAGGTGCTTCCAATTCCACCTTTAATTAGATGCACTGAGAAACACTGTATTTATTAATGGGATCAACCAGCTGAGGAAATATTTTCAATCCCTTCACCAGCTGGTTCTTCAAGGAGATGGATAAGGCAACCCTACACAACTGACAAGTTACCTATTTTAGCTAACAATGCCACTTTAAAGCATCATTGAGTTGATATACAACATGGCCTAAGGTGAGACTTTATCAATAACAGTGAATTTGTCGAATTAGATCCATGTCTACTATAGATAAGCTGAGCTATGTTTATATTAAATTTGATCATATCTTACAGGTTGCTGAGGGGTAGTCCACACTCTGAAGTTGTTTTTCAGGCCATGATGCTGTTCCTTAGTGCTATACTATTCCTTATTGAGGTTAGATTTGGATCTTCTCTTCCACTGCTTTCTTCTCTCCATACTCCTACAAGGTCATTCTTTATAAACTTTTAGGTGTTATGCAGAACCAAATTCTTCTGTCTGGTCTGGAGCTTTATCATACACAGCAAATGCAGGTGACCCTGCATTATGTCCTACTTTTTGTGGTCTTCAAAATTGTTTTAATCTAATTTATGTTCTCCCTAAATCATATCCTACAGAAATAAAATATTCTTTTTTTACAAGATTAGCTTTTTCTCAGTTTTTTGTTCACTACTGTATTTGGCCAGGTGCACGCTGGGCACGGCTATCTGAATAGTAATGCCTTGCGCTAACTACGCAGAACACATCCATAGCTTATGAGGTGCAGCAAATCTTTCATAAATAACCTACGTTACCAACTAGGCCATTGATTCTAGCAAAAATTTAGATGTCTGGTATGTGTCTCAGTCTTCAGCCATATCCCCCTCAGTTCATATAACCATTCAAACTGACTTTATTTGGTTTTGGTTTTGTTTCATTAGTTGCTTAACTCAGGATAGCTTTCCTATCAAAATGTATCAAGACATTCTGCTTTTCAAAATATAGAAAATACGTTATGTAGGCTGTTTCAAGAGTAATATTTGAAAATAATATTGTAAAGGAATTGTGCTTGGATTATTTTGTTAGTTTTACAGGAAAAATTTTTACTATGTTTCTTTACATATTAAAAGTATTCTCAATATCAAACTCACACTTCCTAAACTAAACTTCAGACAGAGCTGGCATTTGTCTTTTTGTCTACCATGTATGTTGTTTATATATATGTAAAATTGTTTCATAGCCACTTGAAAAGAGTAATAGTATTCCATGATAAGGTATCCACTTGATTATATTTATTTCCTTTTTTCTTGTTTCTGACTATTCAACACCACAGTGGTTTTACATGAGAATATAATCTCTATTTTTAAAAGTTCCTCTGCTTCTATTCTTCATCAGTGCATCAAATAATAATCTGTTTGTGGCTTCATTGTTGGCCATAGAAAAAAGTGACAGGAGCTACTTTTGAAAGTAGCCTCATGTAGTTATTAGTGCAGTGTGGAATGTTCAGCACCTTTGGACTGTATAATTACAGTCTCAGTGTCACATGGTGATATTACTTCCATGCTATGAAAGGGTATGGGAAAAGTAATAATTTCTAAAGACCACTGAATAGCTATTTGAGTATCTATGCTTACCAAAATGAGAGAGAGAGAGAGAAAGAAAGAAAGAGAGAACATGGAAAATGATAGAGGAAGCGTATGCCTTTGAGTCACTATCCTAAAAATGTTAGAAATTATACCTGTGATCTTCTGACAGAATGTAAAGATGTGGTAGCAAAGATTCTCTGAAAAGTGTGTGCTATTTCATATATCACTGGTACTGACTGATTAAACACAAGAAAAAGGAGAGTGGAAGGAATTGGTTATAGAAATAACCGTGGTATGAGAAGCAAGTATACTCATTGGGGAAAATGAGTTCTTTCTTCCTGTAGAGATTGTTGAATCTGTAGTTGCAGGAAAGGGGAAACAGAATCAAGCCCTCAACTTCCTGCAACATATGAAATATTCATTAGAGATGGCATAATTACCCTCAAATGATCAGCATTACGTGGATATACACTAGGCGTTGCCATTGCACTAAGAACTGTTGTTCAAGCATAATAACAACACAAGCAGCCAAGTGAAATAAATAAACAAGTTTGATAAAGCATGAGTGAAGTAACAGTAATTTCATGGGATCTCTACTTTGGCATACATCTGAATGCAAGTCAACTTTAAGAAATATTCCAGGATAGGGTAGGTCATGATCTCCCAAAGGTGTGGTCCAAGTACGAACACTAAGCTTCTCATCAGAAAAGTAAGATAAAAGCCAATTAAGGGAAAGGAAAAAAGTTCTAAAAGGCTAGGAAAGTTCAACATGAAATTGGAGTAATTCTCTTTATTGTTTTTAAAGTAATTATTTTTCTATAATAATATCTAGAAGTATAAATCATGAAATTGCAGAACTGAGTCTGCATTTACTTATTTTGGATGAGAAAGACCTCACAAAATAGACATGTTTGTGTTAGGGAATTACCCCTTAAAAACTTTTGAAACAATGGGCTTTGTTTAAAATCTGTGAAAATTTGAGGGGAGGAGAGACACTAGATAGCTATACATTTTTCATTTGTAATTGACCATGTTGAAAAAAAATATACTTCTATTTATCTTATATATACTCAGAGATAGATATATGAGATACGTTATCAGGAAAATAAAAATTATGCAAATTCAATAGCTCAAAGAACATAATTTTTCAAGTATATTATGAAGCAGATGATACAGAAGAGAAGATAGTACTTTAAGATTTGTATAGACTACTGTCTAGAAGACTAGTACTTCTCATTAAAGCTGTTAATTCTTTAGTAAACTGACTACCAAGAAATGGAACAACACAGAAGACAATCAGCCTTCAGAAGAGAACTGAATAAGCTACTAATTCAGGAAAGTGAATAGGAGTTAATGGAATTATGGCAAAGGATTTATGTCCCTGATATGAACACAGCATGATTTTAAGAAGTGTGAATAAAAGCAAATCCCAGGATATCAGGGGTGAAAATGCTTAATCCTTAGGCTTCTGTTGTAAATAACTTAAAAATTCTACTTGCTTTTGTGGTGTCTCAGGTAAATTACTCAAGAAGAAAGGACAACTGATATTTAGTCTTCTAAAAGATGGTAAGAAACAGTAAAGAACATTCATTTTTAATTATGATCTCTCTACTGGCCCTGTAATGTTCATTCAGAGATGTTCCCTTTCTAATCTATGAAAAGGTGATACCAGCAGGAGAGACCCCAGAAAGCCTGTGAGTCTCCAATCTGTTAGTCCATAACAGCTAGTGTAGGGGCACTCAGTTTGATATACAGGCACTAATGCAAAATAACAGAGGGAAGCACAAATGCCTCAGTGTTTTCCTTAGGACTGTGTAGGAAGCTTGCCCAATAACCTACACTGTACAAGCCACAACTCTGTGTTCTACTGCAATTAAAAAACACAGCAAAATCAGGAACTCGGAAGAATGAGACTGAAACCTATGTTAATGTTCATCAAGGGCAAGTCTATTTTTACAGCCTCTTGTCAGCTTTCTTTTTCCTTCTCATTTTTTAATTAGACATGTATCATTAAGAATAATGCTTGTAAAGTTCCATGGTGCCAGAAAAGCTGAAGTGAAAATGACACAGAGAAATATATTGTCAGATTGTGTAAACAGCCCATATTCTTGGAAGGAAGGAAGACACCAGTTTATACTACCTGTGTATCTGACTTGTAGACTTTAGGAGCAATGAAGCAGAGAATTCAGGGAAGAAGTGAAGATAGGACATCTTTTTTGTAGAATCTCTTTTTGATTCAAGTTAAAAAAATATAATTTTAAAAAGACTTGACTATTTATATGAACAGTAGTTTAAGTAACAGATATCTTTGTTAACAACACACACTGTACTACCTACTAAGAATCCAACAAGAAATCAGTACTATTGCTGTATCCTAAAGTATCATTTTGTACCTACTCTTACTATTATTTTTCCTTTTTGAAGGTTTCATGCTATTCTTTGATCCTGATGTCATAAATTCCTCAAGTCAAGCACGGACAACTTCTTTGATGTCTTTATCCACCTATAGAGTCACAAGCTAACATTTCAAATCAACAACCTGTATTTTCCAATCTAATCCATAAAGTCAAAATCCTGTGTCTAAGAGACTCAGTAAAGAGGTCAGCATTTTATTTTGAGGAAGGTGCTGACTTCAATTGGTTGTTCTGTTCCTGTGCAATGAAAGTAATAAGTGTCCTGCTATGTTATTATAGTTATTCAAGTTTTAATTTTGAGAGTGAAGAGTAATGAGATAGCTTAATTCTATGTACTGCTTAATGCACTCTGGAAGCCACGTACAATCTACGGGACTGAGGAGCAGATACAGAATCACAAGAGAGAAAACAATAGAAGTACATGTATTATGGTTGAGGTTTCTTGTCAGCTGAATTTTAGAAGTAATTTGACAATTCTCATTACTCATGAGTTTTATATCCCAGTCAAGTATATGCTTCATATTTTAATATATTATTATATCTGTATTTTATAATATGTTTGAACTATGTTAATTTGCAAAGACATAGGCTGTTCATTTAATCTAGTCTGTTTGGAACAAGTCAATTTTAATTTGTATAAAACAGATCTTTGATAATGAGATTCTCCTCTGCATGTCTTTCATTTTCCCTACGGTCCTGTAGTGCCTGACAAGGATATTTTTTGCAATTATGACTTAATTAAGTATTCCCTGAGGAGTTGCTATATATAGCAATGTCATTTAAGCAATTCCCAGCCATTTTAAAATCAACAGTTTTAGAAGGCATCATTTCTACCTTTCTCATCAAAGTCTTGAGACAAGGCTTTGATTTGATTTAGTATGGATTGCAATGTAGGTTGGAAAACTAAACATGGTTGTTTTCATAATCTCCAGAACTTTAATTTCTAAATTATATCTAAAGTTTACCAGTATCAATAAATCTATGGATAAGAAAATTTTATCTTGCTATTATATTTGTATTCAGCCTCACATTTTTATAGGGTAGGAACTACTATATTTGCCTGAGGACCATACCGTACCTATTGAAAATGTTCTTAATTAAAAACTACCACATTTTTTTTCCACTTAAAATACATTTTTTGAGGGTAAAATATAAGGCAGAGAAGAATGATCATGAAGCATCAGTCTTGTGTAAGAGTGTAAGAATCTAAAAGTGGAAAAACCCAAAAGTTCTGAAAATTAATTAGTAAAATATATCATCACACTATTCCATTTTCTTAGTAAAATATGATGTAGTTAAAATGTTAAGGAGTAGTCCCAACTGATTGATAGTCTTTGCTTTTTCTTTATTTGATATTGTAATTTTTTTTCATTTTTGCCTTGGTTCTCCCTATCTCTCCATGCATTTTATAATATCAACTTCCTTTACAATGATGTATTTTCTTTTCACAAAATAGCCAAATATAGTTTTTAATTGCAAAATGCAGAATGCTGTATGCCTTTCTCTTTAGTGCATAAACACAAACAATATCCTTAAAAATCAATGGAACAAAAACCTAACACACACATAGAAAACATGAAATTTATTAACATAAATTGTGGGCATATTTTTATATTACATCAGGGATTTTGCTAAGAAAAATTCTGGAAAATTCTGTTTTAATCTAATATCAGCCTTTAACATTTATCCATTGTTAACTTTTGCCCTCATTTCAAATTAGTGGTCCTCCTAGTTTAGTTTTGTTAATGGTTTGTAGTTTTCACAGGCACTAAACTAGGACTACTAAAAGTAAAAGAAATTCTGAAGCAGACAAAATAGCATCTCTGATGTTGAAGTCCACAAAAACTTGCCTAGCAGGTAATTGTCTGATCCCTTCTTAGTACGCTTGTGTTGGAGAGCTGGCATATCCCCTGATGCATAACAATTTGTACTCCTTTCCAAACTCTTGGGTTTGATTTTGCCAAACCCTTGTACCATATTGCCTGGCAATGATGACTTACCGAGATTAGTTGCTTAAAAAAGAAATATATTTCTATTTTCTTCAAATTTACTGCCTTCCAATGTGATTGAACAATGACAAGTTCTTGTATTATGAAACATTGTGAATAATGGTACTCCATCTTTTTCATCTCCACCATTCACTGAACTATATACTCATGCCTGTTTTCTCATGTTTACTTGCTACTGTAGCCTTTCCAGGATCACTGCAGTCTTTAGCTGTCAATTCAGATGGCTTCAAAACAGAAGATCCTAACATCACATCATTTTGTGTATGTTCCGCTTATTTAGAGCAGGTGAAAAATGTGAGTGAATTCATATGTCAACTAATGAGGGGCAGAAAGCAACTAATATATGTATCCATGGTGCTGTATGAGCAGATAGAACAGTTGCAGCTGTCAGAGGAAAACTGTAACTCATTATCTTCATTTCAAGAAGTTGAATAAACCTCAGTATCAGCTGCCTGATTCTGAAGAAGACTCATTCAACCAGTTGCGGTATAACCACAGCTGGCATGTAACCACCACACAGCTGCTCACTCACTCCTTGCCCCAGTGGGATGGGGGAAAGAATCAGAAAAGTGAGAAAACTTGTGGATGAGATGAAGAGAGTTTAACAGGTAAAGCAAAAGCTGTGCACACATGCAGGAGCAGGCTGGAATTAGGACCATGCGCGACAATCAGTTAGCTGAGGGGAATGTACTCGAGCTTGTAGGTCACAAACCCTGGGAGGACAAGGAGTGTGAATAGATACAACAATTAACATGATGAGTCATGCTGAGAGAGCATAGCGGAGTGGGGGATGGATGGTGCCAAGGATGGCGCCAAGAAGAGGTAACACCTTGCTGTTGATTGATGGTAGTTAACCACCAATCAGGGATTGCCTAGTATGCAATGCTTAGCTTAAAGAACCAATCTGTTTAAAATGTGCAACTTCTGAAAGTATATATACCTGTGTTTCTATACAATAAATTGACATTTGCTTGCATCAAGCTGCATCCCATCTCTCCATCGCAGCAAATTGGTGACCCCGATGTGATGGGTTTATGAACCACCAGGCTGAGTGGCAGGCTGCGAGTCCCACAGAACATTGAATGAGCTGCTGAAAGAAAGCAGGAATTGAAAAAAAGTCCCTCTGGAATTGAGAGGTGAGATGTGGGAAACTTGGGAATCAGTTGTCTTCCCCTGTGAGAGATGTATATGGACTCACGAAGGGTCTTCTAGTCAGATCCGGGAGTCCGTGCCTCAGTCTCCTCAAATGGTGACCCCTATGGTGGTGTTCCGAAGCCTTGGAAGAATAAGGACGGAACTGGTCCATAAAAAAGACAGCTTGTGGAAGAGGGCTGCGTTCCGGAGGAGACATCTTGGCTGAACGATCGTCTTGCTGGCTGGACCAGGCGGACAACCTGCATTGAGACAGGTGAGCAGCCAAGAAACTTTAGAGACTTTGAAAGAAATGAAAGTGTGTACATACAGCAGCCAATTGTATGATGATGCCATGGAGGGGAACTCCGTGTCAGGAACGCATTTAGCACCTTGGTGGCAAATTCTGACTCCTCTTTGCCAAGTGTGGACTAATTCTACTAATGGTGCTAAACCAGAGGAAGCTGTAAATTCCACCAACAGCGTGACTCTTCTCAACACACCATCAGCGATGGCGATTCCGTCCACACCTCCTCTGCCCCCAAAGCTTCTGTCACTGAATGCAGTGACCCTCACACCACAGGACCAAGCACAGGAACAGGACAACTTGGACAATGATTCCATTGACACTGATAAACCTTTTGATCCAGGTCCTATAGATCTGGAAAAGGAGCTAGACCTTTCCCCCACCCCCCACCCCTGTCTCTCCAGATGCATTGATTGTATTTTTGGGGAGGGTGAAAGGGGGTCTGAGGGATTGGTGGCAGGAATGTGAGTGGGAAACGCTTAAGTGAGGGGTTTTGGGAGTCGCTATGGCATAATAGGTGTCTGCATGCTTGTAGAGATATATAGCTATGTAACTACATGAATGATTTTTGCCCTGAGCCTGGTGGTGCATACAGCTGTGGTTTGTGTCTGGGCTCAGAGATGTAAATCGGAGCTTCTCTGTTATGATAAAGTGTCTCTGGTTGCATAAAAAAAAGAGGGAATGAAGGGAATGACCCCAGAGGTATGTTCAGAGAAGGCATGCTATGTTTTGAACTTTTTGACTGAACCAGTTCTTGTTTGGTGTGCCCTTCCACCTATGTATAATGTTAATCCAAAAGAAGTTGGTATTGTTTACACTTTGAATGTCGATAATTGTCTTTCTGTAGATCGGTTCTTATCTGGAGTAACAGCAGGGAAAGTGTTAAAGAGTTAAATCACCTTGTTTGGTAGGCAGTTCAGAATGTGAGTCAAAATTGCCACTGCTTTTAATGTTGGTTCAAGGACATGGCTGTGAGGATTTTGATGGTATGTGCTGCGTGGATTTTAGGCATCCCCATTGCAGCAACACGTTATCAAAATCTGAGAAAATGTCAGCCTTTTTGGCATCCATTCACTCAATTGGCAGTATTGTATGTTTGCTATTACCTTGGTTGCTGTCATGTTTGCAAGGGCCCTGCAGAACATGGCAAACCTGGTACTAGCTGTTCAAAAACAAAAAGGGGAAATTGTAAAATTGTACGGAACAGAGACAGTGGGTTGTTTTAACATTGATAATATGTCTTAGTTGCCTTTTTTTACTTGTTCTATTACTTATACCTTGTTTTTTACAATGCTTATGAAAACTAATGACTTGTTCAGTTTCAAAGGTCCTTTTTGTGCAACAGAAAGGGGGAGATGCAGGAGCAGGCTGGAAATTAGGACCATGTGTGGTAATCAGATAGATGACGGGAATGTGCTCAAGCTTGTATAGACAACGATTAACATGATGAGTCATGCTGAGAGAGCATAGCGGAGTGGGGGACGGATGGTTCCAAGGAGAGGTAACACCTTGCTGTTAATTGATGGTAGTTAACCACCAATCGGGGATTGCCTCGTATGCAATGCTTAGCTTAAAGAACCAATCTGTTTAAAATGTGAGACTTCTGAAAGTATATATACCTGTGTTTCTATACAATAAATTGACATTTGCTTGCATCAAGCTGCATCCCATCTCTCCATCACAGCACACACAAGCAAAGCAAAAAATGGAATTTGTTTACTATTACCCATCTGCAGGCAGGTGTTCAGCCATCTTCAAGGAAGTCAGGCTCCATCATGGTTAACAGTTATGGCAAAATGCCATAATTCTGAATGTCAGCACCCCTTTCTTCTTTTTCTACCAGCTTTATATGCTGAGCACAATGCCATATGGTGCTGTCTTGGTTTTGGCTAGGATAGAGTTAATTTTCTTCTTAGTAGCTGGTACAGTGCTGTGTTTTGGTTTTAATATAAGAATAATGTTGCTAACACACTGACGTTTAAGTTGTTGCTAAATGGTACTTATTCTAAGTCAAGGACTTTTCCATTCCCCATGCTCTGCCAGTGAGGAGGTGCACAAGAAGCTGAGAGGGAGCAGAACCAGGACAGCTGACCCAATCTAGCCAAAGTGATACTCCATACCATAGAACATCATGCTCAGTGTATAAACTGGGGGCAGCTCGCCACTGATCGCTGCTCAGGAACTGGCTAGGCATTGGTCAGCAGGTGGTGAGCGACTGCTTGTGCATCACTGCCATAGCACTTTCCAAACTATCAAGCTACAACAAGGTCTTTTACCATCTCATACCAGCATACTCTTCATACAGTCCCTCTGCTGTCTTCTCCTCTTGCTTCTTCCTCTCTCCTACTTCTTTCTCGGCTGTTCTCTCTTCATTGGCTCTCAATCACTTAACAGAACCAGCCACACCTGCACCTTATCTACATCGGCCAACCCACCGCCTCTGAAGCCAACCCACAGTTGTATATTATCAATGCTAATTAGCCCAGCTTCATTCCACTACACATCACTTGGATTTTTCCTTGGTTTTTATTCCTCTCTCTCTGCACTTCATTACTATTATTATTGTTATTTTTGTTCTTCGTGTTTTGTTTTTGCTTTTTACTTTATTTCAATTAGTAATCTGTTCTTATCTCAACCCACTGATTTTAACTTTTCCTGATTCTCCTCCTTGTCCATTGGATGTGGAAGCGAGTGAGTGGCTGCATGGTACTTAGTTGATGGTTGGGGTTAAGCCATGACAGGTACAGAATATTCCTTTGGTCAATTGGGGTCAGCTGTCCAGCTGTGTCTCATTCTAACTTCTTGTGCAACCCCAGCCTACTTGCTGGTGAGGTGGGGGGAGAAGATCTTGACTGTGTAAGCACTGCTCAGCAATAACAAAACCATCTCTGCATTATCAACACAGTTTTCTACAACATAGCCCTGCACTAACTATTATGAAGAAAATTAACTCTATTCCAGCCAAAATTAGCAAAAACTCAAATGAGAAGGAAATGAAAAAAAAAAACCAACCCAACAGTATTAGCAAGATTTCCCCATATAGAATCTTCAAATTGCATCCAGCACCACTACTTATTCTAACTGAAGGAGTGTAAGGCTTGGGACAGTACTCAAAGCCCCAGGAACCATTGCACATCATGTTAGCACAAAACCAGTGAACAAGAGATTTTTGTCAGCTTCTTACATTCCTCTCTATGAATGTTGCTACCTTTACTCCTGTGCCAGGGATGTAGGATAGGGGCTAGACTAGTGAACCAGTAGGTGAGAGAGAAGCTTGCAAAGGGCGCCAGCCAAATGGGATACTATTGAACCTTATGTATCTGAATGTGCAATGTATCTTGTATATGAAGTGCTGAATAAGAGAGGTGAGAGTGTGAGATAATCGATAATAAGGTCTAGGATTGTGGAGGACTCCTAATATAAGGAAACTACTCCTGAATGCAAGGAAAAGCCATTAAGATTAATGTTGTTACTATTGGTATTTACATCATTACATAGTAGCGATAGGAGCAGGCCACAGGCAAATACGCAGTTCCCAGTGCAAAAAAGGAGAGTAATTTTATACATAAATTCTGTAAAGAATGGAATATTTTACTATAAGAATTTGGAAAATAGATGTGTGATCCAGCTGTCAAGACATTGATCTTCCACAGAGAGGAATGTAAGATCTGTGTATTTCCTTCCAGTCAGAGAGAAATGGGCACATCTGGGACATAATTCAAGTCAGCATAATAAAAATGTCTAAACCAGGCTAGAGTAATTGTCAGCTAAACATAGTCTAATTTTACATCAGGTTTCTTCCTTGATTATTTTAAATAAAGTTCTATTGGTTAAACAGGAGACAGGGAGAAGAGTGGTGGGATTTCTGTGACCCTTTGTTTCACTGTTCCTGATAATGACCTGAAATTGCCAGCAGCCTATAGTAATTTATCATGGATTACTCAAGGGATAAAGGACATCCTTATTGTGCTGGGGTTTATTTGTACCTAAAAGAGAGAGGTACACTGAATAAACTGTAGCTGGGTCAGTTCAAAAAGTTATGAATATTTGACAATGACGTGATACTAGAATCATCATAGATCTACAGCCTGTTGCTTTCACAAGTCCATTAGATCAGGTTTTGACATTTACAGAATTCTATGAAGCATGCTTATGTGTTAAATGTTTTCTTGCATCAGTTCCTTTATTCTGACAATCCATTGCTCATTAGTTTCTGTTTTTGAAGCTTTACTTAAAAGAAGTCTAAGCATGCTTTAAGAACAACTGTCAGCCTCTAACAGTACTTAAATGTTAAGTGCTGTTATCTTCAGCAGTTGAAAATTGTCCCAATGTACATGTAGATTATGACAGCCACAAGACAATCCTATCTGCAAGTACTGGATTTTTATTCCACTTCCCACAGGTGGGAGTAAACTGGCAGTTTTTCTGCTCAAGTGCAGGTGTTCTCCTGTCTCCCCATGGCTGTTGTGCATGACAGATGGACCAGTGATGTAAAAAGACCAATTCTCAACTTAGAATTTGAGAGTGTTTGGTGAAGATTTCTGAACAGAAAAAGAAGTCTATATGATTTTGAATATCTGCAACTGCTTTATTATTCTGTTTAAGGATTTCACGTTAGGAATAATGTTACGTTGCAGTACAGACTCAAAAGGGACTTTCCAAACACTAAGGAGCTGTTGTGCAAGTTCACTTGCTCTGATCAAGGTATATGCCATCTGGCAGGTGCCTTGTACCTGTCATTTGGGATGACCATCAAAATGAAGACTTTTTTTGAGCAAGGAAGTACTATACCTATCTATAAATCTTAACTGTTTTGGATTTGGAAGTTTTATATTTCACAGACACATTATTGTATCTGGTCACTTTCATCAGCCCAAACTCTGGAATCTCATCTCAAAAGGAACTTACAAAAAATGTCTTATTTAATACATGTGAAAGAAGTTGTGACTAACCTAGTAATGCTTCTGTGGGTCAGAGCCTTCTTACAGATTTTTTCAACATTTTTAGTGGCTGGTGTTTTTTTTCACCTGTTTCCAGTGCCAATGGGGAATATTCTCTTTCCCATCTTACTAATCCGCTCTGACAGACAGTTGGAAATATTACAGGTAATGATCTCATTGGAAGTCTTCTGTTATGAACTGGCTCCAGGGGTTAAAAAAAAAAAAAAAAGAGTTAAAAATTCTGAATTAAAGATCCAAAACTTTAAATGTGATTTTCCAGCTATTGTTTGTTCTTGCATGAACTATCAAATGGGAGGAAAATTTGGATGAACTTACTTTTCTCCAAAAATATTTATTAATTGTAATCTATTAATGTAATCATTTATTAATCATTTATGTAATCAGTTATTAATGTAGACTATTGTGACTCCAGTGAAATCTCTTAGCTCACACTCCCATTTCTTTAGCATTCATCCACCAAACTTCACTGATATCTAAGTTGCCCATGCCCTCTGAATACACAAGCTTCTTTGGTGTGTGACAAGAGAGCTGAATAGGAGTCAGGCAAGGCAGGGATAAAATGAAAACATTTTTATTCTATTTTTCTAAACTTTTTAAATTCTTTTTTTCCTGCAGCTGCTCTCTCTCACACAGAAGTTAAAAAAGAAAGCTCTTCTCCCTTGCCTTCCTTTCTTCTCTTAGGTTTTGTTTGTCTGGGTGTTTCTTTTTCCTGTGTACATACCAGACTTTATGAGTTTCCATGAAAACATAGTTAAGACTTATTGAAGTCAAGGGCTCCAAATGTCCCTCTCTGTCAGAGACATTCTATGTGTCCTTGGCTGAACCAATATTGCTGTCTCCTGTTTTGCCCTAATAAGCTTGTTATGGTATTTTTTGTTGACCCACTTGTTTTGTCTTATTCTGCTGGAAATGTTTTAAGTGCAAACATAAATCAATAAACATCTTGTTTAAAACCAATAAAGAAGAAAAAAAGAGTGACACAAAACAACAAGATGCCTCATATTAGATTTGTCTCATCATAGTCTTGCATGGAAAAGCTATAAGAAACATTGCAGCACTGCAGGTCAGATATCACACTAAGAAAAGGATTGAATACAAACTACCAGCTACACAGAATCATCCTATACAATCTTTATTTTTTTTCATGTTACCATCCAGAAAACTCATTCTTTTATACTTTTATTTTGGCAGTGCTAAGTGAGGTTTTGGCCTTCTCCCAGTAGCTTAAGAATCATCAAGCAATCTCTTTCAGTGTAAGTCATCTACTTTGGATACCTGTATATCTGTGTTAAAGAATTTTTGATAGAAGCTCCCAAGTCAATACAGACCAAAAGCATGGTTTTCAAAGCTTTCAAATTATGTTTGTGATATATGTAAACCAAATGTAAAAACGAGAGTGCAACCAGAAAATAGATAACTTTTCAATACATTTAAACATATTCTATGATAAGTTCCTTAAATAATCAGGTTGATCTCACAGTTACTTTCTCAGTTTTCTCTGAAATCCAATAGCCAACTAACCCTGTCACACTGAGCATCGTCTAGTCTTCTCTTAAACATATACTTTACACAGGCTGCAAAAGGTTCCTCTTTAATTGTGAAATATCATGTTATCACTTGATAAAGCTTGTTTTAACAAGCAACTTTTTGCCCTAAGACTTGAAGATCTGACCATATGAACCTCCCTACTTACTTCAAAAGTAGTTATATTGCTAGTTGTATATGCTTTGCTGTGTATATTATACAGAGAACAGTTATAGTTACTGTTCTGAAAATTAGGATGGCAAATGATGTAAGAATATATTACAGATAGCAGCAAGAAATACAAGAAAATAATAATAATAAAAAGATTTAGCCTTTTCTAGCAGGTTGCATTTGCATATAAATGTAGTACAATGTGTGAGTTTGCTCGGTTAGTCATGAATGTGAAATCAGATTACTAATTTTCCCTTGGTTTAAACTGAAAATGAAAAGAAAAAATGACAGTAAAAAAAACCCCAAGCAATGTTTAGACAATGACTTATGAAGTGCAACTATTGAGTTTATGGAGCACTACTGTCCTCCGTAATGTGGCCCACCTTTCACACCCACATGTGCCATTGCACATTGCTCACACATGAGATGTATCCCCACTGTAAACAGTGTAGTTTCTACCTTTGTTCATACATAAAGTCTAATGCAAAACACATCAAAGCCCATTTTCAGTGACAGTGGTCTTCAGAGAAAAATCTGTAACTAAATGATTGTCTTTCTTCAGCTCTTTTTTGAATATTTCATTTATTACTTCTGTCTCCACCCTTTGAATACTTACAAGTTTGGATTAGTAAGAAAAAAAAATAAATTAACTAATCTTATGTGTAAGACCAGCAGTCTCATTTCTAGCCAAAAAGCAAATAATGACACTTCTGTAAATCCCTTAAAAGAATTGTCAACCAGTTACTGTCAGGGTATGCAATTTGTTCCACATCATGTGTCTTCATGAAAGTTATATCAGATATCAACAATTTTTTCAGCATAATTTTCTGTTAATGGAGTTTGTTGACTTTCTTTTATGCTGTTTTAGGGTTTTTAAATTGGAATTGCAAAAGAAAAGAACATGGGGTTTTTGACTTAAATGTAAGAAAGCATAAATAAACCCCCCAAAACTACTGTTTAAGCTGCTATAACATGGAAGTAACACTTTGAATACTTATATAATGTTTTAGAGTGAAAATCCATCTGTTCTATTAAAACAAATATCATGTATAGATTTATGAGGCACTTGAATACCTTGGCACATTAGTCTGGACAAATAAATGAAAAATAGTACGAGAAAGCTTTTGAAATAAAAAAAAATAGAAGTCTTTATTTTTTCCTCTTCATACTTTTAATGTTTTATTTATAATTTAATGTAAAAAATAATTATTTATATTTTCCTCTTCATACTTTTTATACCATAGAGTTTGTATACTCATCTGTACCACTAAAATTCATGGCATGCACACATAGAGTTTTCTTTATCCCACTTCATTGAAAGGAAAAGCTAAGCTAGACACAAATATCAGAAACAAAGATGATTTATCAGTGGCTACTAAGAAAATCAAATAACTGTTCAACATCTGTTGCAGAAATTTAAGTTTTTATTTTTCATCATTATTTTCTGAAATAATATTATGCCTACGTCTATAAGACTGATACTTAAAATATATAATGAATGTCAAATCATCATAATTTAATAAGATATCTTTAATCAAAAGTTTGACATATTCTTTTGGTCTATAAGCAATATAAGCATAAGAATGTCAACAGAATAGAGCCTTTCTAGAAGAGAACATCAACCATAACAATATATGTTCTGTTATTTAGGTAAAATCTAACATTTTTTTTTTGTCAAATCACAAATAATTTACATGAATTTTAAATCAAATATCTTTGAATGGTCAACTAAAGTGTCCTGGTCTTTGGGGGAGAAAACCTTCAACTTTCAAATATTTTAAATTACAAATTCAAGACAGTGCATTCTCATGTTCTTCACATTTCAGTTTTTACAATGGTATAAATCCACTGAAGGACCAATGAATTTACATCAGTTTCTTCCTATATTTAATATTGATTCTTAAGTATTGACTTTAAAACTGTATTGACAATTTAGTTCAAACTGATCACCCTTGTCTTTATCAGTATGTGAACTGAATTATTAATTGACGTTTCAGTGACAGTATCTTACCCTGTCTGCACTTCTTTTGAGAACTGTGCCTTGGTATTTATCATGCTGCATTTTACCATAAATATTAGAAATTGGGAATTTAAAGTAAAGTTTTCAGCTGAGTAATCATAGTCGAGCTAATGAGATTAAAATGACATGTTCCAAGACCATGAATGTTTTCAAATGACCATGCACACAAAATATTACATCATACAAACAAATGTCCTTATTTAGGCACTCCAGGAATTATTGAAATATAATACTGATATTTCCACAGCATTTGATTCTTGAGATTTACAGATTTTATATTCCATAATACCACAGAACATTTAAGATATTTTTTTTCTGAAAGTATCTGTTGGTTGTTTTTGTTTGCTTGTTTGTTGTTTTGGTTTGGGTTTTTCTGTTGGTTTTGTTGTGTTTTGGGTTTTTTTTACCTTCACGGATGTTTTCTCACTTCAGTGGTTCTCAATTACAGGAGCAAATTCTAGTTTACCTTTTTACACTGTAAATCTCTCTGTTTTTCCTTTTGTTTGTATTGTTAGTTAAAATGTAAGCATTTTCTCATCTATAAACAGTCCATGTCTATCTGTTTAAAAAACCTAGATAAAATTTCATATGGTCCTTTTTTCCCATTGTTATTCGTCTTTGAAAGGATTTCCCAGACTATATTCGCAGTCACATTTGTCTGAATAGACTAAGTTCTGCCTTCACAAAGTATGTCTCTGTCTCTTGGCCTTCACTGAAGTGTATTATACTGCACTAATTGTTTATACTTAGAATTTTTTTCAGATGATCTTGCATATTACTCTTAGAGTTGCTTCACATTTTCTTTGATCTATTTATAAGAATTACTGAATAATAAATTCACTAGTGAGTTCTAATGTATCCTGACAGTTTCTGGGATGAAATCCAAATGTAGATGAGAAAGTACTTTCTTTGAAAACTTTAAAGTTATCAACAGACTTGGCAAACTTGTACAGGTGCAAGACATTGTCACATACTAAGCACAACAGAAAAATGGCTGCTTCTGAAAGAATCTACTCAGAAAGAAAAATCTGCCTCTTTAAAGATACTGAAGAATATCCTGATATGTAAATAAACATACTATACTATATTTCTTTAATGACTTTTATGTTCATGTGGCTGGGGATCCAATGTCTTGTAGTTGTTAAAAATCTGCCCTAACACTCTCCTCTGCAAATACCGACTGAAAACATAAATTACAAACTGCATCTTTCTAGTCTTTGAAAGTTTAGATTGCTATCCTGTAATTACCAACCCTCATATATTTAAGCCATTTGATAATTCTAGTCACAGGCTTGACTCTTTTAGTGTATACTCCACAGTTTTTACTTCACTTTGCACATTAACTGGGAAATTTGACTGATCCAATTGGAAATTCTAACTACTCCGGGGCAAACTACAAGTTCATAAAGTTATTCTTTTCAAATACAGAATATATTGGAATGAAAACTGGTTGAACAGCTAGGCCCAGAGGGTGGTGATCAGTGTCCCAGACACTAACTGGAGACAAGTCCCTGACAATGTACCCCATGTGCCATGTGACAGTCATTTTGCTTTTCCTGTGAGCTGATGCATCAGAACTAAGTGAAATATCACATAAGAAATTTCACTAACATTTTATTTTCTCTTTCTGTCTTGATTGTTCAGATAAATGAAGTTTTAAAGTGATTTTTAATCCTTTAACATTCTACAATTAGAAGCTTATTGAAGCATCTTTCATGCTAATTTTATAGCAAAATTTTTACACAGTAAAAATCTTTGCAGAATAAGCAAAATTTTAATTCTTCACAATACCTTTAGTATTTTGATTAACAGAAGAAGAAAATGCCAGGTGATAATTCCTCTGATGTGATGCTCAAAAGTGGATACTGATATTCCCCAAGTATAAGTGCCTCACTTCTGACATAAAGTAACAATCAGAAAAAATTTAATTAATTTAGATGTTTTCTAGAAATATATGCAATGTTTATCTTCCTCTGCTTAAAACTTTTCTGTTGTCATTTTCGCTGAGAAAATACTATTGGTTTCCATTGTTACCCAGTTCATGATGTCCCCAGACATGGGTACTGTATTTTACGTTCCTTCTGCAGTGCTTTGAGAAAAAAGAAAGTTTACTTTGTCATTCTTCACCTCTTGCAGTTCCTGACTACATCCACTCCTCCATCCGGTTTACCCATGGCTGTTTTCTTAATCTCTGAGTTTTATTAAAGCTTCTCATGTTTTGAACTGTCCTTAGTCTTTGTCTTCTACATCCTCATGTCTTCTTTGGCTTCCTTTTCTGCACTCCATATCTCTGTAAAAGAGTTACTGGTATATTCAGTTTGTAGCTGCCTTCCATATTTCTATTACTATGTCTATTTACTCCATATTATTTTCTCTTT
This sequence comes from Falco peregrinus, assembly GCF_023634155.1. Lineage (NCBI taxonomy): Eukaryota > Metazoa > Chordata > Aves > Falconiformes > Falconidae > Falco > Falco peregrinus. The sequence goes on from NC_073723.1 coordinate 24,463,485, forward strand.
TTGCAGGACCACTTCAACCACTTCTGCTGGTGTAAATATCTGTTAGGGGTATGCCATATGGAAGAGAAGTTCTTTGTTGATTTAACTTGGACAATGTAAAGACCCATGTAGATGCATTTGCTATTGTCAAGGGGAGTTCTCTGTCACTTAGTTAATGTTTTTCCATGGTAAACTGTGTTTCATAGTTGCACATTTTGATATATTTCACATAGGACATAATTCATATGCATATTTACCTGATCACAGAGTGGCAAACTAAGGATGACCTAGCTTCCATCTAAAAAGAAAGTGAAAAGAAGAGTGAGTATTTTTACTAGAAAAGGCTTCATATTCTTGTTTCTGCTCTAGGCTACTTAGCTTAGCTTAGCTGTGGAAACTGGTATTTAATAAGAAAAGTAAACAAAAAAAAAAAAAAAAGGAAGAAGAGTTAAATCAGTTGAAACATAAACTAACATATTATTAATGATAAAGTGACTTGAGTCAAAAGTTCTACCAATGCAAGCATTAGGATATCAAACCAGAGTGATGTACAGTCTTATATGATAATGTCTTTGAACTATGCATGCTGTGGAATAAATCTGAGGATACACAATAAACCAGAACAAGTCAGGCACATTATACTCACACTTTTTCTGATGCTCTAGAATTAGGGAGCATGAGTAGTTATATAAATCCATATTACAGTTGTTAAATTTTTGGCAAAATACTCTTATTTTGTAGTCCAGTTGGTAAAACATTGGATTTTAATCCTGCAGATTATCTGTGAAACTATAGTAAAAAAAACCAAAACAGATAAAAATTGAATCAGCAAAGCAACAAAAATGTCATATGATTATAATTTTTAGCAAATAACGTAAATACATGCTTGAATATGTCACTGAAGACAAAGGAAAACTGTCTTATAAAAACTGACTTATAAACATGATAGTCTTTTGCATATTACCATAGTACAGTAATGTCATTGGATTCCCTATCCCCTATGTTGCAAATGGAGGGGGGGGGGCGGCAATAAGTTATATATAATAATCACATAGACTATGTTTTCCTCAGAGTGAGGAATGAATATATTCAAAATATGAATACGCCTTGAAACATCATGATGGTGAAACATAAATGTGTCTATTGAGATTACAGCTTCAGTTCTTTTGATGAACTACCCTTGTGTTTAGTGTAAGGGAGAATATGAAGTGAGGAAAAATAGGGATAGAACTTCTATGTAATCACAGTTCTTTGTGGTCAAATGAGGAATGGCATTGCTGATCAAAGGATGGAAGAAATAATCCCAAAAAGGCTACTTAATCTTAAGAAAATATACAGGCATAGACAGATGCTAAAAGAGTATATAGCTGCCCATCTCCCAAAGACAGGCAATGGAGAGAGAGTATTAAAAATGTGATCTTGCAGCATGTTTCAGACTGAAAAGGCCACCTGAATATCCAGCATGAAAAGAAAAAAAATATTTAAGATGAAACTTCTGTAGCAGACATCAGAGAAAGTGAATATTTAATAACAATGCCAATTTTATGATATTTAATTTTCATATAAATAATCTTACAAATTTTATTACTTTATTAATGTTTCCAGAGGTGGTATGTGTTTTAATTAATGTTAAGTATCTGATGATTAGACTCTCCTGTGAAGCTAATGTTTGGATCCCTTGAATGATCAGCCAAGAGAAGGAGACTACTAGAGTGGAATGAGTCACTCATGGAAGAGGGCTACCACTCTTTCTAGGAAAAGCTTAGACAGCTAAAATCTAATAGAAGCTAAATAGAAGATATGATTCAGACTTAGGGTTAGATGTTTAGGATACAGTTTACTGGCATTTTACATTTTTTTACTAATACTTCAATGTTTGCATCAGACATCCTAAATACTATTTAGTCATATATGCTCCTTAAGGAATTTAGCTTTTGGCTTTAGTTAATACACAGATACTTCACAAAAGATTCCATATGTAGAAATATTCTAGGGAGTGTTCATACAGCACTTCTACCTCTAGCAGTGTCCGTGTAAATGCCCAAGGGTGCTTCAGATATGCATGATTCGAAGCACCTATTAGAAACACTTTACAAATGCTGTCCTTCACCCTCTTTACACATATACTTCCAATATTTCTCAGGGTCTTATGGCTATAAAAGTGTTTACTTCAGAATGCTCAGTCTAAACCAGCAGACACCTCTGAGCAGTCATGCATGACCAATGCCATTTAGAGTAAGTAGCTTGTTCTCTTCATCCTTAGCTTGGAGATGCCTTGATGGGCAAGTTGAGCACCATGTATTTCTGTATAAACTTTATGTAAGGCTTAAAACTGTCAGTTAGAAATCTACCTGTGAACCAACATGAAAAAGCTTGAAAGTTAATCGAACAGAAAATGGAATTGCAAGAGGCTAATGCAGAAAATTACTATATTTAACATTCAGTTCTCAGCCTCTCTGGTACCATGGGATTTTAGCTCTAATTTTGAATTAAAAATTTCAAATATAAAATTGCACAATATCGATTGATCTACAAAGGAACAACCCTGTAAAAGCCATTATAGATTTGTTCCTTGGTAATTTTTTGTAATTTTCAGTCAATTCCTTTGTTTAGTTTACATTTTCCATACTGTGCAAGTAGGGATTAAAAACCACAAAAGAAATAAATTAAATTTAATTACACTGTACTTCTTTTCAAAACTGCAACATTATGACATACAGGCTAAGCTGAATGTGTGCTGGAAAATATTAAATGGTCTGTTTTTCTTAACATTTCATGAAGACTTAGTAAGGCAACACTGATTACCTTAACTATCTAAATCAATGCTGACTGATTAAGAATCTTCTTAGAACTACCACCAATAAAGCCAAAAGCCATTCAGGAAAAGAAAAAAAATCTTTAAGGTAGAGCACTATTCTTCTTTCTGGCTGTCATTTAAAATCAATTACTCTTCAGGGCAGGAAATGTATGAAAATTTCTTTAAGGAGCTACCACAAGCTAAATTGTTAGAAAAGGAAGCCTGTCAAGAAAAAAACCTGAATGAAAATAAGACAAAATAAAATTAGATTAATCCTTTAGTGGGAGACACAGACAAGTGTACACTGAAGTGAATCTGCATGTCAAGTGTGATCAGCTCCCTATTATAAAAACTGTGGGTTTTAAAGGACTTCTCACTTTTACAAGTGTTTATTGGATTGTCTTCTTTAATGGTTCTTTAAACTGTAACTTTTAAATTGTATGTTATTCAGGACCATACTGAGAATGTATGATCACTACCCATTTTAAAAAGAAACTACAGGAGTGTTTCTAGTGCCTAACAGACTACAGAACAAACAGAAAAAAATATGGTATTGTAAAGCACATACTAAATACTTTTAATTCTGTATCTGTGTTGTATTTACAGTATCTAAACCATGATAGCTGGCACTTCACACGGTACTTGCAAAGCTGTATCTGGAGTAACAGATCCTGTTCTGGGCCATGCTGTACAAGCCAGGTGCTGAGAGTCTGGAGGAAGCTCAGTGAAGAGCCACCAAGGTGGTAAGGGGGCTGGAGCACATGCCATGATAAGAGGCTGAAGATACTGATCCATCTTGGAAATCAAATCTGCCTTGAGCAGGAGGTCAGACCAGATGTCTTTTGGAGATCTAATTTTTTAATTTTACTCTGATCCTGTGATTTGCAGAATCAAATTCAAATCTCGGAGCTTTGTGGGCTCTGCAGAAAAAAATAGAGTGCCTTGGGGATAATATATGCAGGTGAACCCCTTTCGTAACCTGTCTATAGGGTGACTCACCCTTTTTGTAGGCAAGCATGACCAGTTTAGGGAGACTGAAAATACTTCATTTTGTATGGTTCTTGCCTATGAAATACTTCTCACACATATCAGTCAGGCATACCAAAGCAGACTCAGTTCTCCTATGGTTCGCACCATTGACGAGTGCTCACTTATTTTTCATCTGACTTTCTTTGTGGCCCTTATTTTCTCTGTGTCACTCATTTTCTTATCCAGCTGAGCCATGCTGGCAACTTTGACAGTCTGAGTGCACACAGTCCAAAGCTAACAAGTGAAGCTTATCAGAAGATACACATTTTTGTGCCTCTGATCACAGAAATTGAACTTTGGTCCCTTTATCTTCCATCAAAACAAACTTTCAAATCCTTTGAAGTACAGCAGCCTCAAGAGTGCTGGTATCAGCTTTTCTCAATCGTATATGGCTGCAGCCATTTTCTCACTGGTTCTTTGTGCGTGGTGTGGGAAAGCACTGCCTGAATGAGACAAATAGGAAAATGTTACAATACCCTTTTACAGCAAAATCATAAAAAAGGAAGAGTCTGCTGAGACTCTTGCACTTGAAAGCATGTCCTTGAATGATTTAAGAACAGTCTGACTGGTATTATGGATGCAGTACAATTCAAAGATGAATTGAAGTACGAGACTTAATGTAAGCTGTATCAGAACTGTGAAAAGAATTTTTGGCTGAAATGTGTTGTTTTGGTTGGAGTGTGCTTCGTGTTTAAAATTGCATGTATAGCATAATATTTTCTTTTATTTAATGTCTCAGCTTTCAGTATGTGTTGTCAGGCAATATCTGCACCTCCAAGGTAAGAGAGGACCGCTCACTATTTTACACAGTGTTCAGCATTTTAAAGAATTGGCCAGTGCACTACTTCTGGAAATGTTCTCTCTTTTGATGAAGTAATTATAATCATGCATGTAGAAGCTGAAGTTGCATCAGTCATGTCTGCTAATATTTAGTGCACAAAAAAATCAAAGCAGAAGCATTATATGGGCACCTAAAGTAGGCTATATCACTTGAAAATCCAGATAACACAGGCTGATAAAAGTACTGAGGGAGAAAAAAAACCAAACCATTGATTGGCGATCCATGACGTGCCAAGTGAACAACGGGAGATGGGGAAACAGTGCATGTATTTAGAGGAAATTTGCTGTGCAGAGGTAGGCCTTCCTGCTGAGCAAGAGTAGAAACAGAAATGTCAGAGATTATTTCATGAAGAAAGCATCACTTAGGGCTACTACCAAGTCTAGAAAATAATGGTGAAAGGAAAGCAAATGAAAATTAACAAATGAAGAAAACATTTATACACAATCTCAGAGGCCTTAGGACAGTAAAATAATTGTTCAAAGAATACTACCAGCAACATTTTCCTGGTTTGGCATCATATTTATCTATTAAATTAGTATTTCTGTGGATTTAGCTATAGTGGAAATAACATTAACAGAGGTGGGGGAATATTGTAGAATGTGTTGTAAAGGAAGTCTGTAAATACTATTAATAACACATGACTCATAACAGGATGAAATGCAATGCATTCTCTGTAATCATTTAAATGAGACAGACGAGTTTTCATCAAGGTTAAAGCATATGTTCTCTTACTCTTCTTCCAGTTTAAAAATATATTTTTCATTTACTGCTAATTTTTTAAATTCTTGCTTTCTTTGTTGATGCACAGCTTTTCACAAACAACCAATTAATTGTAAGTTACAAATATTTACAATTCTTTTTCTGATCACACACTTGACTTAACTATGTGCTAAATTCAACGGGTCAACAGGCATAAGCCATCAATATTTGTGTCTACAGAGATAAATGGAAGAAAAAACAATACTGAACAAATGTAAGAGTATGGAGAAGATTTTCAGCATGCATTAATGAATAAAATGAAAAATGAAACTTTCCTTTCTGCTTTTTACTATACTAAGACAATCATGCCTCAAACATATATTAGTCCATTTCACCAGGGTATCATGAAGATGTTTCAGTGAATATGAGGGACTATGTGAAACCAATTTGTTATTACAAAAATTCCAAAGCACATCCTAGAAGGATATATGAAGGCATTTTCCCGTGCTTCAGTAAAAGAACTGCAAGCATCCTAACCAGAAGGATCACTATAGAATTTTTCACTAGTGAGAGGTCTGTACAGATTTTTCAAGGTATAACAACTATGTGCACTATAAAGTACTGTCCCTTGATTCCTGTCACAGAACTCTATGAGTCCAGCTCTTGTCTGATTTTAAGAGACAGCATGGAATGATTCTGTGTCCCTTTGCTCCTCAGGAACAGTTTATTTTCTGGGTACTATTAGACCCAATGGTAGTAGAAGTAATAGAATTTAGCTTCTGTATTACATTAGCAGAAATTTAGCAGAAATACATTAGCCTCCAGTAAAATCTTGAAAAACTACTTAATCAGTTACAGCTCCTTGGAGTTGTTTCTCTTTGTTTGTTTGTTTGTTTCCTGTCAGTGGATTTAAATATTGATAGCTTATGTTTTAGTGAGAGCTATGTATAAATTATAGATAGTGCATTTTGGGAACCTACTATTAGAGTTTTATTTTAACAAAATACAAATATAAAACATCTGTGCATTTATATTTTATATTATGAAAAAAGTAGTTATTCTAATATAGACAGTGACAACTGGTGATCTACCTAGCTAGCCGAAGAGTCAGAGAAAAACAATTCATACAGCAAAGTAAAATAGACAACAGCAGCAATCACAATTTTTACATTTGTAAGATAACCATATGCCCATTTATTGTCAATATTTAAAATATTTCTGACAAATGATCTCCAGCCTAAACTTTTAAATAGCCACCTTTATCTTATGTCCTATAAAAGACAAATTATTAGAACAACTATTAATACCATATTTCTTATAGCTTTATTCATTGAAGAAATTGATAGAGTCATTTCTGCAATGAATTTGTCCATTCCCACAATGGATATGACTACTGCCTAAGGTCTGGATGGAGATCAGTGACAAATGGGGCTCCCCATGGGTGGAGTGGGGCTCCTCATCCTGGAGGATGAAGGGCTTGAGAGAGGCCCTGAGGAGAATGACTTGAGGATACTGGTGGATGAAAAGCTGGACATGAGCCAGTAATGTGCATTTGCAGTGCAGAAAGCCAACCATATTGTGTGCTGCATCAAAAGAAGTATGACCAAAGGGTCAAGGGAGGTGATTCTGTCCCTCTGCTCCACTCTGATGAGATCCCACCTGGAGTGCTGTGTCCAGCTCTGGAGTCCTCAGTACAGGAAGGACATGGACCTGTTGGAGCTGGATCAGAGGAGAACCACAAAAATGGTGAGAGGGAAAGAGCACGTCTCCTATGAAGAAAGGCTGAGAGTTGGTGTTATTCAGCCTGGAGAAGGCTCTGGGGAGACTTTATAGCAGACTTTCAATATTTAAAGGGGGCTTATAAGAAAGATGGGGACAGACTTTTTAGCAGGGCCTGTTGTGATAGGAGAAGGGGTAGTGGTTTTGAACTAAAAGAGGGTAGATTCAGACTAGATATAAGGCAGAAATTTTTTACAATGAAAGTGGTGAACAGGTTGCCCAGAGAGGTGGTAGATGCCCCATCGCTGGAAACATTCAAGACCAGGATGGGCAGCGCTCTGAGCAACCTGATCTAGTTGAAGACTTCCCTGCTCATTGAAGAAGACTTGGACTAGATGACCTTTAAAGATCACTTTCAACCCAATTCATTCTTTGATTCTATGATTCTATGATTTAAGTTTCAAATGGATTAGTCTGCTATAATGAGTTGTTAAGGCTGACAAAAAGCATCCAGGGACAACTATTACTTCCGGAAGAATATGAATCTCCAGGTATGCAATTAATTAAAGGGAAATGTTGAACATTCTGCTTGCCCAATGTAGGCCAATTTAGTCATGTTAATATTGTAAATTTTGCAGTATTTAAGAGATGGTGTTAATCAGGGTCAAAAAAAAAAAGAGAAGCTAAGATTTCTTTGAGCACAGTATTTCCTGTACAGTTTCAGGATAATTCTCCCTTGACCTTATGGCCAAGAAGGCCAATGGGATCCTGGGTGCATCAGGAGGAGCGTGGCCAGCAGGTCAAAGCGGCTGATCCTCCCCCTCTGCTCTGCCCTGGTGATGCCAGATCTGGAGTGCTGTGTCCTGTTCTGGGATCCCCAGTTCGAGACACAGGGAGCTACTGGAGAGGGTCCAGCAGAGGGCTATGAAGATGATGAGGGGACTGGAACATCTCCTTTATGAGGAAAGGCTGAGAAAGCGGGGTCTATTTAGCTTGAAGAGAAGTCTGAGAGGGGATCTTGTCAATGCATACAAATATGTTAAGGGTGAGTGTCAAGAGGATGGGACCAGGCTCTTTTCAGTGGTGTCCAATGACAGGACAAGGGGCAGTGGGTACAAACTGCAACACAGGAAGTTCCGTCTGAATAGGAGGAAGAACTTCTTTACTTTGAGGGTAACAGAGCACTGGAACACACTGCCCAGAGAGGTTGTGGAGTCTCCTTCTATGAAAACATTCAAAATGTGCCTGGACATGACCCTGTGCAACCTGCTCTAGGTAAACCTGCTTTAGCAGAGGGGTTGGACTAGTGATCTCCAGAGGTCCTTTCCAACCTCAACCATTCTGTTATTTTGTGATTCCCTGGGGCAATATTTGCATCCATCTCTATTCAAGTTCTTGATTCTTTTTGTCATCATCAATATGCTCACTGAAGTAGCAAAGTGTTTTGTACATCCCGGCTCTATCCGATAAATAATAAAAGTCAGAAAATGGACTTTATCTTATAGCCATTTGCTGAAGTCCATAAATGTTAAGTTTTATTATAGGAATCTGTGAGCATTTTTAAGATTAGAGCAAGGAAAAAAAAAAAAAGTATTTGTAGTCTCTCACAGATACCCTTATGTAATCAGGACTGAATATTAAATGAAATGAATGAAATCTGTACACTGTCTATTGTCATTACCAGTAATATACTCCTTAAATGTCTTATGGCTTTCAGAAAGGAGGATGAATGACCTAAATGATTGATAATGTAATGCAGAAACTCGCAATGCTAGATGACTAGTTCAGGTATCTCAAAGTGGTATATAAGATCGTTCCACAGTTGCCTGGAGATATCATTCAAAGCCAGTGGTGGTGGGTTTTTTCCAATTTATTTGTTGTTTATTAGTGTAATTACAGTTTGAAAAGACAGAAAAAAATCCAATGTTAACTTCCAGCAAGTGCTGCCATTTACTAATGATAAATCAATGTGGACTGTATTCAGTCGTTTTGGCCTAAGCCCATATACTTTTATCTCAGAAAATGCCCAGGCAGAACTGCTTTGTATTTCTGCTGGCTTTATGATGAGGTCGTCTTAAAACTGAACCTTAAGGATTTCAAAGAAACCTGCTCTAAGAAACTTAACACCTTAATATTTAGGTGTCATTCATGAATTAGCATTTAAATGTGAGTCAATAGTTCATATCAGAGTCAAGCATGTGTACCATAGAGAACAGGGTTTACTGCCACCAGTCATGCTGTGATGCTTACATTCTTCATTGTCCATTTTCAGTAGTAATGTATACTCCAACTCTTCCTGCTGCCTTAAGTATCACAGCTTCTAATAAAAAATAGCATTATAATGTGTATATCTGTTAATATCTTAAGTAAATGATTAGCTAATCTGTGAAAAGCTTCTGAATAGATTAATCCCACACTAGATAAGTTTTACGTTTGTTCTAAGAAAATAGCAAGCTTTGATGACTACTGGTTACTGGTCATTATAGGAATACAACCTCAGGTGCTGGGTAAAATGGTATACAGGGATAGCAATGAAAACAGACAATAAGCATTCAATGTATGTAGAACACATTTATGTAGTAAATTTTACTTGTGATGTAGAGTTGAAGACCAGTGAAGAAACAGCCAGGTGTAGAATATGACAGAAAAAATAAGATCCTGCAGTTCTCAGGAAGAAACTCCCGCTTCATACTTCTCCCAGAAAAGTAAAGTACAAATTCTAAGGAACTGTTAGATCTTATCCCAGAACGGTGTTGTGTGTTCTGTAAATAATGTTGTTTTAATATTCATAAATGTATTCAACAGTCTGTTTTACCAAAATGTACCATGAACACTTTGCAGATGTTAATTAATAAACTTGTGTTTTTCCAGTATAACAACTTAGGAATTTTCTACTAGGACCAATTAGAAAACCTCACAGCAGAAAACAGTCACCCCAGCAAAGGGAAGGCTTATGATTTTTACTAACACTTAAAGGAAATTAAAAGGGAATGGAGATACACTGTTGAAGAGGCTTATTGAAGGCAACAGAGGAGACCACTGTAAAACCAAGAATAAGGTCTGTATCTCCTGCACCTAAACAACTGTTTCACTCACTGTTTGAGTCAAAGTGCAGGGTTTAAAAGTCCTCTGAATTTTAGATTACACTTCTACTATTTCTAAAATCAAAATATCAGGACCAAAATTAAGTGATAAATACTCCATAGAAAGATCATAATAAGCACCAAAAATCTCTGGTATTTACCAGAGGTTTAAATATCTTTTTTTCTAAAAAAAAAATATTGTTCAAAACAAACAGGAGACAGAAGCTATTTAGTGCAGTTCAGATCTTACAGAATCACCATGCCAGGGAATCTGTTTTTTGTTTAATTAAATGATCACACATTATAGCTAAAAATGAAAAATAATTACAACTTGATTAACATTAAATTAATAGCCTGAGGGGATTCACCTTTGTTTAGACTATGGTATTATTAAGAGAAATTTTATTAAAAAGAAATGCTTGATTTACTGAAAATAAAAAATGGGAAAATATCTTATATAATTAGATGATCAAGGGAAGAGTATTATTACACTGAACTGCAAAGCAAGTCTAGTGGGATATGCAGTGATATCAGTCCAGTGACATAAACCCACTGTTGCTAGGAGCTTTGATATCAGCCAGAAATATGCTGAGAAAATTAATTAGAGAAAAATCATTACTGAAGACATAATGTCACTGATCTTCATTACCCATCACCCAAAAATGGGCTCACTTAATTTGATAAATTTTGCTATTAATATGGAAACAGAGATTCATGTTTACATGATAATGATACATTTTACCTGCTGCTGTCAGCATCCTTAAAAAATTACTGTTACAACCTGGAAATGTAGCAAATTATGGAAATCACAATTACCTAAATTAAGCTTGTTTGTAAAGAAGAGAAAATATGCAGGTTTTCCACCCTAGTTTGTTTCTTGTCAATGTGAATGTTACATAAATACTTATCTTATTCAGGTTTGCTTCGTGTTTGTTTCATTGGCTTATGTTGACACACTTGTGTTTATTTTGTAATAATTCTGTCTCCTAGGTCTCTGTTGCTTAGAACAAGATTTTATAATCATTCAGTTTCAAAGTAATAGATGGAATAAAATTTTTCTCCATTTTCTTCAGAAAACTTGACTACTACTGACAGAGCAGAAGAAAAGTCTCCACTAACAATTAGTGAGTCTGTGACACACTCAACCTGCTCCAGTCTAATAACCACGGTCGTGGGTGATAATTGTGTAGCCACACAGTCTTTATGGAAGCTCATCATAGCTGTGATGTCTCTACTGGAACAAGAGCAAAGGTGTTAAAAGCATGATTTTCAAAAGGGACCAGGAATAATTAGGTCATAAATGACACAATGATTTTCCCAAGACATAGTAGGAACAGTATACCGGAATTACTGGAGATTTTTGTTTCTCCTTTTATGTACTTCATTCTACCTTGTCCTGGTTTTGGCTGGGATAGCGTTAATTTTCTTCTCAGTAGCTGGTACAATGCTCTGTTTTGGATTTAGTATGAGAATAATGTTGATAACACATTGATGTTTTCAGTCATTGCTATATAATATTTATACTAAGTCAAGGACTTTTCAGTTTCTTAGGCACTGCCAGTGAGAATGCAGGAAGGGCACAAGAAATTGGGAGGGGGCAGAGCCAGGATGGCTAAGCCCAACTGACCAAAAGGATGTTCCATACTGTAGAATGCAATGCTGTATATACATAAACTGGGGAGAGCTGGCCAGGAGCTGCCAATCACTGCTCAGGGAGTGGCTGCGCATTGGTCAACAGATAGTGAGCGATTGTATTGTGAATCACTTGGGGGGTTTTCTTTTAGATTTTATTACTCTCTCTCTCCTTCTCATTACTATTATTATTGTTGGTTTTCTTGCTGCTATTATTATTATCATCATAATCATAGTCATCATTATTATGTTTTAATTATTAAATTGTTCTTAACCCACAAGTTTTACATTTTTACTGATTCTCCTCCCCATCCTGCTGCAGGGGGTAGGTCAGGGAGTGAGCAAGTGTCTGCAGGGTTCTTAGTTGCCAGCTGGGGTTAAACAACAACATACCTTTTGACCAAAATAATCATTGTTACCTCTCAAAAACTGTAATCTGTGCTACCATTGCACAACATCCTCACTATAGGGCTATATCCAAGCTACTCTGTGCTCTCTCCAAGAGCACAATATCATGTAATCCTATTTAAAAAAAAGTACTTTAGAAGGCATCTAATGACTTCTTTGGGAGTCATCTAGTCCAAACTCCTATTCAAAGCAGGCTAACTGAAAAATCAGATTAGGTTGTTTAAGGTCTTGTCCAGCTGAGTTTTGAAAACCTCCAAGGATGAAACATCTGCAACAACTTTGGTCAATCTGTTCCAGGGCTTAACAGCTCTAGTTATGAAATTTTCCTTACATTCAATGGGAATTTCCAACAGCTTGTGTCTGTTGCCTCTTGTATTTTCCCTCTGAACTTCTGAGGTGAACTTATCACCATTTTCCTCAAGCACCATCCTCTTTAGGCCGTGGAAGCCTGCAGTTAGGTCTGTCAGGAAGCAGCAAGTAGAGGCAGGATTCAAGGGTGATGCTAAGGAAGGCAAAGGTAGTTGCATGACAGGTAAGTCTCCAGTCCCACAGTACTCTAGCAAGGCAAGCAGAACAGGTCTGGTGCTGGTAACCATGTTCAGCAAGAATCCAGATAGCTGAACATGTCCTTGGTCATAAATCAGGATTGAGACCAACCCAGGAAGTTGTGTTGGCGTGAGGATTAGCATACATCTGAAACAGTTGCCAGGATCAGCCACTATCCAGCAACTGCCAGACAAATCCGTCCTGGTGAGGCATTCCAAGCTCAAACCTGGAAGTCAGATCTGATCAGTCACTGGATCAAGGGTGTGCTTGGCCAGGCATGGGCATATCTGTAAGGCTGCTGCAACATAGCTCAAGCCAGGACTATACACAGAAATCTCAGCTTAAAACCAGATAGATCCACATGAAGGAAAGGGAGCCTCCCATGAGGCTTCTTAGCAGACATATTTGGGGCAGCTGGTCCTCTGACACTTATTCCAGACTTTCTTGAAGATCTCTAAGGTCAGATGAGGCTTCTCAAGTAGCCTCATTATCAGGGAGCTGGCTCTGAGCATGGGCAGCCAAATGCTGTCCCTTCACTACTGTCAGTGAAAAACTACTGCGCGAGGAAATTAATTTTTTGGATTTCCTTCTCAGAGTTTAAATGGTAAATGCTGACGGCACACCTGAGTAGACGGTGAGAAGAAGCACCACAGAAGCACAACAGGGCAGTAGAAACTGCAGCTTGTGTACTACTTAGTTGTGTACTACTGTAGTTTGTATTTGTACATCCTCTGAACCATGCTGAGGCCGACGTAAAGTCTTTCCTTGGAGTAAATCTACGTCTAGAAATAATGCCCATGACAAAGATGTCCAATCTGGTGATGATTTGAGTTGAACAGTGCAGTTCAGGTCCACAAAGCTAGGCCCATGGTTTCCTGGACTCCCCACTGATAAGGTCCTTAAAGCATTTCACACCACCACATGAATTTACCAGCTCAGAGTTCCACTCCTTTGGGTATTTCTATGCCTTTTTTCATTCCACAGTGAAAACATATTTTGAGAAGCTTTTTTTCTGCCCCCATTAGTCTGTAACACAAAAACAACAAAAGAAGGGAGCTGATCTTACCCCAAACATGACTAGCCTACTTTGAGTTATTCTGGCTGTGTGTACGGATAAAACTATTACCTGCAAATATAGTCATGAGATCATGATTAATGTGTGTTTCCTTCTTCCTTCTTCTTATGAGACCAGAATTTAGTGAGGACACCTCATGTGCTCTTATCCCTGTGTAACTGTTAACACTATACTTGATATACAAATGTTTATGGGAACACAGTAAGGTGCATGCTCCATGCACAAGGTGAAAATTGAGGTCATTGAGAAAATGGGTGCTGATTATCTGAATGTTAATTTTGTTTTTCATCCTTTACCATTCTCCACATGCTTGGAGTGTCATGTCTTGGAGTCCACATGCAGTGTCACATCTGCCCACCTGGTACCTCTCATGAGCTTATTTTCCTTTACAGAATAGTAAGAAAGTTCTAATGTTGCTAAGCCAAATGTTAGACCAGTAGGAATGTTCACTCTGTTAGAACTAGTGCTTCCCAGAGGTTTATATGGTTCATGTAAACTATGTGTATTGTAAAAGATACTGGGGAGGTGAAGAACCTGTGAATTATATCCATCTTATACAGTTTTTCCCTTGCTGGGCCAAACTCTAAGTGTCATTGTCTCCTGGGGGGAAAAAAAAAAAAAAAAAAAAAAAAAGTATTCTCTTCACAGTTAAAGGACTCTAGGCAGGGAGTATGCCTGAATGCTCTGACTGGCTTATCATGTTTGTTGTTTTTAATAAAAATTTTCCACTTACGATTAAAATAAAGAGTTTTTCCTCAATGAATCGGAAAATTCATCTATTACCTTTGCCCTAAAGTTAAAATTTCTAGAGAAAACACTGTGGCTAGCCTTTTCAAAGCTGCTGCAGTACTGGAAATCATGCAAAAAGCAAGCTTCTTGGGGTTTCCACAGTATAAAAAACATACTTTAAAAAAATATAATTCTTCTTTTTTGAGGGGTATTGCTACCTGTAGCAGTATTCTCCAATTTAAATCTAGGAGAAAACATCATTTAAAGAAAAAAGGAAGATCTTTGTAATGTGTGACTGTTAATGGCCTCAAGATATGCCCAGGTACTTGCCTTTTTTCTGATCTTAGACCTCGCTGGCCTCTCACTGGCTCTTGGTTATTATTCCAGATACATACACACACACAAGTAAACAATCTGTTCTAAGATGTGTATTAGGAAATAGTATTTGTTATTTTTGGATACATTTTATACATGTATATACACAGTTGTTGAAATGGACTAATCTGTCAAAACACAGATCAGGTATCAGAGAGTTGGAAAATGATGGAAAATGAGACCAAATCGTGGCATTATGTAGTTTTCTCCTATAGCAGCAGATCTTCCTACTGATATATGATGAATACAATACTGACCAGATGACTGGGCAAAATGGAACATAAACACATGCATGTGCATTTCAACTTACATAACCCAAGAAAGAGATCTGTATTATAAAGCACCAGGCAAATGGATTGTTAAGATAAAATTTTACAAATGTTAGAAATGCAGATTGCAAAATTGTATATTTATTCATGCATTTTACATGTACATAAGTGTTTCTGCATCTGTTTATAGATATATACATTTTTGAAGATTTGTATCCATGCAATGAATTTCTTAATTCATGAGCAGCAACTACTAATAGTGACACTTTTATTCAGGGAAGTATGGTTTAAAATTATGAAATCTTCACTACATCCAAAATACAAGATTATAGCTGTGATACTGTGATATTTCAGTTATTGTAACTGTTTTGTTATGGTGTAAATCACCAGATTATAGGAGATTAATTTTAAACTATTCATCATCTTTACAATCTTCCTGTATGCATTAGAAATAACTCTTTCCACTAGATGATTAGTGTTACTTTACATATTATTCCTGTAGTACATAAAAGCTATCAGATTTATAGCACATCAGCTGACAAATATTTAAGTTTCTCTCCAACACCTTTTGCCATATATCTGATTATGTTCCAATACATTTAATTTCAAATCTTTTCTGAGACATAGAAATGCTATTATGCCTATCTACAGAAGGATATTAAGGCACATCCATATGCAATTTTATGGTCCATCTGCAAGTAAGTGTACTTAATAATTACTTAGACAAAATTTAGGTTTTTAAGTAAACAATTACTTAAAAAGGGGATTTCTACAACTTCCTACTTATTGTATTGTGTAGGAGCAAAGGAAACTTTCATTCTTATAATTCCTAAAAGGAGTGTTTCCATTAATATGTAATGGTAGCCTCAGTAAGAAACCCACAAATCTCTCCTGGATACCATTTCTATCTCTTTTTCTCCATTATTTACATAAAGATTTAAGAAGCTTAAGACAGGCTTCTGAGCTCCGCTGAGAGAGCCTTAAAATGGGAATCTTTTCAGAGTTCATTTCTGAACTCTGGATGTTGCATTGAGCAGAATAATTTTTGAAGTTTTCTTGTAGGTATTAAGTGCTCTTTCCTTTCATATTGTCAGTAGCAGATTGGCATGGAGATCTTCACTTATGAAATCAGATGCTAACATGCACACAAGCACACAAGTCAAAATAGGCACTTTAGTCCTTCAGGATTAAACCTGACATTTCACATTTAAACAAGTTCATCAGGGACTCCTGAAGAAATTAAAAAGGAAATGTAATGAAAACACATCTATGATGTTTCCTTCTTTTGTCTTATAAAAAATAAACTGTTAAGTAAATATATTAATGAAATAGGCAAGAGTTCTCTTTCCCTAATATCTCAAAAATTAATCAGTAATATTTTACACTTTTAAAATGTACATGACTGAGAAAGTATCAGGGTGCAAATATGTCCAACTGCATGTGGGAATATAGTCTTAGTATTAGAAGCAATTGAAGAATATTTTGCAGCTGAGAGAACAGCACATTACTTTTTTTTTGCTTTTAGATTTCAGTGAAATCTCAATCACATTTTTTATTTGCTGATGGCTTTTCAGCCATACAAATAGCCTCTGCACTACATTATACGGTAAATTTGTTTAATTAGTCATTCATCAATTAGGAAACATACAGTAGGGTTGACAAGCATAAGTTCTGGAAAAAATATTTCTTAATGAAAACATGTTCTCATAAGAAGCAATGTTCAGGTTTGCACTTTTCTAGGCATAGTTATAAAATCAAAATATATGAAAAAAATCTCATTGACGTTCCCAGTCTTCATACTTAACTTTTACTCAGATACTGTAAGACATATATATTTTAATACATAATTTTACATAATAAAAAAGGCTGCAAAAAGTAACACAAGGAGAAAAGTCAACATTTTAGACTAAGGTTCTTCATTCTAATCTTTTCAGATATGTATGGTAAGAAGGCTTAACAGTAGGACGCAGCAATGCAATTGCCATAGTAACATTAAAAAAACTCTTTGGCAAATACATTTGCAACTGAGATTTTTTTCTCCTTAAATAACAACAAATAAAAAATTATGTTGTTGATATCACTGATTAATGTTTTAAAGTATCAGACTGAAGTATTTCTTAAAGGTGGATCCAAATAAGAGGAAAGTAATGTTTTATTATTTTTTTTTTTTATGCAAGGGACAACTAGGAGAACAAAAGAAAAAAAACATGGACCTAGCTGGGAGAACAGGAAGCAAACTGCATTACAAAGCTGCCATGCCTTGCTTCATGAGAGAGAAGGGATAGAAACACAATCAAACAAGCAAACAGACAGTCTTAAGACGAGGGCAAGAACATTGAATGTAAACAAGATGCAAGGAAAAGCATCACAGGGAATGAAAAGAAGTATTTTCACTTCAGAACAGAATAACTGAAGATTGCAAAAGGGAGTTGTTCCCATTTCCTTGTTAGTTTAATTCTTTGCAATTCTTTTTATCTCTTAAACTAGTAAATACTGCTGCCAGATAAGCGAAGCCTTTTGCAGATAGCAAAGTATAATTGCTCATCCTTCTAACTTTACAGACAACTTTCAACTTATTGATTGTGATGCCACAGGCTAAATATTATTAATGACTCAGAGCAGAGACTGGTTTGGGGTGTGAGTGATGACTTTCTTCACTGGGTTGAATCCCTTCTGATACTTCAAAACTGTTCATTTTCTCAGAGAGCTACTGTTCTATTCACGTGCCAAAGGTTTCCCTGATTTTCTCTAGGAAAGAAACTAAGGTAGCTGAAGGTACAGTGACATTGCTGTGCCACGTCCTTGAAGGCCATGAAGTCTTTGTTCTCCCAAACCCAGTTTCAGACTGTAGCAGGCTGGTGAAATGAGAGCATTTTAAATGGTTGATGTGTTACTGAAACCATTAACTGGGTCTTACACACTTTCAAACTGGATAGATAAGGTCTACAAAGGCATGTCAATTCAGTCTAACTTTTTCCAGTCATAGATATTCCCGTATCATCATATTAACTTCTGGTTTAACCAGAAGTTCAAGAAAAAAACAAACCAAACCAAACCAAAACCAAACCAAACCAAACACACACACACAAAAAAAACAACCCAAAAACCCCCCAAACAAACAAACAAACAAAGAAACAAACAAACAAACAAAACAGCCCAGAAAGTAAAGAAAACAGACCTAGGAAAGGAATTTACCAGTCACCTAGACAAGTGCAAGAGGGAATTTTATGGTGCCATTTCTTTTTCTCTCAGAGTCATAATGAATTACAATACCAGAATGTGTGCCTGGAAAGCTTTATTGATACAAATCCTCTACAGCTGATGTTGTATTGTGTTAATTTTCTATGGTTAATTGACTACTTGTTTGTACAAGTAGCAAAGGAAAAATGTATAGTGTCAGATGAAAGACTATGGCTTTCTTAGAAGAATAAAAGCAATATTTTTATTTTATTTTTTTTTTAGAAAGAAACATTTAGAAGCTGTAACAGAGGGAAAGGGTTGCTGAAGCAAATCCTTACATGCTAAGAAGAAGTGCTCTTCAACAAATATAAAACATCAGAAGTATTTGCAGAAAACAACCTGCTTATGAAACCACTCAAACAGAAAGGAAATCTCCAAAAGGCTGGATTTTTAAAATCTTACTATTTTTTGGAAAACAAACAAAACAACAAAAAAGGCTTTTCTAATATCTATGATTAATAGATATCTAAGAACCAAGTGATAGTCGAAGACTATGTGTCACTGATGGAAATGGCTAGGATAAGGGTACTGAATTAGAATAAACTACATCTTAACAAGATGAATATTAAAAAGAGATATAGACAGCTAAAGGTATTAAATTGTAACAACTTTCCAAAAGAAACTCCATCTTTAACAGTGAAAACAGCTAATTGATCCATACTATCATGGCATGAAAATTATTTCAGCAGATCAGTTCTGTATGTAAGCGGTACAGAGCTCAATTATTGACATGAAACTGAGGACACCTTCTGTAAGTACAACTTTATTCACTGATGAAAGTGTGATTTGGTCTGTTCAGGTATCAAATGAGAACAATGTGTCTACTCTTCCCCAGTCTTTAGAAGAAGCCTAAAAGGGTGAAAATCAGAACCTAAACAAGCACAAGATTATTTTGATGCTGTACTTACCCCCTTAGCTTCAATATAGGATAAGATTTAAATCCATAGAGTGAAGGGTTTATGTTATTCTGACACTATTATAATTAAGAACACAATAATGCCGTTTCTAAATGCTTTTATTAACAAAAAGCTTATTTTGTTCATGCACTGTTTCTCTCTATTGCTTTTTCTGAATCTGCATAACTGAGATGCTGACAGTACAAAGTACTCTTGAAGATCCTTCTTAGTAAAAAAGCCTATTTAATATATTCTATCTTGTGTAGACTCTAAAGTATTTTAAATAGTCTAAAAATGTTTTATTCTTAAAAAAAACATTTGAA
Organism: Falco peregrinus; assembly: GCF_023634155.1. Classification (NCBI taxonomy): domain Eukaryota; kingdom Metazoa; phylum Chordata; class Aves; order Falconiformes; family Falconidae; genus Falco; species Falco peregrinus. The sequence goes on from NC_073723.1 coordinate 24,483,125, forward strand.
GTATTCAGGATAATACAACTCATAAAACACATTTATCCTTGAGAGATCTAACATGATTTCTTTCCCTTGTTGATTACAAAATTTGTCTGCATTTCAGTCTCTCCTACCCCTTTCTTCTGCGAATTGTGTTTAGATGAATAAATGGTCCCCTACCACCTCTTGCCATGTGCTTGCCTGGTAAGATTTTGTCCAGGTCCATCCATGCAGAGAATTTATTTTCCCCTGAAAATGGGACATTGGCTAAAAGTCATCAAAGATGAAAGTCTCAGGCTGCATCCACATGGCAACTTTGACGATTGAGAGCTAACTCCATTGTTCAGGGAAAAACTTTCTGCAGTGTCGTTGCTCTCAGACATGCAGAAACTGTGGTTACAAAGATACTTTAGTTCTGCTACCGCAAGTGAAATGAGTCCTTCCTTAGTCAAAGAGTGAAGACAGCCAGGGAACTGCTGTGGATGTTGAAATGAACATGAACCTTAATTTTACCTTTATCCTCTCAAGCCCAGATTTACCTGCCTTCTACTCAAAACGTATTATTTTGTTTGAGAACTCTCCAAGTCATGGAAATGTGGGTAAAGCCTCAAGCTCAGCACAGATGGGCTGAGTAGCATCATGATTGTACTTACTTAGACAAGTCACTCACAGTGTCTTGGGGTACCATTACACAGCTGGCATTAGATTGGAAACGTTAGCAGTCAGGTAAGACCTGCAGGTAGCTGAATGACAGATATCTCCATCATCGTAATGTGGGTGTGAGATGCAGAAATCAGAGAACTTAGAGTAAAACGATCTGCACTCCTAAACCCAAGCTAAATATCATTGGGTAAGAGGACTCTGCCTGTAGGGCATAGCTGTTACAGACTGGGGAGGAAATATCTTCTTCCTTCATTGGTGGTTATGCAACTAAATAGTCTTAACTATTCCTAATGATCCTCAGCTCCTTGGCTAGTCCTTGGCACCCAGGGGATAGTAGAACCCCAAGGGCATTTCTTTATGCTTTCCTCTGAAAGCTTAATTTTCTTTCCTTTAGATAGTGACCTTGCCATGCTTATTTGTGTTGTTGTCGCATCCTTGGTTGCTTTTGTAATTGACAGGCACAGAGTAAGATTTGTGTTGCATTTTTTCTTGTTTGGTTGGTTGGTTGGTTTTTTCCTTAATAAGTGTCTTGAAGGTTCCAGCTGTATTAAAACAAAGCTTTACAAATTACTTTCTGTTTCATTTCAGCCTGAACTCCAGCACTCTACATGACAGTCTAGCTCCTACACAAACTTCCTTACTATTAATTGAGGTGTCTAATGAAACCTATGTGTGTTTTATTTTTAAATGCAATGAAATTAGATAAACAATTCTTCTGTGTACATAAGTAATCAGCAACTAAATCTTGGCATAAGTTAAACTACTGTAGCATTGATCAAAATAAGTGGTATTTTGCTAAAATCCTTTACTGTTTCACTTTCTATAAATTTAGAATTCCATTTAAATATAAAATGTCAATTTCTATGAAACATACACGTATCAAAATATTTTTGGTATAAATTATTCAATACTATCTACAGGCACACCGTATAAGTATTTCAGTGGTTTATATCTCTGCTTGGTATTTGGAGACACATATCTGAATCAGGAAAAGAAACACGGAGTTTTATTTTACCTATCATTAGGTTATGCATACGCTTTTTTTTTTTTTTTCCAGAACAGAAACGAGTGCCAGAAGCTGAAATAAAATTATTTCCTCAAGCCCAATAAGTAAATAAATAAAAGCTGCAGTGAGAAATATTAGAAGTAAATTTGAGTAGACAACAGCTGCATTTGAAAATTTCTTGGACACATTTTAACTATTAACTGGATAATAAATTGATGTTAAATGTGTAACTTTAAAACAACTAGTTGCATATTGCTAAAACTAGAAAAACAATACATAATAAATGATTTCTGTAGCATTCAGGCAGCTGTGACTCCAGGGCTGCCTTCACTGGTATTACAATATCATCAAAAGCTTAAAAATGAGATTAAGATCGTATTGCCTCAAGCAACATAAAGAAAAAAACTTTTGCTTATCACCAGTCTACTGTATCAGTACACATACATTATAAAGAAAGAAGAAATATACATTTTGTCCCCATTTTCCTAGGAAACTGAAGTAAAGAAATATATTTTCTGTTCTTTTCTGTGCAAATTCCTATGCATCTGCTCCGCATCAATTACAAATACAAGCAATGGCTTTATTAAATTTATCTAAGGGAAATTTTAGGGCAAAATTTAGAAATCACATTTATGAAATATCTGACTAAAGTACCCCCACATCTAAAGATGCTGAATAATGATATTAGAAATAATTTTGCAGACTGAACTGTATCTACACAACTGTTTCTATTCATTTTTCTATACATTTAGTGATTTTAAATAATAGTAGCATAATTAGGCATATATTTATACTTATAGGTTAGTAACACAGTTTTATTTGTCAAGCACTGTACTTCCAAGAGATGTATTTCAATCATCTGGTTTTGTTAACTTGATAGAAATAAGACTTTTAGACTGAAACAGATATAACTATATTTTAGGATGGTTAATCATATTGTATAAATAACCCTCTGAATCTCCCTCTTACTTTGTGGAGTAATGAAAATTACTTCATTTTTCTTGTAAGAGTAGATATTATAAAGCTGCATTTTAATGATATCCAGTATAGATTTGTAGAGATCCAGAGATCAGATCATTCATTGCAAGTTTAAATGCAGATAGATATAATGTTCATATTCTCAGAAAATCTATAGAAGCAGAATTTAAACTAAAAGTAAGAAAAATTCCAAGTTTTTCTTTTTTATAGGACTTACAGAGGAAGAAATTAAATTATGTGGCAGCAAGAATCATCAGCTATATTGGGCATAGCCGTCAGAATTTTAGTAGCAGGGATCTGCAGGTATGACCTGTGTGGGACGAGGTCAGGGGCTGCCCTGGGCTGATCCTGAATGGTTCCCGTTGATTCTGCAATGGGTGACACTGACCCATCATGGACTAAAACTGGAACCAGCCCAAAGACCCCCTGGCACCTCTGCAAAAAAGTATTACAGAAGCAGTGGTAGCCGCTGGAGGCACAAGGGGAGACGTGAGGAGATACAGGAGTAGGTGAAATGTGAGGACACAAAGAAGGTCATGGGAAGAAAGGAGTGAAGATCTATGTGAGGGCACACTAAAGGAGATATAGGAGGAATTATGCATCTAAGGAGAGTCAGCCCATTGGTGACCCATGCCAGAGCAGGTACACACTGAAGGGGACTGCAACCTCTGTATTACCCTTACCAGTGCAATGGAAACAAGTCAGAAGAAAACAGCAGGGGGAAGAAAAAGAGTAAGGAACAAGGAAAGAGTAAGGAAAAGCAAGGGAAATGCAGACGAATAAGGAGGAAGAAAAATGCCTGGAATGAAGCTGAGACAGGAAAAGGAGAAGAAAAAGGGCTTTCCCTAAGTCTTTGTTTAACTTCTTGTCTTCATTGTATTTCAATACATGAACCAGTAATTAAAGGTTCATGTAACCAGCAATAAATTAAAATTTAGTTAAATTCCCTGAGTCAAGACAATTTTGCTCTTGACAGTACCTACATTGATTTTTATTTTTTTTTCCCCCAATGCTGAATTTAAGGAAAACCTAAAGAAAACCACAGTTTAGTAGATAGTGAATGCTGCTTTAGTACTATTATTTATACAGTAATCCCAATAAGCAACCTTAGTCATGAAGCAAGCCATGAAGCAATTTTCTGCTGGGCAATTGGCACAGAATATAGAATAAAAAGATGCATGCAATTTTATATTCTCTGTGTGTTTATCTGACTTTGATTTATTATGTTAGTGTACTTATCAGGGAAGTTTACTTTATTAATAAGAGGGAAAATAAGCAGACATTTTCAAAACAAGTACACCCTGTAAAATAATCTTGGCAGGCTTAATTTTAAAATACAGAAATAGTGAAACTATCTTACAGCCGACCAAAAAGAAAAAAAAAAATCACTAAATTGCTTTCTAAAGAAAATGGCAGATGATAGGAACATAAAGTAGAGAAGTGTAGTATTAAGCGTTCTTTTTTAACTGCAGTTTGAGCATGGTGGCTCACAAGGTATAGCACTACTTCATGTAAATCGAGATTAAATCTAGACAGTTCTGCTTCCCTGAAGTCTCACAAAGACATAGAATTGTTTCATAAGAAAGAAGGTAAATCTCAAAAGAGGTGTTGTCTGAAGCAGGATTTTGGTGATACTCCTGAAATGGTGGAGACCCAGTTAAGAAACATAGCAGTAGCACAATTTACCCTATAAAAGTGGCAAGCAGTTAAGATAATCAGTAGCTACAATAACATGGAAAAAAAAAAAATAAAAAAAAAAATTACTATCCTAAAAGATGTTATGGCTGCTATTCCTGACTTTGGTAACTCTTGTATTAGCAGAGTTATTTCTCTGGAAAGACAGGAAAAAACATGCACCCATCAGCATCGAAAACATATTCTATTCTCACGGTATAAATCTTTCCAGTTTGGAGCTGGGAGGAAATTGCACTATCTATTTTCGCACTATAATTGTAGGCAAGTGGAAGGGAATTAAACCACCGGAATTTAATTTACATTAATTTTGGTATTTGATATTAAAAAGGATGATAAAATTCCTCTTTGATTTCTGCATATGGTTAATCATAGATTCATAGAATCATAGAATTATTTAGGTTGGAAAAGACCTTTCAAATCATGAAGTCCAACCCTTAACCCAGGACTGCCAAGTCCGTCACTAAACCATCACTAACCACTGCATCTACACCTATTTAAAATACCTCCAGAGATTGTGATTCCTACCACCTCTCTGGGCAGCTTATTCCAATGCTTCAGCACCCCTTCAGTGAAGAATTTTTTCCTAATAGCCAATCTAAACCTCCCCTGGTATAAATTGAGGCTTTTTCCACTTGTCCTGTTGCTAGTTATCTGGGAGAAAAGACCGACCCCCACCTGCCTATAGCCTCCTGTCAGGTAGTAGTAGAGAGCAATTAGATCCCCTCTGAGTCTCTTCTCCAGACTAAACAAACTCAGTTCCCTCAGTCACTCCTCTTAGGACTTGTGTTCCAGACCCTTCACCAGCCCCATTGCCCTTCTCTGGACACGCTCCAGCACCTCAATGTCCCTTGTAGTGAGGGGCCCAAAACTGAGCACAGGATTCAAGGTACAACCTCACCAGTGCCAACTACAGGAAGACAATCACTTCCCTAGTCCTGGGGCTGGCCACAATGTTTCTGATACAAGCCACAATGCTGTTGGCCTTCTTGGCCACCTGGGCACACTGCTGGCTCATGTTCAGCCAGCTGTCAGCCAGCACTCCAAGGTCCTTTTCTGCCAGGCACCTTTCCAGCCACTCTTCCCCAAGTCTGTAGCATTGCGTGGCATTCTTGTGACCCAAGTGCAGGACTTGGCACTTCTCCTTTTTGAAACTTATACAATTGGCCTCAGCCCATCAATCCAACGTGTCCAGATCCCTTTGCAGAATTTTCTTTCTCTCAAGCAGATTAATACTCCCTCCCCAACTTGGCATCATCTGCAAACTTACTGAAGGTGCACTCAATTCCCTCATCCAGATCATAGATAAAGATATGAAACAGGACTAGCATGATACTGAGCCCTGGGGAACACCACTTGTGACCAGCTGCCAGCTGGATGTGACACCATTCACCACCGCTCATTGGGCTCTGCCATCCAGCCAGCTTTTAACCCAGCATAGAGTACATCTGTCCAAGCCAAGAGCAGCCAGTTTCTCCAGGAGAATGCTGTGGGAGATGCTGTCAAAGGCTTTACTAAAGCTCAGGTAGACAACATCCACAGCCTTCCCCTCATCCATCTAGGCAGGTCATCTTGTAGAAGATCAGTTTCATCAAGCAGGGCATGCCTTTCATAAACCCCTGCTGTCTGGGCCTGATCCCCGAGCTGTCCTGCATATGCCACATGATGGTGCTCAGGATGATCTGCTTTATAGAGGTCAAGCTGAAAGGCCTGTAATTTCCTGAATCCTCCTTCCTGCTTTTCCTGTAGATGGGTTGTCACATTGGCTAACCTCCAGTTTGCCAGGCTTGTTGATAAATGATGGAGTGTCTTGGCAAGCTTCTCCGAAGGTCACTAACCATCTCCTTCTGGACTGTGGGGAATTCATTCTGCTCCTCCTCATCCCTGTCTTCCAGCTCCAGGGGCTGTGTACCCAGAAGGAAGATGATTTTGCTGTTACAGACTGAGGCAAAGAAAGCATAAAGCACCTCGGTCTCTTCCTCATCCTTTGCAGCAATGTTCTGCTTCTCATCCCATAAAGGGTGAATATTATCCTTGGCCCTCCTTTTGTTTCCAATGTATTTATAAAAACATTTGTTGTTATCTTTTACAGCAGTGACCAGACAGGGTTCTAGCTGGCCTTTCCCTTCTCTAATCTTTGCCCTTAAGATATCCTTATCATCCTCCAGAGTTGCTTGCCCCTCCTTCCAAAGGTGGTAAACAATTTTTTTCCCCTGAGTTCCAGCCAAAGCTCTGTTCAGCCAAGATGGCCTTCCTCCCTGCCAGCTCATCTTTCGGCACATGGAGACGGCCTGCTCCTGGGCCTTTAAGACTACCTTCTTGGAGAATGTCCAGCCTTCCTGGACCCCTTGTCCCTTCACAAATATCTTCCAGGCAACTCTGTCAACCAGGCTCTTAAACAGGCCAAAGTCTCCTTTGGTCCAAGGCAGTGGTTCTGCTGACTCCCCTCCTTACCTCTCTGAGAACCAAACCCCCTATCATCTCATGATCTCTATGCCCAAGGCATCCTCTGACACCCACATCGCTGACCAGTCCTTCCCTGTTTGTAAACAGCAGGTCCAGCAGGACATCTCCCCTGGGTGGCTCCCTGACCAGCTGTAATCGCTGTCAGAGAGTTGTCTTTCAAACACTCCAGGAATGCTAAGGTGTGTTGTGCAATCCATTCTTTTAAATTCTGGTAGATAATTATTCTTTATCACAATAATTGATTGCTACAATCTTAAAGCTTCAAATACAGTATTTACAGCAAAAGAAAAATACATTTCTTTATAAGACTGAAGAAGTTAGACTTTTTTCATTTGTTGCAAGGATATTATTTTTTTCCCTATTTTGAACACATTAAACCCATGCGATTTGGCATATGATTTTTGTGTTTCCAATCTGTATTTTGCAGCACATGTCAAATTATCTTAGCAAATAGCAGAGTAAGAGCCTCTTCAGTATTGCTCCTGCTGTCAGATTGAGTGGCTTGGCTAAGAGGACTGATGCTTTTAGCCAATGTAGTTGATAAGAATGCAAAAGTATTAGTATTGTCTTTTCTACAGAAGCAATCAAAATTGTCTACATTTATCTTCCAAATTTGTAGTAGTCTCTGCTAGACTGATACAAAAATATCAGTGTACATCAGTATGTAGCAATTATTAACAAAACAGCCATTTTAAAAGCTGTATGTTAAAGTGCCAGAATCTATCTGTCATATTCATTGGGCACAGCACTTCATTCCTTAAGCAGACCTGCTATGCCATGAACAGCTGCTGGGTTTTCAACATTGCTGAAAAATCAAGTCACTTGCATGCTCTTGGTTGAAGAATTTCTATTTGTAAATGTAGTTCATCCCTCATCAGCTGCAAATGAACATCCTTCAGCTGAGACTCTATAAACACATGCATGTTCTATAAACAACAGAAAAGTGAAATATTATGGGAATATAAACAATTATCTTGCCTTTCTGAGGGTGGTACTTCTTAAAATGCTCTAACTTAATTAGTAATGGTCTGCCTGACCATGCTTTTGGGAATTACAGTGTGACTTCCAGAATATGATTTTAGGTCCATGTTTTTATAAGTTGTGGCTATTACCTTTTCCTTTTTTCTTTGAAGAGTTATGATAAACAGTCAGTTCTGTGAAAACACCTCTAATTTTTTTACAGTGAAAAGGCATTCAGTATGTCAGAAGAAGTATCATGATTAAAAATATAAGACCTCATTGAACTAAGTGAAACAACAAAGGAAAAAATCCTCAAAAAAACTTTACAAAAAACAGATTTTATTGCTTAGTTCAAAGTTTTGTAATGCAAGAGTAAAGAAGGTATGACAAGTTAAAACAGTTCAGCTGGAGGGAAGGAAAAGCTGATATACTTTGACTCAGTTTTCCAAAAGTCAAATACTGATTTTAAAAAAGAATATTGATTTAAAGATGGTGTAGACTTAAATTAAATAGAACTGATGTTCCTTTAATTTATATTCCCTGCAGAAGGTTTTTTTTCATTTTTCACTGAAACAAGCCCAATAAAATTAATTTCATTTAAAAATAATGGAACAGAAATATTGAAAACAGTCATTAGAATGGTCAGAGTTTATCAAGACATTGTAAAATTAATTACTGTATTATGTACTTTTTCTTGATTTGTCCTTTCAGGAATTTGTTTGTACTTCAGTTCAAAATCCTGAAACATGATAATAGAGAGAAATTACTTAGAAAAATTAACAGATAATCACTTAAAATTTATAGTTGATCATATTTGTCTTCTGGAGATGAAGTTATTCAGCATTTAATTAAGGTAGTACAGAGGAAATTCAGAGGGCTCCTCATGCTCATAAAGCTCATAAAAACATAGGAATACAAAATTACTTTTCTTCCACACTCATCACATTACTAGTTAAGCTTTCTACAGGGGCCTGTAGCATCAAGAAAGGCTGGTTCAACTTATTCACAAGGTCTTTTTTGTAAGAAATATGACTATGGTAAAGCTTACATACAGAGCTATATTGTACTTCATGCCTTTACGGAGAGAAAAAAAAAAAAAATCAAACCTTTTCAGCTGTCTTTGCAGGTTATTTTTCTCTGGCTTGCTTTTGACAGTATTAGGGATGTGATAATTTTTTTTTTTTTTTTTCGTTTTGGAGAAAAAAGGCAAGGGAAAAAGGAAAACCAACACATTTTCATATTGTTGAAACAGTGCACCTCAGGGTCTTGGTTCATTTCTTCTCATTCTCTCCCACTCAACTTGGGCACAGACAGACATTACCAGAGGCTGGAGACTGTTCTACACAGTAAATTTTGATGTGGCTATCCTGTTACAGGTTGTCAGAGAATCTGAAACTACAGATACAGGCCACACTGTGCCAGCTGGCCATGGTGCCATCAGACCTTCCCTGGCACATTTAGTTTACAGATTTACAGCTACAGACTCAAGTTCCTTGTGTTTCAAGAATGCTAGCACTTAATTCTCCTCTGTTTGTCAACTGCTGTCAAGAAGAATCCATACTAGCAATTCCCAATCGAAGGTACAACCACCCCCGCCTGCAGCTCCTGCCATCACAGATTTGGTTTGATTCTGGTGCAGAGTCAGCTTGGTACTCCTGCTGCTAAGCTGGCGGGGCCTGCCTGCCAGGTCTGCAAGACTGAAATATAGCTAAGCAATGCTAAACTTATAGTTCATGTGAATGAAGCTACAAAGAAACTTGTTGTATCCTTTGTTTTCTTCTTTTTTTCTGCCCGCATTGAGGGAACTGAGTTCTCTCCCTCCTACTGCGCTAGGCCGATGTTAGGCATTTTGATTTTTCATGGTTGCTTAATCCCTCTTTAGCCAGCAAAATCTTCTGATCCTTCCTTTCTGTTTAGAGCTTGCTCTTTGCTCGCACTGCAAATGGCTGGAGTTTTGCCATTGACTGAAACAAGAGTTGGTTTGTGCCCAAAAATTGATTAATTATTGCAGAAGATTTTTAACAGTTTAGTTCATGAGTCTGTCAGTCAACGTCATGTTTTTGTATCAAGTCTAAATTAACTTTTAATTAAGGATAAACATCTGATGTTTATCTGCTTAATTTGATTTCATGCTATAATTCTTTTTGTTAATTATATATAAAATCTTTCTGAAAAAGTGCAAACTGTTCTGGTTAGGTAAACTCTTCAGTCAGTCATATTTCAGCTTTTTCTGTTTTTTCCACTAATGGAAATGCTTTCTTATTCATACGAATGGATGATGACCTCTCAGCAAGTACATAAATCTCACAGTACCTTGACCTCTTTGCAAAACTGAAAAGTCTGAACAAAATTTGCCTAAACATATGTAGGAACTGACCTTCTCTCATGCTGTATGCTATATTTTATGATGGCAGCTCTAATTATTCCTGAGATACTGCCATCAGAAAATTGCCATTTTGCATTGTACACAAGAATAAGCCTTTCTGCATTGCAACTCCCATCACAGTGTGCTGAGCATACTGCCATATTTTAACCTGAACCTATATTTGGTTCCAGCTGGGGTTAAGAATACCCATTAACTGTGTCCTCATAAATGATTCCGACTTATTGCAGAAATATACCGTGGCACAATGAAAGAAAGAGTCACTCAGCATGAATATACAGATTGAGTAGTTAAAATACAGAGGGAACATGTTCAGGATTCTAAATGCATATTTAGCATCAAATTCTTCAACTATTTGATCTGATTTCAGTATGACCATTCTGAATGTAAGATGAAGAATGTAGCTGTTGAGTTTAACCACTACTTGACAACAGTAGTCAAAAATCCTAATTAGAGTTTCACAGGAAAGGTGATGGGGGTGTTACATGACAGAAGAGAAGCACTACTTGAATTTCACTTTAAAGCTTGTTTTTTGCAGTCCATAGCTGTAATACACTAGCTTGAAATATGGTTCTGAAATACACTATATTTCAATTTTCTGTAGTCTTTTACTGTAGCTCTTAGGCTAAAATAACTTAATATTTAAGTGTAAATGAGTGGAAGCATGTGCTAGAGATCATTATTTTGAGCATTTTTAAGCTTTATGATTGTATTTTTGCTTTTCTTGGCTAGTTTGAATATGTTACAGTACAGAAGGCTGTTAAATCTACATATGGGTAACATACATACACACATACAGTTCTTGCTTGAGTCTATTGATAACACCTGCAAAAGAAACCACACTTAAAGCAAAACTTTTGCTCTGTGCTAAAGAAAACAAGAAGTACAAAATAAAGAGTAAGAAAGCATTGCCCAAGGCTTATGACACAGGTGTCATATTTGACAGTCCTTCAAGAACAGAGTGGTATGAACACTACTAAGAAAGTTTCCAGGCACACTAAAGTTACCGATGGTGTCAAGGAAGCAATCCTCTAGCACAGGACACTGTCATGGGAGTGGTTCACATAGGCAGAAGTGAAGGGATAGACACTGGGCTTATGTCACCTGGAACATAACTGGTGGTGACTAAAGCAGAAAACAGCCTAAAGATCTTTTGACTTCAAGACTTTAGAAAAAAAACAAAACTAAAAACAACAACAACCCCCCCTCTAAAATCTAAATAAAATTTATGAAACATTCTGTTTCATAAAATTTCACAATTTCACAATTTTATTTAGGTTTTCATACTTTTAAGTATTTTAGAGTCGATGAAACTATTGGTCTATGACCAATGAAGTAGAACTTGGTCAAAACAACAGCAGTAGAAAAAAAAAGAAACAAACCTCATCTTTTTTCTTCAGTAACCAATCCCATATTCAGAAGTAAGATAACTGCTTCTAAAACGCAAATAATTTCACCCATTCTAAGGGTATTTAAGCATTTTAGCTTTCATTCAAAGTACAAGGCTGTAAAGTTCACCTTTCTATTACTTCCCTATAAATTAATGTTATTAGTACAGCCCAGTCAAAAATAATATTATTTTAAAATACGTTTTACTTCCATGAGGCATAAGCCTTCCTACCTCTAAATTCCTCAAAATTGTTCAAAAACATCTGCAGAAAGTAAAAGAGCACTGAATGGGGCAAACAACAGGGCAGTCTGCTGGGTAATGGACATTGGATTTTCACATTTGCTAGCTCCTGGGCAATCTTCATGACTTCCTTAGACACAGATACTCTCGCAATCCTGGATCTCTTTTAAACTGATGATATATTCAGTAAATAGAGTAATTTAGTATGACCTTTTTGGAAATCTAGGTAACCTATACATGTTTTTTCAGCTACTAAATAAACACCAGGTGATAGTATGAACTGCAAATAACGTCTGATTTTTTTCCACAAAAATTAGTAACAGAACATTGGCATGGAATTGTACAAAGCCAAAAAAAAACCCAAAAGAACCAAGAAAGCTCACCACCCAATACTAACCAAAATATTTACTTTCAGAAAGCAGATACATTTTATGGTTAACATATCTTTAAAAGCAACCATTTATTATATTTGTTCCTGTTGTCAGATTTTTTATCATGCATACCATTTCTACCAGAAGCAAGAGAAATAATAAGAAATTATTTCATAAATTAGAGTCAAATTTAAGAGTTCTATGATGTCTAATCAATCCTAGGTTCTTGTTTAATCAAATTTGGTCATATGCAGAAAAATATGAAAACATGATAGGAAAGTACATGTACAAACTATAATATGACAAGTATAAATGATAATAAAAGTAGATTTCTTGTAAGTCAGCAAGACAGGTATCTACTAATAAATTGCTGTGTTCATCAATCTTTCAACTGATTAGGCTGACACTTCAAATTGAAAACTGTCAGGCAACTCAAAATCAAAGAGGCTTTTTTGGCAGTATGAAAGAAGTCAGCATTCTGAAATGCAGGACTAATGCAAACCTAAAAATAAAACATTGCAGGACAGACTTGAAGCTGACTTCTTTCCACAGTCCACTAGCAAATGGTAAAGTGTTCCAAAATTTTAAATTTTCTAAGTTTTCCATATTTTCATTCACAAAACTTTTCAGTGTTGTGCTTCAAGGATCATGAGGTAAACCTCTATCCATTTGAAAACATAATTTTATATATTTAAGAATTTCTTTTCTGTTCATTAATGAATTCTGTCTAGTCTTAAATTCACAGTTGTTAATAGTTCACTGAAAACTACAGGGATATTAGTCATAGAAGAAAATGTAAAAACAATATGAACTATTGGCAATATATTCCTCAAGATATTTACACATCTTTTTCTCCCATGCGAAACAAAATGAGCTATGGTACAGCTTCATTTTTTGAGGAAGCTTACAGAAGACCTGGAAAAAAAAAATCAGATTTAAAGGTTTTTCCAAAGTCTTCTTGAGTTCTATATGTAAGATCACAACATCCCCTTTTTCACAGACCTCATTTACACACAAAGTGTATCCGTTTCGTGAAAACTGTTTCAGGTAGGCTGTCATCAAATGTTTATGTGGAGAAACTTACTGAAGTTTCAAAGCCACTTGCTTTTATACTCAGATGTAGAAAGGTCTGAAGATGTGATATAAAGGTGCTGTGCAGCTATTCTAATTTACATTGTAGATTTTTTGCAAACCTTTCACAGTAGCAAGAATCCAAATTGTGAATGGAAGCTCAATTATGAAACACACTGACAAAGTAGAAAGTCTTCTTACTGAAAGAACAAACACAAAATGGATACAGAGTGTGCTAGGGTTGAGGTAATGCTAACAGGGTTTTTTTAAGCTTTTTTGTAGACACGAAAATGCATTATAAGTTTTAGGCTCCAACCTAAATTAGATTAACAAGAGATGTTAAATTAAGAAGGCTAAAAGGAAATGGTAATAAATAGGGGGCTCAAGAAGCAGTAAAATTTTCACCAACAGCATGCTCATAGAATGGCATCAGAAAAGTTTGAAGAATATGAGTTAAACTCAGTTACTTTCCTTGGAGACAATCTGAGACACTACTTACATCCATTTTTCTTATCTATAATGATGTGGTTTCAATTAATGATTAGAAGAAGGACTTGCCCTGGGCCAAGGTGTCTCTGACAATGACCTCTCTTTTACACTAACATTCTCACCTGCGGTACAAGGAAGTCCTCATTTTCTTGTAACTTGTGAAGCTTAGAGAAGGTTTACCCCTAAAAGGCTTGCTGTTTACCTTGTTTCTCAACAACTTTAAACCTCTGCATTACAATGCTTACATTATTCTTCTGTATTTGTTGCAGGAAGAAACCTATCTGAAATCACTGCTCAAAGAAATGAGACCTGCACTACACCAGCCGGTATCTGATTAGATTACGCCTTCATGTGCTGGGAAAAGAGAGAAGCATGGTTGAGTTTTGTTGTGTAACTGTTGCCAAATTTACATTCTTAGTCAATTGGGACAGAGGTTAAGCACGACAGTCACTTAGGTAACAATTGTAAATTGGCTTTATATAAGGTGAAAGAGAGATCAGCCTGAAGCTACCTAACTTACAAGTCCATTGGCATCTTATGGCTACAGTTTAATTCAAAAAAGCAATAAACCATTAAGACAGTAGCTCTGTGTGGGGCAACACATCCATGTGACTTCTGACACCATACTGAAGTCTGAGCCCAAGATGGAACCGCTGCACATAAGGACCAGACCACCATCTGGGACTGGGACATGTCACGTAATTGAAGGAAATGTCTTGTTCTGCTTGGTCCATGGCACTGTTCACAAGTGGACAGGAGAGGCTTAGCACTTGATTGACATGAATGTGAAGTGTGTGAGTAGAATCTCATGATAAGACTCACAAAGATTAACAGAAGCAAACACAAAGTCCTGCACCTAGGGAGGAATAACCCAATGCACTAGTACAGGCTGGGGCCAACCAGCTGTAAAGCAGCTTTCCAGACAAGGTCCTTGTGGTCTTGATGGGCAACAAGCTGAATGTAAGTAATGTGACAAAGAAGGCCAGCGTCCTGGGGCCTCTCAGCAACAGTGTAGACAGCAGGTGCAGGGGAGTGATTCTTCCTCTCACCACTGGTGAGATCCCATTGGAGTGCGGCGTCCAGTTCTGGGGTCTGCAGTGGCAAAGACATGGACATACTGCAACTATGGTAGCAAAAGGTCATGGACATGATTAAGGGACTGGGGTATCTTTCACAGAAAGAGTGACTGAAGAGTTGGGATTGCTTAGTCTAAATTGGAGAAGGCTCAGGGGGAATCTCATGAATGCAAATATCTGATGAGGGAAAACAAAAAATGGAAGCCAGGCTCAAATCAATGGTGCTCAATGTGCGAACAAGGGGAAATAGGTGCAAGTATAAATACAGAAAATTTCATTTGAATATAAGGAAAACTTTTTTACTTGAGGATGTTTGAGCCCTGGAACATGTTACCCAGGCAAGCTTCCGAGTGATCATTCCTGGAGATATCCAAAGCCTGACTCAACACAACCCTGAGCAATCTGTCATAGTTGAGCCTGCTCTGAGCAGTGAGGTTGGACTAGGTGATCTCCAAAGACACCTTTCAATCTCAAGGATTCTATGATTCTACGTACAGAAATTTTTTATCTCAAATAGAAACTGCTATCCACTCACTTTGCCCATCCTGCTTAGTAAAAAACTTCTAGGATATTTATCACAATGTGGTGTGGCCCAGCTCTTGCAGCAGCTCTACACAAAATCCTTCATGAGACTATTCCATAATTAATATTTCCAGAAACAGTCTTTTAGAAAAAGTGTTCTTTTTATACATCTTTTTTTTTTTTTTTTCTGAAACTGTTTCCTTAAGAATTTTCTTAGTTTTGGACTTATGCCTGGAGGAACATGAAATTTAATAATTTTTCTTGCAAAATTCTATTGCAGATTGTACTGCTTATGAGATTCAATTACTCATATATAAAATAAGCTTCTGATTCCTATCCAATTTATACCTTTGTCTAGTACAGGACTTCAGAAACTTGCTTTGTTTACAGACATAGTAGAGTGCCTCTAAGCCACAAACATGAAGGTTGAGCTTAGTTGTATAGGCAGCTTTTGTGAATTCTGCTTTGTGAACAAAATCTGCAGGAAGAACTCTCTAACATCTGCTATCTGCACTAGTGTTGCAAGAACTATTGTCAATACTGTAAGAAAAGCTAACCTATTAATCACAAGGCTTCCATGCGGATTGAGTCAATTTATGCAAACTCAGGACTGTTTTCCAATAGCTGATAAAATGTTTTGCTTCAGCATATAAATTGAAACAAAAGATACAAAAGTGAACAGCAAATTTCTTGCAAATTTTGGTAAGCCTTTTTTGTCTGTACCCTGCTAATGACTTTTGGCTCTAAATCTTGTATACAAGTGCTCAAGATAGAAATGACACAACTAGTCCATGTTAGTATTGACAGATTATCCATACAACCCAGATGACGCTCCCCAAAAGAAGAAAAAAAATAATTAGAATATGCCTAAAATAGGAAACTCAGAAACAAAATGATACAAAGACAAAAGGGAAGACTAAAGAAGACAATATATCAAACTCCTTTTAAACTTAATCTATATATTACATGCATTTCTGTGGTTACCTTAATGTTCTTATCAGAGACTTTTCTTCCACTCACACTGACAAAACAACCAGCAGTATTGTTAACAATGGAAACTGTTTTGTCTTCTCTTTCAATTGTCTGAGTATACCATAGCAAATGTTTTTTATGCTCCCTTTAACAATCTTTTTATTCTAGTCCATAATCTTAGCAAATCTCAGATGTGAACATATGGCGCTAGATCTTTCCATCATTATGCTGCATTGGATTCAGAGAAACAGCATGAAAATTGTTCTAAACCCCATTATGAATCCACTCTATGGTCATTTATTCCTTTTAGGATGTTTTATTTCCATTTTAGTTGAATTATCCACACATATTTTGATAATTTAAAACAATCTTGACTATAAATCACACAGGTCAGTCATATTTTGAGCAACCATTTATCAGTTGATGGTGACACCTTTAATAGTCATTATAACTATACCCCTTTCTTTTGTCTTAAATAAAATTAGGTTGCTATGATCATTCTAATTCAGAATTATTGATGTTCACTGTCCATCATTTTTGAAATATTCTTTTTGAAATAAATGAAAATAAATACAAACTTAAGAGCAAAGCTTATTGCTATTACTAATATATCAAACTGTCTGACAATATACTGTCCCCAAATATATATAAACAAAATCTTATATATTTGTCCTTGAGAAACCTGTGAATGTAAAGATGAAGACCTTATCCATCTGCTTTGATTTGCAGTAGTGTTTTCCTTCTAAAGCTGTATTTTTCTGCAGAACTGTGAAAAAGAAAGAAAAAGAGAAAACTACTTCTTTTTTTAAAGCTATTATACTATTTTGAAGTCAAAGAGTGTAGAAGGAGCCATGCCAAATATTTTGTACAAAACTTAAATGCATACTATTAAAAAAAAATGTTTTAAAAGTTAATATAGTAGGCATTTACCACATTTATCCATACTTTTTGAAAATGTGTTTGCCAACTTCTGTAATTTTCTCCCTCTTTTACAAACACTGTTTTCATAATAGCTGTTTTGCTTCTCCCTGCATATAAAATTGGATGATACTTCCCTCATCACTGGACTCTATTGCATACTTGACATCTTTGCCATCTCTTGCTGTGAACAGGATGTGGCCAGATACAATTTCTTTCTCCCAGTTTTAAGCACCTGCACTGACAAAACAGTATTCACTCTGTCTTACACTAGAAAAACATTTACAAAGATGAAGGTAGGAAGAAAACTGAGTGTTCAGCAGGACTGTGAATCTAAAGGTATACTCACATTCTCAGCCTATACAGAGGACAGGAATACTGTGGAAGAGTAATTGCTCCTTCACTTTTTTTGTGAGCTGATAACAGTGTCTACTTTAAGATATCCTCCATGAAAAAATGGTGTCATTTGACAAGTACTACATTAATTTCTTTGCAAAGTCAATGTAGTTACATCAAAGTTTTGTCTAGACTTTTTGACTGAGTTTATGACAGCCATACCTACGAGAGCAAATAAAATTAGCCAGGAAAAAAAACAGGAAGAATAAATGACTAGCACATCTCCCACTTAAAAAAGCTCAACCCAACTAACCCCCAAACCCCCAGCATGTTAAAATACCTAGAAAAAATTTGTCCTGATATACACTATACTCCAAATATGCCTTGACCTTTGTCTTAGAGAATGCTTTTGAGTCTGGACCAAAACTGTGCAAAAGAACGTTCTAATGCTTAAACAGTACTAAACCAATCTTGTGGATTGGGTTTACTTTGTTTACAAGAGTACATATAGTGTCACAGACCTCGGCTTCAAGTCTAGTTACTAGACAATAAACCTGGAATTTCAGCTTTGCCAGCATTAAAAAACAAAGTAAAACAAGGAAACACCAACAACCCCCATCCAAAATATCAACTTTTTTCACAATTTATTGCATACTGAGGGAAGATTTCCTGTTTGCTGAATTGTTCACTTGATGGTTTTATGCTCTCTGCATTGTATTCCTCTTTTTCTTTTATTTAAAATTTCTTTTTCCTACTTTTCTCCTGTACCATTGCCATACTGTGGGAAGTGAAAAAAGTCTGCATCCAAAAGCAAACCAAATGCTATTTGACTGCCAGAGCTGTTGCAGTTTTCCTGAGATTTTGCAGCTGACTAATAATAATGAGGTTCTCTAGATGGAACTGTAGTGTATTCTTATTGAAGGGATCTCTTGTTTGACCATTATCTAACCTCTGGGTCACTTTTTTTTTAATGTAGGTAAGTTTTTTTCAAAGTAGAGACACTAAAAATTGTCTCTATTATCTGACTCATTCTTTAAAAAAATACCACAAATTTTTTTTCTAAGGAAGGGTCAACAATTTGAAACTAAGAAAGCAAGTTATAAGATTTTGGGTTTTAATAAGTTTTTATTTCTCTGGTTTGTTTTGTTTTTGGTTTTGGTTTTTTTTGAACTGTATCTTACAGATGTTTCCATTCTATAACATTCTTGGTTCATGATGCAAAGTGTTCCTACACTAGAGTAATGATAAGAGATCATATTGTGAACACTGTCAATGAAAGAAAACATTTATGTCATTCCTCTCTACTTCAAAATCAGATATTTCTAAGGCATTGAACCTGTATGAAAAATAGTAATTAATATTTACACTGAGTTTCTTCCTATTAGATTGTGGGTTTCATTACTTTTACTGTATGTTGGGTTGTTCAGATTTTCAAAAAATGGAAAAAGCATATGCTTATTTTAACTTTTATTTCCTTGGTTTATGTATACAATCTGATGAGATATACCAATGCATCAACAGGCAACAAGAAACCTTTATAAAAATAATTATCTTAGTTTAAAAATCCCATTTACAAGAAAAAATATTTTAAACGTTTCAAAAATAGTCATTTTTGTTTCAATTTTTTCAAAGTATCTCTTGGAATACAAGTAACAAAAAATATTCCTCTAAGAGAAAAAAATGCCAGCTGGTTTAAAAACAGAGAAGAGGGGGAAATCTCTTCATTTTTTATGGAGCTGATTTGTATACTGCTTTGTAGAAATTTGTTAAAAGGCTGAAAAGTCAGTGAAGCAGAAGCATCTCTTCAGAAGTGGCTTGTGGTATCTTTTCTGTTTTCTGGACATTAGTAACACGAATGAATGCTGAATAAATATGACCAGCATCACATCATAGTATGTGAACAGATGTATGATTAACAACTGAAAATATGAAAATATGTTGAGAAAAAATTAAAAAAAAATAAAATGCATTGATGCTGACAAAGTACAAGGTACAAAATAACTTTAATTTGAGCAGTTCCTCTTCAGTATTCTTATATACTAAACATAGTAAACCAAATGTACAAAATTTCTCTTAAGAAAATATGTGCAGAAATCAAGACAGAAACATGCATATTGTAATCAAAAGACTCATATTTTCCTTCTGTTCCTCCAGCACCCCATGTATATACCCTCTTAAAGCTCAAAATTATCTTCCTACTGACCAACTTCTGATCAGTCTCAAAACACTCAAATCAACTGCATGGAAACTTGGCCTTGGGGTGACTCTCAAAGCAAAGCAGTATAAAGCCAGAAACATACAGCTCACACAGGAGATTAAACCATTTTTTATTTCAGTTTCATAAATTCTTTTTTTTTTTTTTTTTTTTTTTTTTTGGTACATGCTAAGGCTTATTTGTTATATGTCTGTGTTGTTTCTAATTATCTCATAAGGGGTGGTGTTTTAAGATTGCATGTTAAATAACAACTCTGCTAAGCAACTTCCTTTCTACTTTCCTATTCACACCTTCAAACCACCTCATAGCTTTCTATTGGATTAAAACAAAACAAAAAATGTTTTCAGAAACACAGAAAGACCCCCCATGTTTGCCCTCTAGAAATGGAGAACTTGGTACACAGTCCCCTCAGGGTAACAATCTCATTTAGTTCATGTCATTTTTAGTGAATCAGAATTAATTTAGAAAACTACTACAAACTATTTAAAACATTAGAACTCATAACTTGAGACAAAATAGTTATTAGAGGTTTACTGAGCTTGGATTTTGGGCAAATTTTCCTTTACTTACCTGGCTTTTGCTGAAATTGGTGTCAATTTATGTGTGTTCTAAATTGAGCTAAATTGTTATTTCATATGTTTTGAGATATGGCAGCTATCAGGAGGACACTGCATTTTGGATTATTGTTTCTACATGCTTTTAAAATTAGTTGCACCCATACAGAGATTAATAGATATTACATTGCTTCCCTATTTAAATGTAAAAAAAAAACCCCAGTAAATCTTACTAAATTAGCTGGATATAAGACAACTTGAAAGAAGTGATCAGGCGCAGAGAACAAAGGCTAATCTGCTGAGGAACAACAATTTGAAGATGCAAAGGATCTAGAAACATAATAAGGATCCAAAATTCCTTAGGGTTTATGTGATTATATTTCTGAATTTTGTTTGTCACTCATTTTCCTGGAAACACACTTGTCTAACAATTTCATTTTTCATCCAGAGAGAAATGTCAGTCCAAACTAGCATTGCACAAGTGTCACTCAAGCAGTGAAGCAGATGTGAAGCCACGTTCATTCGCCAAACACAAGGGACCTTTTCTTTCATTTGACTTAGTCTTGAGATATTTTCATTCCCACCTTATTTGAAGATACTTATTTTTGTTTGCTTCCAACTGTGCAATCCCCAGCAGTATAGACTTACGGTTTAGACTTCAAAGTGTTGCTGTAAATTTATATTAGCTCTTTCCTTGCTCCCATTCAAAACTAGCCCTCTTTTATGTGTGGGTGGTGGTGTGATGAAAATAGGAGAATTATGAGAATTATTTGTGTGAAAGTTTGTGCATTACATTTAGATTATATGCAAGTGTTGACAGGTTTCTGCAGATTATTAAATATTGGCACAAACACTGTAGATGCCTGGAGCGCTGTTGTCATATGACAGTGGAAGTTTGACACTGGAACCAGAAAAAAAGCTGCTCAAATATTGTCAGTGATGTCATTACAATTTTTAAAAAGAGGTGAGGGGGGGAAAGTAGGTGCCCTGAACTCAGAGGAAATACAAGACAACTAGAGATTTTGAAAAGATGATATGTAATCAAAGCTCAGAGATAGATAATGATCTAGTCAGAGTTGAGCCTGTAGTGATTTCCTGCCTTAAAAGCTTAGCCTTTATATTGCCAAATACACTAAAACCAAAGTGAATTGTTTTTATATGGATAGAAAAACATATCAATGTCAGAGCTGTCAGTGGCAATTTAAAAAAGTTTACCTTCAAGTCCCCTACTCCTGATTGTTTCATAGATTAGGAATTTACCTGCTGGTTATATAAACTTGACTGTACCCACTCTGTCGCTGACTATTATCCTCTACTGTCCAGGGAATCTTTTGACAGAACTCAGAATTCCATTTTCAGTTTGTACATGTTTGGTTTTATCCCTTCTTTAATCTTTTTACAATTCCTCCTTAAAAATTTATACTTTTCATTTGCTTTAGTTTATGTTTTCATCTAGGCCATGCTTATAGTTGTATGATTCCACAGTAAAATTTAGAATTACGCTTTTCAACAGACAACAAATGTGCTTACTGTTGTCAAAATGAGAAAGTAGAGAAGGAGAATGAGATACTGAGTGATCACTACCTTAAACTATCTACGTAGAATTTGCTGTCCTACTTTGTTTTGTAGGGGATAGACATTGGATCATGCTGAGCACAAACAACTGTGATTAGATTTTCAAAAGGTGTGACGGTTAGAGTTGAACAGAAAATGATTCTCCGAAGAGCTTGACACTGGGAAATGCCAGATTGAAAGCAATGACTTTTGCTGTCTGTAAGGAGCTTGGCTAAACTTACCCATTTAATTTTAAGGTAGGAAAATAATAAAATACTAAAAAAACCACCACCAATCCCTACTCCCACCCCTACCTCGTTACCATAGGAGCTGGACATGTCTATTTTTATTATTATTTTAGAATTAGTTTTGTTTTCCAAGTATTTTATAAAAAAATGCTTTTAATGAAATATCAAAACAAAGAATGTAAAAAATATTGTTATGAAAATATTGTTATGTATGTCCACAGATTATGATTTGCCTTGCATATTTATTGTTATGTAGTTTCAAAGTACTGCTTTCTTCTTGCACTTCTGAAGGATTTATATTTAGTAAGCCTGGGTTTTGATCAACAACAAGAAATGCATTTTATCAAGCCAGAGAAGGGAGTCCTGAAATATGTGTAACAGAATGGAACCAAACCCACTGGATTAGAAGTTGAAATTATTCACACTTCTATTAAGTGTTCAGAAACAATCATACTTGAAAATTATACAAGAGGCCTCTGATGACCTCTATTTAGGACCAGAAAAGATCACCTGGACCACTCAATGTACTTATTGTGACCATCAATACCGCTACCTGAAAATAATGTACAGTAGCTAGGACAAGAAATCAAACTGAGGAACTGGATATATATTTATCGAGGAAGTTCACTGTTGCATTCAGAAAACTGGTTAAAGGATTAGGGTACCACATACTTTGTTTATTCACTTGTATAATGTGCAGGTGACCTACTACCGTGTCCTACCAGAAAAATTCAGGGCCCTCTTAATAAATTGTATCTATTCTATGGATAAAACTAGTCATGATAAGTAGCTGTTAAAGATGTTAAAGATGCAGCAGAAACTTTGAGTCTTTCTTATTTATAAAGAAAACTTTTGAGTCCAACCACCACAATACCTGGAAACACAACAAAGGTAAGACACCTTAAGTGCACATTTTAGAATCCTTTAATCTCATACTAAGTTTCTGGTCTTGTGCCATTTTCAAAATTTAGCTAGGAATCAATTAAAAAAAAAATAGTCTTTTTTTAACAGAATGTGGAAAAATAACCCCCAGTGAACCTCAGAACTCAGGGGGACCACCTTCCAGCATTGAACTACTCCTAGCACAGTACTTAGAACCCTGATAACATCTCATCCTTTCTCCATTTCTGCTTGAGATAACCTGGCACCACTGACTTTAACACCACCAGAATGGATGTGTAAACATAGCACACCAGAAAAAAGAGGTAGATAATAGAGTGGGTTTTATAAAAAAAATAAAATTATATTACTAATGAGGCTTTTCAGTAGTAATCAGATAAGTTAGACTACAAGCATTTTTATCATTGTAAGTTAACCAGTAGTCATAGCTGCTGTATTTTGATTAGTCTCTTAAAGCTGTAATAAAACCAACATTTTTTTTGTCTCTGTATGTAAAGTGTTTCTCCTTTTGCTCCTAAGAACAAGGTATGCATAACACTTCCTAGGACAGCATTTGTGAGACTCTCAGTCTTCAGAATCTGAGAAAAAAGGACTAGAGGAACAGAAGCAATCCAGTCGTGGAAAAAGTGTAACAAGTGACCAAGCTAAGTAGAAAAGCACAGAGTGCAATAAGAAGTGTATGAGAGAGAAGATGGCGAGAAACTGTAATTGCTGGCAGAATAATTCTAGCATATTTATTGAGTGACTGAGATCATGAGTGTTAGATGAGTGAACTTGAGGGACTGTTTGGAAACAGCACAGATCCCTGTACTACAGACAGTGGTTTATTCTCTACTTGCATCTTATATATGTAGAAATAGGCAGTAGAATGCCATGCGGTCATCACCAAGCATCATACCTTTCTTCAGTCAGTAGACTGAAAATGAGTATCTGCTAGTGGCAACAGAATGACTTTTGGTCCATGTCACTGTGCCCTGACTTTCTGTTGATTTATCTTATGGATGCAAGTAATTTCATTTCCTACAGGTAAAAGACAATCTGGCAGCTGCCAGACCTCTTTTTGTTGTAAGGATCTGCCAGTAGGGATGTGCCAGAGAAATACTACCTCTACACAAAGAAGCAACTGATGACCCAGAGATCTATATCTCTGCTACATATTTGCTCATTACCACATTAGCTTGGGTCTTGTCAAGAAATAAGGATTTTCTGGACTGAGGCTTTTGCCTCCCAAAGCTTCAGGACTGGCTCTATAATGCAACTGTAGCAACAGGAGATTTTAAATATTTATAAATTCTATTGTTGTTAGTGTTTATAAGAAGGCATGTGTAAAATGCCTTCAAGCCCAGTAATAAGTGATATACTTCCATACAGCCACATAGCTAAACACAGGGCCAAATGGTGATGCTGGATAATGAAAACAACACTCATTTGGGAAAAAATATTTGGGTGAGAGTAGTTTTGAATAGAAAAGTGTGTTGAAGAACCAGAAGAGGAGATCACGTTTAAAACTTTCTTATGTCATGCCTCTGAAGGGAAAACAGTTCAGTGGTCCTATTCAGCCAGTCTATGACTAATTTGGGTTTATAATTGTCCCCTAAACATTTATGAGTCCACACAGAATCTGAATAATAGAAGATATAGTGAATATTTTTTTTTTTTCTTGGGCATGCACAGAAGGGATTCTTAATAGAAAAGCTTTAATGGTCTAGAATCCTGTTTGACAGTTGATGTTGTCTCTGCTACAGCAGTATAATTACAGTAATTTATAATATTTTGAGGACTTCTCATCTATTTTGTTATAAAAGGAGGTCATCTTTAAATCTGAAATACAAATTTTCCTGGACTAACACTTTCAGGTATATTTTGTGGCAATTGTTTAAATGAAAACTCTTACTATTGATTTATTCTTCTAAGGTGCCAAGGCATTTCACAAAAGTATGTGACAGTAATTTAGCTTGACTTCCCTGCATTCCAGTCACCTGACACACATCTTCTCCCCTGGCCCCCACCCCTGCCACCCCACCACCCTCACCCCCAGCATTATAATAGACTCTTATTTGAAGCTTCAGTCTGTTTGGACAAGATACCGATCTGTCCAGAATCACTCATGACAAAACCAAAAGTAACATTTCAGACTAGATCATCAAGCAAAAATTTATTTTTTAGATGTGACATAGCAAAGCATACAACATCTCTCCTTAGAGGCAGCCAAATCCGGGACAGAAGGCAGCAGCAACTTGACAGAGAAAGTTGCTGAAGGAAAAATTGTTAAAAAGAAAATTTGGAGCAACTACCCATACTTAGGGTGGGATGAGATATGAAACTTTTATCTGACTTGGTACTTGTGGTGGGTTAGCCTTGGCTAGCAGCCAAACTCCCATCCACTCACTCGCTCATCATCCTTACTGGGGTAGATGGTGGAAATAAAAAGAACAAGAACAAGAAAGCTTGTTATGTTGAGGTAAAGACAATGAGGATGCTTACAGAATTGACTTGAGTTAAACTAATAATTTATTGCTTATTCGAGGAAGTTTCATACTTGACATTGGAAAGCATTTCTTTACTGAGAGGGTGATCAGACACTGAAACAGGCTTCCTAGAAAGATTGTCAATGCCTCATGCCTGTCAGTGTTTAAAAGGCATTTGGACGATGCCCTTAAACAACATGCTTTAACTTTTGGACAGCCCTGAAGTGGTGAGGGGTGATGCAGTCAGATGATAGCTGTAGGTTCCTTCCACCTATTCTACTCCTATTCTACTCCTATTCTATTCTATTCTATTCTATTCTATTCTATTCTATTCTATTCTATTCTATTCTATTCTATTCTATTCTATTCTATTCTATTCAGTAGATTAATCTATTGAGAAACAAGATAAAGATTAAAAAAGCTAGCTTTCCTCCACCCTCCCCCAAGCTCAACTTCATTCCTTCAATACCAGTTCCTCTCTGTACCCTGCCCTGAGCAACACAGGTTGTATGGGGGGCAGTTATGGTCAGAACACAGTGGTTTCTCTCACTTCTTCCTTCTCACACTTTCCCTCTACTCTGGCATGGGCTCATCAGTGGGCTGAAGGGGACTATCTGCTCTGGCACCTGAAGCACCTTCTTCCCCTCCTTGGACCCTGCTGTTTCTTAGTCTTTTTGTTCCCTCCTTTTCTCTATATCTAACATTTTTTGACTTTTCTTAAAAATGTTAACACAGGGGTGCTGACACCTTGGCTGATGAGATAAACTGTGTCCTGTGGTGAATCTGTGTCTGGCACAGGGTAGCCCCTGACCTCTTATCAAAGCATCTATCCCTGCTAACAAAGCAGATCCCCTGCTATCAAAACCTTGCCAATGACAACCAGTATAGTACAAATCTAAATTTTCTTCCACAAAATGAGACATTCAGATGCAACACTGTTGTGACTTAACGCCGGATGGCAACCAAGCACTATGCAGCCACTTACGCATTCACCCTCACCCAGAGGGATGGGGAGGAGGATCAGAAAGGAATGTAAAACTCAAGGGTTGAGATAAGAACAATTTAATAGGTAAAGCAAAATCCACACACGCAAGCAAAACAAAGCAAGGAATTCATTCACTGCTTCCCATGGGCAGGCAGGTGTTCGGCCATCCCCAGGAAAGCAGGGCTCCATCACATGTAATGGTTATTCAGGAAGACAAACACCATAATGTCAAATGTCCCTCCCTTCCTTCTTCTTCCCCCAGTTTATATACTCAGCATGAAGTCATATGGTATGGAATTCCTTTTTGGCTAGCTTTTCTCGTCTGTCCTGGCCGTATCCCCTCCCAATTTCCTATGACACTCCAGCCCTCTCACTAGCAGGGCCCAAGGAATGAAAAAGTCCTTGATTTAGTATAAACATCACCCAGCAACAAGTAAAAACATCAGTGTGCCAGCAGCATTGTTCTCACATCATAGCCAAAACACAGCACTGTACTAACTACTAAGAAGAAAATTAACTGTATCCCAGCTGAAACCAGGGCAAACACTTACCTACATCTCAGATACCATATTTCAGTTCAGATCCAGAAAGTAAATATATCCAGGAAATAGAGAATATAAAAAAATGTAATACCTGAAGATAGTATGCAATAATTCAGTTACAAGCAGAATTATAAATGTATGTCCTGTAATCTCCCTTCAACAGCAACAAGTACACCTGCCAGTTTCTCATGACTTTTATTTCTGCCTTTTCCATACAGACAAAACCCATGATGTGCCATTGCCATTTTATTGATCTTTCTTTCTAGTCTGATGCCCTAAACAGTTATTTTGCTTTGGTAATATCTAGAGATATTCTTAGGAACGATTCTTCATTGTAGACAATTTCCTAATGCTTGTTTCCTTATGAGGAAATAAGGCTGGGTATTCCTGTCAGGAACTGGAGGACGAGGACAATGTGATACAGCTAGAAGAGACCACTAAATGTCAGGCTGACAGTAAGAGGGAAGGGGAGAGGACAATAGTTGTCTTCTCTCTGGTATTATGAGCTCCCTATTATTCAAGAATTATTATTTCTAATTGGTTAGAATATAGTCATCTTGAATACAGTCCATCTGGTATGAGAACACATCAGAAAGTTAATTTGGCTTTATTTTAGTTCTTAAATTCTTATTCTACTATTAAGAAGTGGACAGTATCTGTAGGACTTTGATTATAACAGTGTATTCCTAAAACCTCCATTATGCTATTTTGATAAATGTGTAATGCAGCACTAGCTGAAACAAAGCACCCGAAGCACACCTCATTCAAAGCATCTGTTAGAATAAATGCAATACAAAACACCTGAAAAAAAATTATTCAGACAATCATTGAATCTTAATGAGGGACAGGTTTTCAGAATCAGGAGCAAGCAGAAGAATAAGTATTTTCTTCTCTGGCATATTTCAAGACCCAAATGAATTCATATTACACTTGAGTAGGATTTATATTGAGACATATGTGTTAGCAAATTTTGCTATAACATAGTGGGATGATTATTTAAAAAACATATGAATATATATATCCATCAGACTGCTTATTTATTCTGAGGCAGCAGTTGTTAACAAGATTTGCAAACTAAGGGCTAAAATAATTTATGTGAATTAATCTTAATTTAAAAAGAATCTCAGAATATAACATAGAATGTAATCACTATCTGAGTTGCACTGCTTTCCTATTAAGAATTAGTTTACTTTGAAAATAATATGTGTTTTGAATTCAGAAGAATATTAGTATCAAATTGAACTAGTAGATACAAATGAGACTGTCTGTATGTGTTGCATGAAAACCTAAGAGTACTAGTTATGTACTGTAGCCAAATAAATATTTTCATTCACTAACCATCCCTTCATCTACTGGCATAATTCAGCTCATAAAGTCAGAAAAAATTATGCAAATTTCTTGTTACCGTATTTTTCTCTGCGAATAGTACATTTTCTGTTAAATTATACACTGATTTTCATTGGCTAACTAGCATGAAAAAAGAACTTCAATACTAACTGATGACTAAAAATTTCCTGAAAGATACTAAATACAACACATTTTTAAATGTGTCAGATCTGGGACGTGTTTCCCAGGATGTTACTCAGATTTCCAATGTGCAATTTGATTCAGGAGCTGGTAGATTTACAGAGTTTCACTGTAGTTCTTTAGTGTTTAATTTCTAAAATAAATTTCCACTCGGGTAAATGGTTTATACCAAGTCCTAGGTTGTGATGTTCCTCCTGCATTATCTCCATTATTTCTAATGGTAATCATTACCTGATGCTGTTTTAATTTTATGTTTTCGTTTTGTGCTGTGAGTTCTCAGTGAGGCTTCTACCAGAACGTAAGAAGAAAAAATAACAGATAAAAGTCTGATTTCAAATAACTCGGTGAGTTTTCATGGTATGGACCACAGTGTGAATGGTTTCACCTCAAGAGAGAACTTCACTTCCTTTGTACTGCCAGCCTGCATTTCCATTGAATCAAATGCCAGGCAAATGGTAAAAATGCCAGTTTCATTATAATGTGAAATTGCATGAAGCTATAGATTGCACTCAGGGCTCGGGGTGGGTAGGGAGGTGGGTATGAAAATGCCTTTGTGTCCTTTACTATAAATATAGCCCACTAAATTTCTATTGCCTTCAGTGTTGCATAGAATTCACCATGCATTTATACTTTTAAAACAAAGTGTTAGCATTAAACTCACCATAAGTAGCAATGAAAAAATTCTGAATTCTGAAGTAACATAGTTCTCTGCATTAGGGATTTCATATTTTTCTCTGTCAAGTGGAAAAAGAGTTCCAAACTGATGAAAGAAAGAAAAATACTTTCACTGATCGTAGAAAGATGTTCTCAGTGAAAGCCTGATTACACAGTCTTTGATTCCTTGATAGTATTAGATCTGAGAAGAATCAGATCTGAGAAGCTACTTTTGCTGTACCTAAGAATAAATCCTGACAATTTTCTTGCTTGTCACCTGTTTGAATTTTTGTAGATTCCTAAAAAAGGATAATTTTAAAGTCAGCAGTGAGATAGACTTGCGAGTCATGTTTTCAAGACTAATTCATAAACACATTTACCTCTATATTGATGAGATTTTTCCAGATGAGGGTTCCTGGAGGCCAGTAAACCTGTATCAGTGACACAATATGTGGAGCTGATACACACTGAATTTTTTAACCTCTCAGCTTTTCTATATTGATTATATCCACTGTTTCCTGTGTACACAATATTCCTAGATTAATGTGTACAAATATATTTTATATTTTTTCTAGATAAAAGAAGATGATATGGTTGCTGAAAAAAGCACATGACTATTATCAATAGCAATTTAAATCTTTTCATGGGAGTTACACCTGGGCTAAATGAGCAGACAGTAAGGCGGATTGAAAACCAGCTGACTGGTTTTCAGAGCAGCCCAGAGGCTGATGATGAATGGCACAAAGAGTAGTTGGAGACAAGTCGCTAGTGGTATGTACCCCAGGGGTCAATACTGGGTCCAGTACTGTTTAACATCTTTATTAATGATGGGGCAGAGTATACCCTCAGCCAGTTTGCCAGTGACAAAAAAGCTGGTATGCCAGATGGCTGTGCTGCCATCCAGAGGGACCTCGATAGGCTGGAGAAATGGGTTGACTGGAACCTCATGAAATTCAAAAAGGTGAAGTGCAAAGTCCTGTACCTTAGAAATAACAATCCCAGGTCACAATACATTCTTGGGGCCACACAGCTGGCAAGCGGCTTGTCAGAAAAGGTCCTGGGAGTCCTGACAGACACCAAGTTGAACTTAAGTCAGCAATATATAAAACCCAGAAGGGAAGCTGCAAAGAAGACAAAGCCAGGCGCTTTTCAATGGTGGCCAGTGACAGGACCCAAGTTAATGGGCATAAACTGAAACACAGGTTTCTTCTGAACATCAGGAAACATTTTACTGTAAGGGTGACAAAGCACTGGAAAAGGCTCAGAGAATCTGTGGAGTTTCAGTCCCTGGAGATATCCAAAACTCATCTGGACATGGTCCTGGGCAATCATCTCCAGGTGGCTCTGCCTGAACAGAGGTGTTGGAACTGCAGAGATTCATTCCAACCTCAATCTTTCTATGATTCTATGATTTAAAAATTATATTTATATAGGAAAGAAAAGACTATATGAATATGTATGTACACATTTATTGCTATGACAGCTACATTTTAAAAAAATAAAAAATAGCATGATGCTACTCATCCCCATGGGTGAATGTTTTCCTCATATTTCAAATCACTTAAGCACATTCTTTTAAAGAATAAAGATTTGCAATGGGACTATGGTAAACTGTGAGGTATGTTACTATTTGTTGACCATGCTTGGTGCTTCAGAGAAGATGGAAGTTGCTTTGTTTCTAGAAGCAATTGTTTGTTCTTTCACCTGTCCCTGTCAGATGCTCTTGTCATTCACCAGAAAATCTTCAGTGCTTTTGCTGATACTTTACTCTCAGTTAAATTTCTTCATATCCTAACAGTATGATTTTCTTTTATCTTCCTCTTGATTTGGTGGAGTAACACTAACTGACATCAGAATGTCAGTCCATAATTTGATGTGTTTTCTGAGCTTAACAAAAGAACTTCAGTGATTAAATCTTGATAGAATGCTCTTGGCTATAAGTGTCCTTAACTGAAACTTCAAATTAACATGCATATAATGTAAATTAGATGCTAACTAATATGAAGGCAGTATTCACTCATGAAATATACTCAGAATACACTTTAGACCCAGTAAAAAAATAAAATTGTACTAATAGATGCGGTTAGATGTGTCTACTTATGAATAAATTGCTTCTTTGTCCCTTGACAGTCTGGATCTATACATGAAAATAAATAAAAAGATAAAACAAATCTCGTAAGAGAGGAAATCCGTCTTAGTTTCTAAGTGACCCCAATTTAGTGAAAATTAACCTGTCTAGTGCAAGCTGACTTGTTATTGACTGGGATCAGTAGCATGTATAATGGTTAAAACTGTGGAAAATATTCATATTAGTACATATATGTGTACACAGATTCTTTCTATTTCTTCTTCTATTTTGCTCTGTTGAATTATAGCCAGGTCAGATACAGGTCTTTCCTACATTTTCTCCCCTAAGCTTGCATATTCTTTATCAACTATTACTTTCAATATGTAATAATTCTTGTGTCATTGAAGGGGCAATATCCAAGGGAAATGTAAATGCAAGAGGTATCAGTAAAGGAAGAAAGGTTCCTTTTTTCTTTTCTTTTTTCTTTCTTCATCCTTTCCTTCTTTTTCTTCTTTATTTTTTTCTTTTTCTTATTCTTTCTTTTTTCTTTTACTTCCCTTTTCCCTTTTCCTTGCAAAAATTTTCTCAAAAGCATTCACAAAAATGTTTACATTTTCTTCAGAGCCAAGACAACACATTTACTAAACTAAAGTTAGCACTAACCTCACATGTTCCATCTAGTGCACAACACCTGCTTATTTTTTAAAAAATATAAAATTTTCAACATATGTATATTGATATTCATATATTCCACATCAAAACTTCTTTTTATGTTGTTTCACCCAGTGAGAAGATGGAAAATAAACATGTAAAAAACTTGACTGTTTACCATTTTTCCAGAAGCTACTGAAGTGCTGAAATGGCAAGCATGGTGCAAGAGATTTAAAAAAAAAAAGTATCTGTGCTAAATATCTCTGCCATAAAAATACTTCATTTAGATAACTACATCCTTTTAGTACATTACCTAAGTAGATTTTACTGTGCAAATGCACCACTATATTATCTTTTTATATTTTCACTCTAATTTCTTTGTAGCTTAAAGACTAAATGCATGAATACTTATTAAGAAATAACAAACTTAATGATGTTTTTATTTTGTGAAAACTAGCCAGGAAAACTTATTTCTCTTTTCTTGTTTATTATGCAAAGAAGTATAATGTGCTCCTAGTCTAAAGTCCTGAGTTACATGTTGTATATTATAAATAGAAAATCATATTCATTCATTGATTCAAAAATCAAGATTTTTCTTCTCTAAGCATTGTTTGATGACAGTAATCATCTAGTTCACTGCTTTGTGTTTCTCCAGCTCACAATGGCATGTCTTGAGTGACAGACTCCTGTTCCTTTGTTTATCCATTTTCCATAATTTTGTTTTTCTTTCCAAACAGTTGTGGAGTTTAAGGAGCTGATGAATCACAAATCTGATCATTTACCCCAATCCATCTTTATCTTACTTATTGAAGGTAAATGAAAAAGTTTTCAGGAATGTGTTCTGTGGGGAGATACATGGAATCTGATTTGTTATGCAATCCATTCTACCCTGTCAAATAACTGATGGATGTATTCGCAATACTGAATAAAATTTGTGCTTCATAAGTACATTATTTACACATTAAGACTATTGGTCCAAATTTTGACTAGTTGTGAATGAGATTGAATGAAATCTAATTTGCACTAGCTCTAAGTAGTTTAATGGACTGACAATTAAAAAATGACAAAGTAAGTTTAACTGAAACCTAGTTTAAACCTCCTTAGAAAATCAAATTATACAGAATGTCCATAGTTTTGCAATTTCAGTACCTTCACTGGGAAGCTGAAGAAAGCTCTCTGAAAGTTTGAGTGGCATGCTGCTTGCCATAAAGTTGGGTAAAATCTGTGCGTGTTTTACTGCAGTGCTTGAAACTTCACAGCCTGCCAGAAAATCTGGATAATTTACTACTGAGGAGATTTGCCTTAGAAACAGAGTGTGGTAGTGCAGTATACCTACTTTGTATGTGCTTTTGCAGTAAAATCTTAGCAGTACTCCTGTGTTTCTTTGTCCTTTGCTATTCTTTATTGCTACATTTTTTCCCAGGCCACTTCTTCAGCTTTGTTTATAACCACAGAAAAAAACCAATAAAACCAGTAGCTTGTGATAGATAATATTTATGATGTGGTAATAGACAGAGTGCATACAGTCTGCCAGATATTACATTCAATATCTGGTGTATGTAACATGTCATATTAGATGTAATGATTTCACAGGACACATCAAACAGATGGAAGATAACTGCCATGTCTAGGTTTCCCTTTCTGCCCTCATAAGTCCTTTTATTTGTCATAAATCTTTGTTCTTTTTCAGTTTTTGTTCCCATTTCCTTGCAGCATGACTAAGGCAGATAACATTTACCCTCCTGGATGTTCTGTTTTGGTATTATAACTTTGCCAGAAAAGACAATATATATAAGGTTGGTATGACTCGTCCACGATCAATGTCCTGATAAGTGCCTCAGCCACTTCAAATTGCATAAGGCTGAAGCTTGAAAAATGAGCTGTCATATTAAATGCATATTTTTTAACATGCAAACATCAAACTGCTAAAATTTATAAGCTACTTAAAAATATGGAGTACCAAACATCTCATTAGAGAATATCAGTTTACTCACACTTTTGACAAACTATTGAAAAATGTCATACAATTATTTCAGAAACTTCTTTAGATCTTTTAAGTACACACAGTTATAACTGTTGACAGAAAAATGTAATGTATAAATCTTTAAAATGTTGAAAAATATTTCATCAAGTTTGCTTGCATGACAATTGTGGTTTCATTCTGCTAGCTGTCTGTCCATTTGATCATTTTAACAGTGCACCTTAAAACTTGAAAGGCAGTGACAGATTAAAATTTCACTATTCCATTAGAGTTCAGGAAGGGCTAGTTAATTCCTTAGGAGCCTTGTAAATCTAAATTCTTCTTCATGCTATATGAGTGATGGTCTGAAGTCTGCTACAGTCGTGTATAAAAATATTCAAACAACTTTGAACTCTCTGAATGCTACTTGTACTGTGATTATATTATTAGGTCTGCTGCTACTATGCTGCTTTTCTGGATCATGAGAAACTGCACATGTTGGATGCCTTAGAGATTCAAGATGTGTCTATTCTACCAATAAATTTATTGCATATATCCAAAACAGCTTTCAAGTATTTATGCAGGTTTACATTGTTTTTTCTATTTCAGTATGGAGCAGAAGATATCTGTTGCCTGTGGCTTTATGGTAACCCCTTGAAGAAACTGCTAGTATTTTCCAGAGGGCTATTAGAATTTGCTACACCTTGCACAGCGAGGAAATATTTTACAACAGAACTGAAGACTTCTTGAAATCCTGAATATGGCTTTGTAAATAGAAACTTTGCACAGAACAATGGCAAGGTACTGCAGGTGAGGAGGAGGTAATAATTTCTTGTAAAGAAAATTGAATATTGCATTTAAATAACAAATGAAAAAAAAATCTGTTGAATGAAAAATATTTATTTATGTATTTGTTTATTTGTTCATGTTTATGCTAAATAGTAGAAGTTATTTCCTACATGGAACATTAAATGGTAAATTTTACCTATGACAAGACTGTTCATAGTGCTTTCTATACACCAGATTTTTTGATCTCCCTAAAGATCTTTTCTCTTTGCCTCTGTAAGTAATTTCATATTATCCTCAGGTTTTCAACTTTGTTGTTAGCTCTATACAACCTAGTAAATGTTTCAAAATCCATCCCTCAAATACCCCAGACATCCTCCCAACATAAGGTTACAAACTCATAACTGTCCATTGCACTGGATGTATGTGTGTGTGCTGGAGCAGGGGAAGCTGAAGTAAATTTCTTATTTGTGAGAAGAATGGAAACAGAGTTATGACTAAGCTCAAGTTAAGTAGTTACAGGTGTGGCTGAAGTAGTTCCATGAATTTTAATTTGTTAACATTCCTTTTAAACTTTTTCTTCCTATTAAAATGAAGAATTTGAAACGTTAATAAGCTAACCTACTAAAGGTAAATTATATATAATGAACTACCTTCAAAACATGAAAATGTGGTTTTTAATTTTCTTTTTAAAAGGCAATTTTGAAATTAAAAGGTTACATCCTTAGATAATAAAATTTTCTAAAAAGGCTGGATTGTTTGTTGTTTTTTGAATGTCAGAATTTCAGCTATTTTTATGTGTTCCGTGACAATACTAAAATCTGACCTCAATTAAATAGTGTAAAAATATAGTATTTAAAGTGATCATTAAAGACAATAGCTGTTTGGGACAAACCTAAATTTACCAAAGGCATAAATTATATCCCTTTAGTTTGCACGGTTGTTTATATATATTTACTTAAGACCATACTCCTTAAATACTAAGAAAGGGACACTGCAATAAAAAACAAGATCCCAAGCTCCAAGGAGTTTATAATGTGAGTCACCAGTGTGACAAATTGATTGACATATCCATATCTCTGTGCCAAGATATTCATAATTACAATGAATGATTTTCCAGTAAGGACTGATTTGCAGGATCAGAGCTGTATCCATAAGACATAAATGGAGGCTGATGGAAAGTATGTGACAAGAAAACAATTGAATAATATAGATACATAATCCAAGGATTCACTGTTAATTTTCCTTTCCTTTATACTGACTTCAAAAACATTTTGTTATTACCTCAGAGAACAAATTGATAAGTTAATGAGTCCTACAAATGGACAAAAAAATTACTTGCTTATAGTTCTCTGAGCCAACTGATGGCAGGTATACTTTTGCCAGCAGCATATGTTCTACCCAATGATGCTGTCAATGTTTGAAGAACTATACTGAGCATCTTGTGAAGTCAAATTTCAGCATGCAGAACTTGAAGGAAGAAAAATAGCAGACATTGCAGGTTAGGTAAAAGCTTGTTCTTTGGGACATTTGGAATAGCTTAGATGAAAGTCATGAGAGTAGCACTGTTATTAACAAACAATGGCAGCATATAACATAATCTGCAACAAATTTTTTAAGGAAAAGTGAGTTACCTTGTTACCTTCCTATGTGGATTTTATCTTCCATCATATAAAAAGAAGCAATGTATCAAACCCGTATTTTCCTTTTAAATCAATGTCTTTTTCATACAGTAAAAAGAAAACAACTTGTGCAAAAACATACAAACCACTAAGGGTTCTTGCCTATTCAATATGAATTTTGAAATTCTAAAATCTCTATGGTAGGATCTGAGAAAAGAGGTTTAGGTCTTTTCAGCTTCACTCAAAAGAAAAAGAAAACAGATTTTTTTCTGACCTTTCCATTACAGATTCATAATGAGGGATAACGTTTCTGAGAAACTTAATCTTCAATATAGCATTAGCTAAAAACTGGCTAACCTTTCTTTTGCTATAAAGAGTTGCAAACTAAGCCTGTTTGGAATTTTCTGGATAACTAAACATACATGACATAAATCATCAAGCCTTTCAAAATCATCTCAATGGCTATGCTTCTTGGATCCTTCCATAGCAGTTCCAGTTTTCAATATTTCAGAAGTATCATATTTATGTGCATATTTCTGGTGTCATGTCTATTTTAAACCACATTCAGGAGAGGGCAAAAACATCCTATTGGGCTATGAGGAATGGTAAAAAACGAGGTATAATGAAATAATAGAATATGATTCTAATATGGTTCAAAGAGACCTCTAGAAGTTATCTGGTCCTGCTGCCTATTCAAAGAGGGTTTACTTCAAAATTAGATGAGGCTTGTCATGGTTTTGGCTAGGTATATTTCCAAGGGTGGAGACTTCTGAGTGTTCTTGGTTAATCTGTTCCAATGCTTAACTGCTCTTCTCATGATTTTTTCACCTCTTGTGATTTTGAATGAGATTTTCACTTACTTCACTATTACCTTTCATTGTTTTACTTTTTTTGGGGGGAAAAAAAAAGTCTCTTTCTTTCTTTTCTGTGACCTGTTTTTAGAATGGTGAAAGACCATAATTTTATTAATCCATTGTCCTCTTATCCAGGCTAAATCAGTCTAATTCTTCTGCCTCTCCTCATAAGTCATGTTCTCCATCCCTCAGTCATCTCAGTGGTCCTTCATTAAGCTCACTCCACTTTTCAATGTTTCTCTTGCACTGAGGGGCCCAAACTGGACACAATACTGTAGATGTTGACTCATGATTGCTGACTACAAGGGAATAATCATCTCCCATGATCTCCTGGATAAACTCCTCCTAATGCAGCCCAATACATGGTTAGTCCTTGCTGTCACAAGTGCGTGCTTTTGAGTCAGGTTCTGCTTCCTACTTGTTCACCAGGACCATTGATTTTTTTTGGTAAAGTTTTCCCTAAGCCAGTCAATTCCTGTTATTGTTTCCGAGTCTGAAATTTCAAGTTTCTGAACTTCATATTTGTCTCCACTGAACTTCATGAGATTTCTATTAGTTTATGAAAGTCTCCCTAAATGCCTTCCAGCAGAGGTATGATATGAACGAGCTATGCAGACACTTAAGAAAAATAATTGTTATGAACAATTAAATCAGATAATACAACAAAATAGGTGTTTGCTTTTGAATATCATCCACTAAGTTATTCCGTAACACTGCCTTTCAACACATCTTGGAGAAAAAAAAACCCAAATGTAATTGTGTAGACACTGATGCAAGGCTTGTGCAGTCTGGGTTGAATTCTAGCTCCAGCTGATCTTTTATTCTCAGGTAATTCCTCTTTATACCTCAGTTCCAGGTACAAAATGTTGAATCCAGTGTTTTATTCACTAGAAGTCTGTAAAGTTAAATTCACCAATGCATGAGAGGAAGTCAGACAATAAATTGCATGGATGAAATTCGTTGCACAGAGATTAGTTATGCAAATAAGCTTCTATGTACCTGTATGTGTCAAGCTCACAGTGATATTCTAAAGTATATACTTGCTCCTTAAAGTATATTAATTGTCAGTCACATTGAAGAGGAAAACATTATTTTAATTATTTAGCTGAAATTTGAAGTCTGAGTTTTCTCCAAGTTTTTTGCGAAGGTTTATTTGTATGATATTGAATAAAGAATAAAAAAAAAATTATTTGATCTTCAGCCATGCCTAAGTCAAAAGTGAATAAAACTAACCCCTTCTCTATAAACAAAAAACAAACTTAAAAAGTTATAAACAGAATTAGTGACATTCAAATTTTCAGGAAGGATAATGACAAAGCCAAATGGATTAGCAATTCTCATGTCTTGACTACCATATCAGTAATTGAAAGTACATGAAAGAAAGAAATTATGACAATTTAAATTCAATAAACCCTACAGGGATCCTACTGTAATTTCCAAATTTACAAATTTTCATCAATATCTACATATGATATGTACATTTATCTATTGCATTATAATAATTTATTAATCTATTTATCCAGTACATTTATCTCTTACAATATTCAACATTTTTGTTTCATATTCTTCTCTTGATGCTGTTCTTCAAGAACTATGACTTGCTTAAGTTTTGCTTAAACTACATAATACTTCTTTTTACACAGGATACATTTTGTGTGTGTGTGTGCACGCACATACGTTGATGTAGCCAAAGATCTATTTGTCATATATGGTTTCTGACATCTCTGTTCAATCGTTTATAATAATCTTTTTTTCAGAGATTTAGGGCTGGTCCTCAGGGAAATGTGACTTAATGGTTTAGTGTAAAATGTCAATCAAGTGATATTGCCAAAATTCATCTTTTTCCCCCAACATTTTCCTTACTGATCTGTATATAGAAAGTCTGAGAGCAATGCCTGTCAATAAATAAAACCAAAATTTGTCCTTTTGATTTTCTAATTAGCTTCTTTATTCATTTTACTGTGATATGCAGATAGTGTACCTGATTTCTGGCAGTACACTGATTAAACATGGTTCAGCAGCAGCATCTTTCTAAGTAGCTACCAGAGTCAGTCATATATGCTCCATTAACTTGAATGTGGTGAGTATTTGAATTTTAGCATGAAAAGAAGCCAGGAAAATCATTTAGGTATAGTGTATATTGCCTTAGCAGTTTTCTGTGCATGATTTAATGAGTAAGTCAACAAAAATGGAAACAGAAATAGAAGTCTTCTGTGTCACTTCCTGTTATTTGCTCTATGATTTTCTTGAGAAAGACATTTCTTATCATAAGTTCATGTATTTTTAAGGTCAGGTGATGCAAAAGATGTAGTTTCAGAAATAGGAACATAAGTCTTAAAACTGATCCCTACATAAGAAGGGAAATGAAGATAAAAATTATGAATAATAACAAATTTTAACAACAAACAAAAGTAAACACATTATAAACAAATCAAAACAGAAGGCAGAATAAACAGAAGTTACTAAGAAGAGTAAAAATGTAGAAGGGGAGATAAAATATCCAATAAAACTATACCTGGCATGCTAAAATAATTTTAAAATATAGAAGCAATTGCAAAAAATTTGTCTAATTATATATGATGTCCAGCCCAGATGGCATTGACTGAATTGATAGACAGGATGATACCAAGTCCAGGACTAGGTAATATGAATAAATAGGAAGTAAAGAAGCTGTCATTATTTTCTTTTGTTCCATTTATAAATGAAGTAGACCAAAAATTTCATATTTTATGTGTATTTTAACTGATCTATAAATAATAATAAAGTGTAAAGAAGAAACAATTCATTACTAGTTGAAAGAAACATATGAAATTCAAGTATGCATTTGCAGGGAAAATCGCTTACTATCACTTCTAAATGCAGGTAAAGAAATAGAGCCCCGCTGATTTCTCTGTCTTTTACATAAGCAGACACAGATCATAGTTTAGTGTTGTCCTTCATAGTTAGTACTTGATGCAGCAAAATGTGTTCTTTTAAGAAATGTTATTGATGCTTCTGTTTGATTTTTAACTAATAATTTCCTAGAGTACTTTTTTCTTGATAACAGACCAGATAATATAAAAATATCTAACACCTCAGTGTCTTTTAAAACTTGGACTCTTTCTACATAGCCACTCACTGCAATATCATAGAATTGCTGAGTCATTCAGGCTGAAAGGGATCCCAGGAGGTGTCTAGTCAAACCTTCTTCTCAAAACAGGCTCTGCTGTGAGAGCGGACCAGGGTTCTCTAGCAGACCTTGGAAACCTCCAACAACAGAGATACCACCGCTTCACTAGGCAACCTCTTTCAATGCTTCATAGTCCTTGTGGTGAAAATCTTTTTCCTTATAAATCAGACTGCTTCCAATTCAACTTATGACCACTGTCATTCATTCTCCTGCACTCAGTAAATAACCTGGCTCTATCTTCTCAGTAACTTCATCATAGGAACTGGCAATAGGCTGTTAGGTACCCTAAAGACATCTCTTCTTTAGGCTGACCAAGACCAGCTTGTCCCCCAGTGGTTACTTAGAGGGTAATTTCTCTAGCCCCAACCAGCTTAGTGGTCCTCCGATGAACTCATTACAGTTTATCAACTTCTTTCCTGTTCTGGAAGCCAAAATTGTATGCAATATTCCAGATGTGGCCTGTATCTGAGATTAACAATTGTTTGAGTAGATTTTTGTGGGCCACGAACAGTTATTTCCACAAAAATCTCAGGATTACATGGCTTGTAATTCCAACCTGCTAGCACAGAAGTACATTTAATAAACATCTGCTATTATTTTGATTGGATTCAAACCTAATTCAAATCCATGTGAAATACAACTTTCTGTAATCATAGATCCAGAAACTCAACCAGTCAGATCTAGGAACTCACACTATATTTCTCTAAAGACAATGCAGCTTTTGTTTCTAGAAAATACTATGTAGAAAAAAT
The DNA here is from genome assembly GCF_023634155.1 of Falco peregrinus. Taxonomy (NCBI): domain Eukaryota; kingdom Metazoa; phylum Chordata; class Aves; order Falconiformes; family Falconidae; genus Falco; species Falco peregrinus. The sequence goes on from NC_073723.1 coordinate 24,524,140, forward strand.
TCAACATTGTTTAGGGAAGGGAATAACTTACCTCTAACTAATAAAAAATCATGTGTGTTCTTGACAGACAGGAGCTTAAAGTTACAGAATATTATGTATTTTACGCTTTTTTTATAAGCTGAATCTTACACCTGTAATCAGTGTCAGTTATAATGAGGAACCTTTTGGAAATGAATAAAGGTAACATGATTATTTTACATGGATTACAACAGTGAAATTCCCCCTATTCTTAAGAATAATACTTGAAAGAAAGCTAGAAATGTCAAAGAAATACCTGGTTTATATCTGCAGTATTAAAAATCACCTTAAGATGTCAATTTAATCGTTTTTAGTGTCTTACTGCTAAGTATTCATTGCCTTTTTATTTTGGTTTAATGCCTTATTTTGCAAGAAGAAATTTACATAAATTTTATAAAATAAAATAATATGTACATTAAGAAAGCAGAAAAAAAGCAACCTCAATTATATATGTATATATATATCTAAATTAACAACAGAAAAGCTCACTTTCTGAATTTACAGGGCACATGTGTGTTACAAAAAACAATTTGCCCAATAGAGGAAAATGATTGCTGATAATTGAAAAGATTTTTGCTATTTCTTTTTTTTTTTAATAGAATAGAATAGAATAGAACAGAATTTAATAGATTAACTTGACTGATGGTAAGATGTTTACCTTAAGAAAAACGTTTCCTAGAGCTGACTTAGCTGGCCTTTTGAAAACAGTCATACAAAGTATAATGCAAATTAGAACTATTTGTTGCTGATGAACACAAACAAATTAGTTGTTTGGGTTTTTTACTAATTCATGTATGCCGAAACACTTTCCTACTTTTAATAGTTGATTCAGTCTCATACTTAGAGACTGGCCAATTTTCCCCTTGAAACTTTCTAATTGAAAGGCATCATAACATTATGTGAACAAAAGCATTGAGAAACACAGTCATGTATATGTAAATCATGTGGTTGTAGGTTTGTGGATTATTTTTTTCAAGTTGGATCAGTTCCTTGTTCTGTTTTACAGGATAATGATTTGTGCTGACACAAATGAGATGCTGACCGTCAAAAAGAAGGGAGGTCAGTATTGCCACCAGAACCTCTTCCTTGCTACTCCTAGCAGATAGGATGCAAAGTTTCCTAATGGTGGTTGTGGCATTTAGATATCATCTTCCTTGAACCAAATAGGCTGAATTTTCAATAATTTAGGGTGTTTCAATAAACTCACATAGCTAAACTGGGAGCCCTGGCTAACTGCTTGGGCCAAAAGGGAGATTGACAAGACTCTTAAATGTTGGCTGCAGACACTGATCACCCCAACTTGCTGTTTCTCCTGAGCTGGACTAATGGTTCTTGTCAATTTCATTGTTTCCAAGGAAACTGAAAGTACAAGAAAATAAACTTTGTTACTCTGAAAGAACCCTCACCCCCATATTCTTCCTTCAGTCCCTACACTTTCAAGTCTTTCCCACACTAACTGATCTTTTTATTTTTATTCTTTAAAGTACAACGGTTTTTTTTTTAATGAACGTGTCTACATTTTCCGCCCATGTCTACCATTTGAGTACACCTACAGGTTTAGAAACATTGCTTATGAGAGATCAATGGACTATGATCACCCAGATCATTTCATACATAGCAACACACAGCCCTTAAGCTATGGACTTTCAATATATACTGACTGATTTTCCAGCTGAAGCTCCCAGCACAGTGTTCATAACATATGACAAATCTAAACTGTTATTTCAGTATATAGGTGTTGATACAGAACTTCTGGAAATGAAATATAAGTTTAAACATTTTAAAATAATTGATTTACTGTTACAGTTATATTGTCTGTTCTATTTTTTTAAATGCATTAGAAAAGCAACCTTTAAGAATATTTTAGCCTCCCAAATATCAGGAGTTCCTTTCATTAACAGTAGGAAATACAATGACTCTTGAAAGATGGAGAATGCTTTGGCTAGGATATGTCTTTTTGTTGCCAGAACAAAAAGATGGAAAGTAATCTAAGCTGAAAGGCTGAAAGTAATTTGGTTATTACAACTATAAATAAAAGGAGATTGGATATAAGATTTTTTTTTTTCTAATGAACTAATTGACTTTTTTGACAGCTTACAATAGCATCGGCTATAATCAGGTCATACACATTCAGTCTGTGAAGCATTAAGGTTTGAGGACCCTGCAACAGCCAGTCATCAAAATACCCCATAACAGCTCTGTGGAAATCCTTTCTTCAGAGTGGTGTTATTGGATGTGAGAACTGGGTCCTTGGAGCTTGGGCTTTGCATTCTGCAGGGATTTTGTGCTCTTCACTCTTTGGAAGGCTACATGTGAAAGAAGATAGTAGAAATTAAAAAAAAAAAAAAAAAAAAAGAGAGAGAGAGAAAAAGAAAAATGGTTAGGGGTCTCTTTGAAACCAGTGCAGTTTTATGAAGTTTTTTTCTGGTTTTAGAGCCAGTTCATAGAAGGCAAATTATTCACACTCATCCATTTAGGTCTAAGAAGACCTAAATGGAGTATAAACTATATCCCCATTAGCAAAATATAGTTTTATGTCACAAAGCTAGAGCATTTACTTGGAGTCTGCTTAATCTGAAGTAGGTATTTATTTCATATTAGAAACCTGGAGTTCATTTGGGCACACCTAAGTTGTTATGTGGGCAAGGACCCTGTCAACTCTTCAGAGTTTCCTAGTCCCATGTGATGCATACATGTTTGTCTGCTATTATACTCTTCTCTGAAGCAAAACGAAGATCTCTCTTGCAAGATTAGTCATGCTTTCATTCTACTTTATGAAGTAGTGATGTCACTTAAGCCAGATCTGGATTATTTGAACTCTGCTCTATTCTTCAAAAGTATTCTGAAAGAACTCATACTGTTGCATATCAGTCTCTGACTCATGCTGCCTAACCCTATATGCACCACAACATATGGAGTCTATGAACTAGCTTTTCCACTCATGGCCTTCTTTATGAGGAAATGGCAGATGAACAAGCCAAAGGAGAGAGCAGTGAGACGTTACAGCTGCAAAAACCACGCTTGCACCCACTGCTTTCAGTTAAAAAGAAAGTTACATTTCTTCATGTTAGCTAGTATGGGGCCAGGTTTTGGATTTGTGCTGGAAACAGGTTGATAACACAGGGGTTTTTTTGTTATTGCTGACCAGGACTTATAGAGTCAAGGCCTTTCCTGCTCCTCACACCATCCCACCAGTGATTAAGCTGAGGGTACATAAAAAGTTGGGAGGAGACACAGCTGGGGCACCCGATCCCAACTGACCAAAAGGATATTCCATACCAAATCATATCAAGCTCAGCAATAAAACTAGGGGGAGGGTTGGCAGGAGGGTCACTGCTTGGCAGCTGGCTGGGCACCAGTCAGTTAGTGGTGAGCAACTATTTGCATTTGCTTTGTCTTTCTTTGGTTTTATTTCTCTCTCTCAATAATTTTATTTTTTCATTACAAATTATTATATTATTAATATTAATAATATTTTAATTTGATTTATTTCAATTATTATACTGTTTTTGTCTCAACCCACGAGTTTTCTTACTTTTACCTTTCTGATTCTCTCCCCCCGCCCACCAGTGGGGAGTGAGCAAGTGGCTGTGTGGTGCTTAGTTTCTCTCTGGGATTAAAACATGACAGTCCTATTTGGCCCCCAACGTGGGGCTCAAAGGGTTCGATATAATAACAGATTAACTGGAGTGTCTTAGAAGGGATTTATATCTGTTAACAGTTGTGGATGATGATATTGATTCATCTGTACTTCATGTAGCTCATCTGACCTAAGCCTCGTTCTTTATTTTATTTTTTTTTTCCCTGTGCATGTTAAAGATTGGTTTTGGCTTTTACAGTTTGCTGTGCTCTGTAGTCATTAGTGATGTTTTGCCTGGAAGACCTATTATTGAAACACTGACCTTGAACTTAATCTGGTATTTGGGCTTTGTACTGAAGCCATTACTGTACTTCAGGTTCTATCTCATGAACATAATTAACAACTATACTTCTTCCTCTTGCAGGTTTTTTACGGAGGAAATATAGAATTGCACCTTCACTATATTCTTCTGCAATGTTTTCTCCATCGGTAAAGTAACTTTTCAGTATCTTGAGCATCCTTGGATAGTTATAATACTCCTATTGGTATGTTTTAGGAATATCACTTCAGTTTTGTCTAAGGTTAACAAGCAATTTGGGAATATAATCCCAGCTCCTTGACAGCATGGTCATGGGTGGCAAGAAATGTGGGAGAATATGGGCAGATATCTAGAGGGCTTCTTACCTCCAGTGGTCTGGAACTTCACTCCCGAACAACTGCAGGATCCTGATGAAGTGATAGATTATTTGGGGACAAAAAATTCCATGGCTGTTCCAAAGAGCCCCAGTTTACTGCATTGTGCTGCACGCTAGCCAACATCTACGAAACATGGCTCAATATTTTGCAGCATCCACAGCATCCTCAAGGAGGAGAGAGGGAAAACACACCAACAGACAATATAGTTAAACTAGACACTGTATCAGTCACCCCTATAAATAAAAAGACACAATAGAAGTGGAAGTCAAATGATTTAGTAAGGAATGAATAAGCTTCTATTAAGATGGAGTGGGACAAATAATCAGCAAAGGTAGCTTGTTCCACAGAAGAGCAGTCACAAGAATAGGACAAGGAAGAGACTGAAATCATAAATGAGACAGAAACCATCTGATCCCTACCCCTAAGTGAGCTGCAAAATATGTTAAAAGATTTTAGCTGTCAACCAGGTGAGCTAATTCTCAGCTGGTTACTCTGACACTGGGATATTGGAGCCAGTAATCACGAACTAGAGAGTAAGGAAGCCCAGCAGCTGGGGTCCCTTGCTAAGGATAAAGCCATTGATGAAGGGATTGGGAAAAAGGTGGGTGTCCTCAGTCTTTGGTGGTATCTCCTGTCAAGTGTGGAGGACAGGTATCCCTTTAAGGAAGAACTTGTGAATTCCCAGAGCAAATGGACTAACACTGAGGGAGCTATCCAGTATCTGAGGGAATTCACCATGGTGGAGGTGATCTATAATAACCTGGATGACACCCACACACCCAAACCCCAGATGAAATCTGAATGCAGAACTCTGAAGAAGACCCTGCCTGGGCCTTTGCTGTACAGACAGGGCTGCATGATTCCATGGAGTAGAAAATGGACAGTAGCAGTCAAGATGTAGATGTGTACATAAGTATTGATGAAGTTGTTGGTCTCAGGATGAAAGAGTCTCCAACAGAGAAGTCCAAACTACATAAATAAATAAATAAATTTAAAAAGTAATAGAAATCATGTAGTTGTCCCATTAAGATCCAACTTAAATTTTAATAGGTCATCTCAGTTATGACTGAAGGGCTTCAGACATATCTAGGTAAATGACAGCTGAATATCATGTTTCAAGACAGCAGCTTCAGATGGGCCACCAAATCTCATTGAAATCATGTATTATTTTTTTTAAAGAGCAATACCTTTGAGGAATGGAGTCTAAATTACCTACTGGATATAGACTTCAGTCAGCACTGTGGGGACATTAGTCACTAACAAGTCTTCAAGATGACTACCAGATAGTCAGACAATACAAACACTTTTGACAGAAATGCAGAAAATAAGGTATGTATGCATGTCACTGAAAGTTGTACCACTTATTTATAAGCAAAAGTTTTCAGTTGCTCGAATCTGCTTTATTTCCTTCAGGTTTACTATATTTATTTCATTTTGAGAACAGGGAAGCTGGAAAACGTTAAAACAATTTCAGTACAAAAAAATGTATGAACAAAATGTTATACAAATCAATTTTTGCTTGCTGCATGCTTATGAAAAGAACAAAAAATTTTGGAAAAGGGTGTTCTGGGATTTATTACCATGGGTTATCCCACTCAATCTTTTAATATGATGCATTTATAGACTATTAGAAATGCAATTGAATAGATAAATATCATTAGTCCAGATTTTAATGATGTTTATTACAATTAAGGTTGCAGAGGATGTGTGTGTAAGATCAGATACAGGTTATATTAATTTGATGTATCCATTTTATACAAGGAAGAGGCTAGGTAACAGGTATTTACATAAGCATTTAAATGCAAATATTATCTTCTCTCTCCTCTTGGAAGAATAGCAACAATTTTTCCTATTAATACATTTACTGTGAGCAAATAAATAACTGAATGCTGCTTTACTAATGTAGATCTGTGAGACTTCATTATGAGTATCAAGTAAAATAATTTTTTCAATCAAGTAGTTTATCAATGATTTATTTGATAGAAGCATCCTGCAAGCAAAAGATGAGGTCTGGACAATTTTACCATGGTTTAAAGAATTGACAAAGCAAAAGCATGTGAGATAAGAGAAGGGTAGGAAGAAGGCACCAGAGAATGTGAGTGGCAATAGAACTGATCTGCAGTTCTGAATGTAAGACACTCCTTTTTTTCTTACTTTTTTCCTGACTGCACTTTGCCTTCTTAAAATGCAAAGTTTGAAGTCTTTTAACCTTTTTTCTTTTCTTTTCTTCCTTTATTTTTTTTTAAAGCTTCCTTAAGCCTGTATGCCACAATGAAACTTCTGAAGTAGCTTTTTTTCCTCCTTTTTTCCCTCTTACCCAATTCTAAAACAAGTATTCACTGGGCACATTGAGGTCAGAAATTTTTGATCTTCAGTATTACATGAATACTGCATTGCTACTGTCATCTTTGCATCACATTTTCAGAGAATAAAGAAGAAGGAAAAAACTCAGAAGTTTTTTTCATTCATGAACCTATATAAAATAAAGAGTGTACAGATGTGACAGCTTTGTAGGGGTGCAGAGTTCCTACAATCTACCAGCCAAAATAAAACAGAGCAGCACAATTCCTGCAGCCAGTTCCAGAGAGAAAGGATTAGAAACAATAAATAAGATTATCCATGACACTTGGAAGTAATTAAATCACTGGAGATTAAGCTAATCTAAACTAAAAGCATCTAAAGCATTGAAAGCAGATCTTAGAGTAAAGTTGGTGGAGGGAAAATGTTTTTTAAATAAATGATACTTTGAAAGAATAATCTAGTTATGTTAGTGCCCTGAGGGCTGTTTCTGAGGAAATTATAAAGGAAATCTACACATTGCACGAGAAAAGAGATATATAAATAAATATAAGTGACAGAACCAGGAAGGACTTGTCATGTTGCAAATTCTGATCCTTAGTATTTTCAGGAGTACTCATTGCTATGTAATGTAAGTTTCAAACATTATTAGTCTTACTAATTGTCTCAAATTCCTAATTCATAATCTGTTAGTCTTCCTGTATACTTTTCCTGTTAATAACTCTTCCCCTGCCTGCCCCTGCCTCCCCTGTTATTTTTTAATGCTTTCATTCTTTGATTGATATTGTTATGCTGTAGGATCTTACATTTCAAGTGTTGATTGTATCTTTATAATGATTGAACCTTGCTAAAATGGATGTTTAGCTCCTTCAGTCTTTTTATATTCAGAACACTTACATCACTTTTTTCTAAACTTTATTTCTCATATCGTTCTCATATCTTTCAAACTGTGAAAAGAAGAGCTCCATAAATGAATACAAACTTTAAACATTAAAACTATGTAACATATCATTACTACTTTACTGAAACGCAGCATTGGTGTTTACTTCATATCAGCATCACTGTAAGCACTTGTATTTGTTCTTATTCCTGGGAATTTCAGACTTAGAAGTTGTATTCTGAAGTTTTTGGCTGTGCTGTTTATTTCTTTCTCTCCCACCATGTGTTGATCTAGAAGAAAGAGATCAGCAACCTAAGGTATGTAGAAAGTGTCTGGCTGGCTCGTATCGGGGTTTGTAGTGATTACTTCTCTAGGAAGTAACTCCCACATCCTGGCTCTGGGATCCACTAAATATATATACATAAATCCTGCTATAAGTCAGCTAAACTTCAAAAGGGGCAGACTAATACTCAACCTCATGCTTCTGTGAGAAGCAGCTGTCATCTGCTGCCGAGTGCCCATGAAATCTGCTGTTTTCATAGAAGCACTGTACTATATGCAAAAAGCTACTCCCATCTCCTGTGGAGGTTCAGTTCAGTAGCAGTAGTGACATTTTGCTGTGTTAGCTAAATAATTTAATTTAATTTGTTTTTTCCAGAACAAAATCAGGGTTTTGAAATGGAAAATATTTCCATTTGATGGTGGGGTGTGTGGGTGGGGGGTGGGTTGTAGGTTGGGGAGACTCGGTTCTTCTTCAGAGATTAGATATGTTATCATTTAGTCCATAAAGGTTTATGAATTCAATCATCAGCCTAATTATAAATGTTATGACATGGGAAAGAAAGAGAAAATATCAGAGGAGGGTAATCCTTTGCATATTTATTCACTTGTTTCATTTCTTTAGCTCTTGACCTGTGTTACTTGTCATGGTACCTCATTCGAAGGATTCATTCCAACATTCATATATAATTTTCCTTATATTTTGTTTTGCAATAAAATACAAATAAGTGTTAGATAAAAGAAGTGCAGCATAGAAAATCTTTTGAGATTAAGCAAGGAAAGTATACAGCCATCAATAAGCGAAAGAAAGCATCTCATTTAAAATACACAGTATCAAGGATTTCCTGGGAGACGTGCAGTATGACTAACAGAAACGCAAAGCATTTGAAATTGAAGCTGAAACTGTTTTTTTCTGTACTAGTATATGCTTGAAAATGGTCTCAGATTTGTGGAAATTAGTAGTGGAAGTTGATGTCTTGATTCAGATTATCAAGTTAAAACCACAATTTCTGTTTTTCTTTGATAACATTATTAGAATTTGAAGATCAGGGAAAAGATATATGGAATGTGTATGCACTAAGTAGCTCCCTCCAACTTAAAACCTGTGGGTTTGGGGAGTTACTCACAAAAGGGAATCCTAGCAATAGGGATCTGGCTGCATCAAGTTTGGTTATTCATGCCCTGTAAAAGATGTGCTCCAACACCATGTCAGTAGGCTTTGCATCCTCTAGCACATGCAATTGTCAATCACTGCCTTTACTTAAATTCACTTTACTTAAATATTATGATTTGGGGGGGGGGGGGGGGGGGGTGGGGGGGTGGGAAGGCAGAGAGAGTGCGTGCATGTATGTGTGATTTAAGATTACAGGAAGCCCAAAGGACACTCCTGGTCATGTGTTCTGTGGTGTGAGGTGACTAGTTTTTGCAGAAGGGGTTAACCACTGTGTACTGCTCAAACTACTAGTTACAGGGAGGGACTATTTTCTGGGATAGATGCTTGTAGCAAAATAGATGTAGCCAAATAATAATCCTATTCTCATATGTAATAATTCTCTTGAACATAAGCCTGCTCCTAGTGCCTGGAAATTATTCTTTTTCAACAGATGGATTTTCTTGAAATAATAGAATTATCCTATTACACATTCTATACTCAAAATCCTAAAAGATAAGATGGGAGCTGTATTTTCATAGCACTCCCCTGCCTGTCTCTTTCAAAGCAGTATTGTAAAAGTTATCTTATTAGTTTTTGGTTTGTGAGATTTTAATTTGCAACATAAAACTGAAGTATTTTGTGTCTAAGCAGTTTGTGAAACAGGTTTTTTTGCAAATATTAAGATGAATTTATGCCTTTCACTAAATCCCTGTTACCAAGATTTACAAAAGATTGTTTCTACATAGGAAGCTACTTGCACCTTTTTTTAATGGCTTTGCTAATAATTGTGGGTTGGCTTTGTGTTCTGCATACCAGTAATGATTTATTATTATTATTATTATTTTTACTTGGTTGACAGTCTAAAAAAAAAGGTAATTAAAAATTGTAAAGGAGATCACAAAAGTTATTAAGAGTTGGTTTTAGCTTTAATGAGATAATCATAAGTTATTTTAATGATATTATGACAGTTTTGTTCACATTGTATCATGATAAACTGCTGTATCTCTTAGAGGGGCATTTGTCATATGAAGAGATGCATTTAAATGTAGTAACACACTAAGTACAGTACCATTGTCCTAATATACTTAAAGGCCCCTCCTTCAACACATACATGTATTTACAGCCACTTCTTGATTTCAAAATCTTAACTATTTAAAAATATGTTAAGGCATAAATTAGATATACTGCATAACTTTGATATAAGGTCTTTGTTGGGTTGTTTTCAGCAGTAATGGAATAGAGCAGAGTCTAGTTTTCTGACTTTCTGCTAACTTTGATATTCTATTTCCCACTTTTAAAAAAATGGAAAAAAATGCTTTTTAACTAAAAGTAGAATTTATTTCACTAACTTTTACTGGAAAAAAAAATAATTAAATGCCATGAAATGTTGTGGGGTTTTTGTTTGTTTGTTTGTTTGTTTGTTTTCTTTTTCCCCCCAGATTCCTCAATTCTACTTCAGCTGTTAGTGGGACTCTCTAATCAAGCAAATCCTTTTAGGTTCCAAGGGCATCTATGAATGCTCATTTTATACCAGAAGATTTTATCAATCCTAGAAGAATAGAACAAAAATTAATTGTTTAAATAACAACTTCCTTCATGCTTTATAAGAATGTTCTTATATACCTCTTTCTTTTGGGGGACTGTGGGGGTCAGGGGTAGGGAAAGTAGTATTGTTTCTACTGGGGAGCAAGGGAAAAAGGGAGAAATACAGAGAGGAAGGGAGGGAAGAAGGAAGGAAAGAAGGAAATTTCTGTGAAATTATTGAATAAATCTTTATTAGTTACCCAAACCTGCCTCTTTCAGCAAAAAAATAAATTAATAAAAAAAGCAAGAAATATTCAAATAAGTTGTAAGACACAGGAATTATCTCTAGGAACAAGAAGTAACAGTTTCTTGGAAAAAGTCAGTACAAATATTAAGGTATTACACAGAAAGAAACCAACCAACATGAAATTTAAGTTTTTAAAAATTATTTCTTTATTCATGTCCTGCAGCATGACTTGTTTGTTTACCAGGTCTTCAGGCCACAATATTTACATTATTTGACAGCTATGAATGTATTCATTCCAGCTAGAAGAATGTAGTTTGCTGAAGGCACTTTTTATCCTAAGGGGTACAGGAGGGGGCAGATAACTAATGTTCCAGATTCACATCCTGAGTATGCCTTTTTACATCCCATGTTTACAGCAGTGTCACTCTGCAAACTCCAGTGCAAGCAACAGAAAGAATTTGTGCATTTAATCGGAGTTGCACTAGTTGCAGCATAAAATTAACACCATAGTTTGTAAATTTCTTTCCATGATGCAGACCAAACCTCCTTGTGCAGGGAAAATTGGGGTGGAGATTGCAGGTAGCAGGCTAATAGCAACTAGAATAGCCTGAAAAACTGATTGTGTGATGGAGCAACATAGTGATCTCCCTGGATTTAAAATAAATCTTGCAAAGGTGAGGCTGAAATAAAAACAAAACAGTAACTAAGACTGTTACAATTGTTTATTTTACACATTTATTACGTTTTCTTATACAAGCGGTCAGGACATGGACATTGAAAAATATCTGAGAAGAACAAGTGCATATTAGTACTTATTCATATGGATAACTTTCTTGAATTGATAGTCATGCATGATTTAGTGTCTGCAGCTATGGCTTGGAACCCTGCTCTCCCTGCTCATACTGAGTTTTTTGGAAGAGTTTAGAAAAGTGCATCAAATGTAAAAATAATTTCAAGGAAAGGGAATAGTCCCTTTCTAGTTGCTTCTACAGCTCAGAATTGTGATCTATCTGCATGGAACAGGAAAGTAGGAAGATCATTTGACTATCATATCTACTTCCATATTTCCCAAAGTGGTTGAAAATATCAGGTGGGTCTAAAGAAAGACAGTCCTTTCTTATGATCATTCTATCTATGACAGCACAACTTCCAGCTTTTTTCCCTCTATATTCCAAGGTGAAATGCCTTATTGTAATGAGGTGTTTCTACACATTATGGAGTGTGCAACTGAACTTTGCTCAGAATTCTGATATTTTGTATATTTTCTTCCATTAGTCTCAAAGCCAACTCTTAGAGTTTACATAGTGTTTAGCATCCATGGCTTCTTTGACTCTAAATGTAGGACTGTGAATCACAATACCTCTGTTTATTCTGTGCCCTAGAGACACTTAAATTATCTCTGAACAAATTCGGGAAGTTGAAATGATCATCGGTGATCATTATTAAGAAAAGTGGTGGTTTTTTTCCCTTGAACCAAACAATCATTAAACATTATTTGGATTACAGAATTAAAGTTCTTGAAGCCAAAAACTATCCAAAACATGTTTTAAAATTAATGGAGGATTTGGAAGCCTCCATTGTCTGTCTCTCTTTTCTCCTGTTTTTCTTCTTAAACACAGTCCACATGCTTCTTTTGAAGCTCACTGCAGGGAAGTTCAATGTTAAAAGTTAATGTCTATTGGCTGAGGCTTTCCACTATCTCAGCAAAGACAACTCTCTAAAATACATCATCTATTAAATTCTAAAGTTTCTGGTTAGACAGCTAGGCTCTGTTTTAATCCATTCTTTTCCCATTAAATATAATTTGGAAATATATGGGAAAAAACCTGTTCATAGACAGTAAATACAGAAACATTTTTAAATCTTTCCTATTTTCTATATTTCCTCTGGTATTTACAAGACATAAACAAATAATATATACATATATATAGAAATGTGTTACATGGTGCCTTTTTTCCTTGATTTTTTGATGTATAGGCACAAAAGTATATATTTAAAAGAAAAAAAAAAAAAACTAAGAACACAACATGAGTCTCACACAAACACACCAACAGTTCATACTGTCTTCTGTGCAAGTTGGTAAAAAAGATAAAGACCTTTTTTAACATGGAGCAGGTACACAATTTCCCTCTGCATGGTTGCTATGGCTACACACATGCTGTTAAATGAAGGATGAAGAGGCATATTCCTAGACACAAAGGCCAATGGGTCTGGAGCAGTGGGCGTACATGTTTATAAACTCTCTCAGCATCCAAAGACAGCCAGAGATATAACTTGGGGTGCCCTATCTTCTAAGCTGTGCCTGACAAACATTTGGGGGAGGGCTAGTTTACACAGTCCCAAAGTCCTAAATGTAAAGGACTATTCTGATCATGCACTAATACAGGAAAATGAATTGCAATGGTCAGGAATTAAAAATGGTTCTGTTTAATTAATTAATCCAGATATAGCTCAGGGACATAGTGTGCCACCTGGGTTACCCAAAAGTGAGCAACAACCCTAGTTATGACTGAGCAGCTGAATCCAGCATAGGCATCATGTACTAAGGTAAGAACACATTAGTAATGCTGAAGCCTGACTCTTTAAACTGGATCAGCAACCTTGGCAACATGCAGCTCCATGAATTCTTCATACAGGCTGTCTTGAGACTGATGCACAAAGGAAAGCCTCAGCAGAGATACTGGTACTTGGTGCTAGATAAAACAGAACAAGGGTAAGACTCCCTAAAGCAATCAGTGACTGAAACTATCCATTTCTAGCCATTGTTCTCCTTGTACTGGTAAATTATTTCCTGCACTTCATTAACCAGTTTGGGGCTTCACCTGAGCTCTCATTGAGGCCAAACTATTCCATAAATTAAGAAAACAGCTGGGGTTTTCACCTATTTTAATTTCTTGGTTTTTTTCCACTGATACAACATAAGCTTTCCAAACACAAGACAGTAACATGCATCCAGATTTACACAAAGTAATTAGAGGTGAAGTTGCATAGGGATTTTTACATATATATATATATATATATAAAAAGAAATTTATTGCTGGAATCACCTTTCTGCATTAAAAATGTTAAAATACTAAATTTTATTAAAAGGGACTCTCTATATTGTTACAGAGAAGAACTTTAATACAGTGGAAGCATGGAAGAACTTTTTTCCCAGTATTCCATAATCCACAAATATAAAAGATAGAGCCAGAATCAGCAGTAGCTCTGGAACTCTGATGACGTCCATGTCATCATTGGTCCTGAAGGGCACAAATAGGCCTACCTGTCCATGCCCGGTCCCCTCAGTCTCCCCCCTAACCTGCCCAGAACCCCCTTTCAGATTCCATGGAGTCTCCCCCCATCCTGCCGACAGCCCAGGACCCATTTCCCACACCCCAACACCCCCGTTGCCATCAGCCCCTGCCCCAGGGACTCTACAGCAGAGCTGGTCTCCAGCTCCCCACAGCCCTGCACTGCCCAGCCATGGGCCCCACTGAGCTGGAGTCACCTGTGGGCCTGTGTCTCAGCCCAGCCTCAGCATGTCCCAGTCCCGAGGGAGATGCTGGATACCTGGGTCTGGGATTGCCCCAGTGACTGTAAGAGTCAGTCTAAAGAGAATGATATTGTCTCAACATTGCTAACAGATACCTGGAGATGGAATGTGGTCCTCATGGACACTGGGACGCTGAGACCCTGAAGGAGAACTGCATGGTACAAGAGTACTATGCCGCTCCCTGATACCCGGGGCTGGAAAGAACAACTACGATAAGGTCGCATTACAACTGTTGTTGGTATGATGAACCATAACATGTGTGATAATCTTGCTCGAGAAGACAGAGACTGACAACAAGCCATGGGCCAGAGGAGGAGCAGCATGTATTGCTCGACATAAAAGAGGATTTTTTAGCAACCGAATTTTAGGAGATCTCCCCCACCAAGGATCATGACTATTGGAAGGACCGGTGGGACGCTGCCTGGACCTGGGACCATAGGGAATCCTTGGACCTGTGGTGGTAGCTATAATCCTCTTTCCTTTTTCTTTTTACTTTATCTTTTCCTTCAATTTCTGACTTTTTACCTATCGCACAATGCTTTACAGGCAAAGAATAAAATTGTGCTGTTTAATTGAAGCATAACCCCTTGGTATGGTTGCCTTGATTTTTGTGCTTCGAGATCATAGGAAATGAACCATCACGAGTCCACTGAGTGGACCGTGACAGTGACCCCCAGCTGCCTGCCCTGTCTGGGGCACTGGGATGGGCCCTGGCTGCCAGGCCCTGCTCTGCCACCACAGGGAAGTCCCCTGCCCTCGTGGTTTAACCATGGCCAGCAGCCAGGCACTATGCAGCCACTCACTCACTCACCCTCACCCAGAGGGATGGGGAGGAGAATCAGAAAGGAATGTAAAACTCAAGGGTTGAGATAAGAACAATGTAATAGGTAAAACAAAATCCGCGCACGCAAACAAAGCAAAGC
The DNA here is from genome assembly GCF_023634155.1 of Falco peregrinus. Lineage (NCBI taxonomy): Eukaryota > Metazoa > Chordata > Aves > Falconiformes > Falconidae > Falco > Falco peregrinus. The sequence goes on from NC_073723.1 coordinate 24,539,273, forward strand.
AAGGAATTCATTCACTGCTTCCCATGGGCAGGCAGGTGTTCGGCCATTCCCAGGAAAGCCAGGCTCCATCATGCATAATGGTTACTAAGGAAGACAAATGCCATAATGCCATGTGTCCCTCCTTTCCTTCTTCTTCCCCCAGTTTATATACTCAGCATGAAGTCATATGGTATGGAATACCACTTTGGCTAGTTTGGGTCAGCTGCCCTGGCTGTGTCCCCTCCCAGTTTCCCATGCCCCTCCAGCCCTCTCCCTGGCAGGGCCCAAGGAACCAAAAATCCTTTACTTAGTATAAACATCACCCATCAACAACTAAACCCATCAGTGTGCTATCTGCATTGATCTCACATCAAATCCCAAACACAGCACTGCTCCAGCTACTAAGAAGAAAATTAACTCTATCCCAGCTGAAACCAGGACACCCAGCAGCTCCTGGTGCAGGGTCCCCAGTGAACAGCCAGCTGATCTGACACCCTGACCCTTAGGTATTTGATATGTATATCCCTTGTATAAAGGAACCAGATGTTATTAGCCTGCATATATTAAGAGGCTAGAGAGAGAGAGAGAGAAAGAGAGAGAGGGTGAATACTGCTATATAAGGAACAAAAACAAATGTGTGTATTGCATGATTCTTCAGGCTACACTGACATTACTAATCACATTTATTCAGGAATGCCCCCAGGCGCTGAGGCTGCCTGTCACCAAATGGCTGGAATTTGTGCTCACAGAGCATGGGCTCCACCAGAGGCTGGCTGCATGCAGCCTGTGTAATAAGAGCAGTCCTTTGAGTCGTCTGACTCCTGAGCTGCTCCTGGGAAGTTAGTCTCACAAATGTAAAGCAGTTGACTATTCCTCATGTTACAACAGAAAGGAAGGAAGAGAATGATGTGTGTATATCACTGTACATCTCTACCTTTCTCATTACACATGAAGGACTATAACTGGCAATAATTTAGAAAGTAGGTCTGCCTTCCATCCCAGCACAGGCATATGGAGTATATATGTATGAACTGGATTGATGAGTGACCTACTTGACCCCTGCAGATTATGCTATGCTGAACATTCACATTTCTATGCAGAGTGAGGAATGCAAAACTTCCTACAAAAGTGAAAATGTGCATGAAGAATTCCTTCATTTATTGTTACATAGAACATTATTAAATAAAGATACACATAACTTGCTGGAAAAGAAAAACAACCTAAATGACTTCTAAAACTACCTGCTGTGACTACTGTTTATTACATAGCAACAACTCATCATTCTAAAACTACCTCTTATTTCTGCAAGAATGTGAGCATGATGCACAGTAGCATTATGGGTAAACTCATAACTCTTTCATTAAGTGAGCTATTAAACTTCATGCATACATTACAATACATTTCAACACCTGTAGGCTGATACAGAAATCTCTGCTTTGTGAATTTACATTTGGGTGCAAAATTATTGACTAATGTATTATTTATTAATAAAATAATATTTTTGGAGACATAGCCTTTTGCATCTACATTAACTAACATGCAAACAAAAAATTCCGGAAGAAACAAATTTATTAAAGGCTTAAACCAATGCATTTGCTGATATCTGCAAACATTTAATTTCCAGCGATGTATATCCAGTTTTTAACAGATTTCTACATTAAAATGTTAACTCTGTCAAATTGAATTTAAGGATCCTGTAATATATTCAAAAACATATAATCTGATTTTTCTGAAATGCAAAGAGCAAAACTTAAAATGCCAGATAGTCCAGGTTCATCATCCCATTCAGTTTCAAACCACAGACATTATATTTATGTAGATCTTCAAAAAGAAATTCTAATTCACCCTACTGAGCTGATATGCTCAGTTAAACTTCTTATGGTAATGGACTCATCTTCATAGCTGATCCAGAGAAATAAGCTTTTTCTAAAAGTTACTGTATATTTTCTGCCTTTTCTAATATGCAGAACAATTCACAGATGAACTTACTGGCTGTATCCAAACTTCAAGAGAAACGCTGTAAAGGTCTAATCTTCCCTTATTCTGTCAGAATAATCCTTATTTTGGGAGAAGATGACAGTGTCACCAAAAAAAGACCATGTCCTATCCCTATTCCCCATGTCCTATCTGTAGCAGTATCTTCTCCAGTGTGACTAAGTGGCAGTGTATTTTTCTTTTTCGTCCTACCTCTCCCGCTTCTGACAGCTTAACCTAGTTCTGTTCTTTTATCTGTAATCATTACTGAGAAGGACTAACCGAATACAGACTAACTGCAGCAGACTCGGTTCTCAGGAACACCATAATAGTTTTGCTTAGCTTTATCCTAACAAAGTGGTGAATTGGCTATCTGCCCAGCTACCAGTTTTGGTGCAGTTATGTTCTCCCTGAAGACAACAGTACTTTGACAAGTTTAGCCTCTGAGTTTTACTCAGCTTTGTATCTCATTCTGCTCAGTTCCCAACTGACACCCAAGATAAAGATATTCTTACATATAACATCTGCAAAATTCTGCAACAGTGAAACAAACAGTAGAAATACTTATCTGCCTCCTCTTTAGCATTCAGAAAGGCTACCAGTTGCACTGTAAATATCTGTGGTTAGGCATAAATTGCATTTGTTTTTTCACAGAGTTCATATTACCTAGAGAACTTAGAAATTTCCAGAAGGAACAATTCATTGGAACCTTGCCAAATATTAAGTTTGGACCCTATATTTAATTTATGTTTTTAAGCTAACAGTTTTGTGTGTAGATTATTTGATGTACAATATTAAGGAAACATTAGCAGCTATTTTTATAAATTTATTATATTTTTAATATTTTGTCCAGGAACATACAACAGCCAAAAGAAATAGGTCAAGCATGATAAAAAGGAACAGAAAACATGTTTACAGAATTTCAGGATTGAGGAGATCAGTGGTGAAACGGACCCCCGCCACACCCCTCCTTTTGTTTTACAAGTAGTAGGTCTCTAAAGCCAAATAATAAAACAGAGTGAACCCTTTCACGTTTTATAACAAACACAGAACTCACACAGTCTAATATTGTTGCAAATCCCCTGAATTCTGTAGTTCATTTCCAGTATAGAAGGAATACAAGACCCTTCTATTCATAAACATTCTCCTTATCTTCATAACGATGAAAAATAACTATTCTGATATTTAACGCCTCCTTTATCAGCTGCCAAATTCCTGAGAATCAAGCACTCAGTTTGAAAACCAGAGCAGACAATAGATCAGACTATTATTGGCAGTCTTGGTGGGCAGCTGGAGGACTGAACAAATGTGGAAAATGCATCACTTTAGTAGTCCCACAAGGTCAAAATTGAAGCACATTTGGAATATTTACAGAAAAAGTATCTGAGTACTCATTTCCAAAGTTAGATATTATACAAAGCATTGTTCTCCATGCTAACAGATTTCCCAATAAAATTCACATCTTATAATTCAAAAGAAGTTATTCTGAACTTTGTACAGAGTCTTTGCATGCTCATAGTCTTTCTTCAAGTCAAGAAGTATGCCTGAAGAAATTACCCCAAAGAAACAAGTTGTCTACAAATTCTTTAGGTAAAATGACAATTAGCCTGTTAATTTTCATGCTTATTGCAAATATTCATCAGATTTCTGAATAACTGACTGTTTTCCTTAATGAGTATAAAGTTAATTGGTAGTCAAAGCAATTTCATACTTGTAATAAATTATTTTTCAAAATCACTGGTGACTACTAGCAGTTGTAATATGCAATGCACAATAAAACGCAAGGCAAATAGAACCAAATAAAGGTAAACTTCTTGTCAGCTAAATCCATCTATTTACTTTTACTCTCCATCATTTGTATGGTAGTCACCACTACATTGTATAAATCTACAGTTAATATTATACAGATTAGGAAATATCTTTCATGTATTTCCAGTATCCTTAGAAATTTCCTTCTGAGATGGAAGAGTCTGGTTTTCAATTTAACAGTGATATTTCTGAGTTCTGACATGCTAAAATGTAAAGGGTATTTCATAAAAAATGAAAACAAATGGATTTTAAAAAATATATATTTATTACTCTAGACACTCTCAGAAACCATTAGGATTTTTAGTAAGTTCAGTTTTGTTTTACCTATTTTGTTACCTTCACCATAAATACATATGATTGAACAAATCATGGACAAAATATACAGAAACAATAGGGAACACAGAAGAAAATCTACAAAGAAATGTTCTAGATGGCCTTGTGTTATGAACCAAGACCCTAGAAACATTGTGACTTCTACAAAATAAATGGGTGCATTATAAAAAAAATAAATCACATAGAAGATGAAGGTAGATTTAGGTAAATTTAGACTTCTCAGAATGTAAGTTTAGTCCTTCTCACCTTGTCCCAAAAAAGATACAATAGAAATGGAAATCCTTTATATCCAAGCAGTGAGCGTTATCAGCATGTTTTACCTAAATAGGAATAAAATGTAAAATGAGAGCTCCTAATTTTTCTTCTATAAGATGAGAAGAAGGGGACATAAAGAACAAACAGAAATCAGGTACGTCTTAACTTCTAAGAACAACTATTTATTGCATGCCATAATAAGTAACACAATTTACTGCAAAAGAATATTAATTATGTGAAGAGATTAACCAAATACTTTATGATCATATAGGACACTAACTTCTGGAACAAAAGATCCTGTAACGAGGCCTTTCAGTGTGCTTTCTGAAACCTCATCTGTCTCTAAACATTTAATACTGGCAACCATTGAGAGACTGGACCAGTTTGAAAAAAATATGGCAACTTTAGTATTCTTAGGTCAGAATACATTTTTTTCAATATATCTTAGTTTTGGCGATACTCATATATATTTCTCCACAAACATTTCTCCCATATTTTTACTGATGTATTAAAATGAATGCTAACTGTCATGTATTTAGAAATCTGAGAATTTTTTTTTCTTTAAAAAGTATGTATAGCAATAAAACCAGTAGAAACATGCCTCAAAATAGAGAACACAAAGATGTAGTTTCCTTAGCAACAAAAGCTAAGGCATCTTCCAAATTGCAATACCTCGCAAATACTAGAGAAAGTGTCTACTGCACTCAGGTTTTCCCCTCCCTTGCATTCTGAAGCCTTGATTTATAATTATGCATATTCATACAGAAAAGTGAAATACTCTGAAATGAAGGATTTCAGGTCCTAGCAATTTTCCTTGCTTATCTTTTGGAAATGGCTTATGAAACTGTAGGTTCACTGTTTTTCACAAAGGCTGGGAAAAATTTTAGGAATAAACTAGAGAAGAGGAAAGATCAAAATAATCAAAAAACAAAACCAAAAAACCAACAATAACAAAAAAACAACAACAACAACAAAAACCAACCAAACAAACAAAAACCCACACAACAACAGAAAAAAAAAACACCAAAAGAGAAAGTAAAGTGAGACGGTTTATGTAGAAGATGACAGAAAATGGAATGGCAAGTTTTTTGTAGGAAAGGACTAAACCTAGCTTGTGAGAAACAACACACAGTAGCAGTACACAGATAAAATTAACAGCAGAGAAAATCAGGAAATAACAATACTGAAAAAATCTATGGTAAAATAAGTAGGATTTTGAAAAGATGAAAGGTAAATATGTTTAATATGAAGATTGAGAAGGAAATATCAGGAAGTATTGCTTTTTTTATTATGGTTTCCTACATGTCAATTTGTATAAATTGACAGATGTCTGTCTTCTGTACTTGGAAGAGCCAAAACAGTTTAGTTTAAATTCAAGTATATGCTGAAGTAAGCTTCAGAATGGGAAAATATGTAATAAATCAGAAATATCTTGATTTCATAACCTGGTATTTTGTGCTGATTGCTGTTATATAAATATCTCTAAAAGAAAATAAAAGGAAAAGGAAATAAAACAATCAGAAAAAAGGGTTACAAGTCAGGAATAATTCTTCTTATCCATGCTCAACTGTGACCTATTCTTCATACATTTCAAAGTCACTTCCAAACTTCAGCTACGAGAAGCTGAACCTTATATTTTGATATAGGTGTTCATTCCGACAGATCTTTTTCCCACTAAACTTTTAGTATACTGTATCTAGAGCTTATATTTGTCCCCAGAAGTTCACTCTTTCTTGATAGGTGAAATATTGTCTTTTCTTGATGTGGTATCCACTTTTTAACCCAGTGCAGTGAAGCTGCGAATTAAAGCCAAATGAACTGAATTTTAGGAAGAGCTAAATCAGGGTGTTGAAGTCTTCATCAAAGACCAAAAGCCACAGTGCTGTAGCCAACTGAATACTTTTCCAGCATTTTCCTCACTGTTGCTGTTGGTAATAGAGGAAAGGTCTCTAAGCTATAGACATACAAGCGCCAAGCCAATGCAGTCTGCATTCTCCATATCAATAGAGGGGAAGTTTCCCATAAACAGAATCACTGCGGGGTTACAAGTGGCAGTGGTGGAAGTCCAGAGCTCACACCAAATAACTGAACTAGCAGAATTAAAGTAGCTGGGGCTACTTGTACTACATATATACTGCATTCTTCACTGACCTGAGCCAGCCTCGGGTCCAAACTCACAAGCCATCCATGGTTTGCACACAAGCCCATGTTAAACTACAATTATCATTTAGGCTCTGAGGAAGAAGATGAACCTGTACACATTTTGATTAAAGCACCTTCCAACTGCAACTTTCCCTACAGTGGAGAAGAGGCAAAGGAGTTTTGTAGGCAGCTGACTGTGTATAATTGTGGATACTGGTACCACAAGCATCCCCTGGGTTAACATAATGAGTCAGGGCTGAGGTCACTGAACTCTAGCAATTGATTGTAGGACCCAAATTCTACTTCTTGTTAGGAGTCAAAGCAACCATGTGTAAGTAGTCCCTAGTTTAGTGTTGGATGATTTGATTTTAAGATATAGTGTGGATTTCTGTATATAACTGACTCATGCTAAGTGATCAGTTAAAACTTCTCTGACTCAGCCTGAGCTAGAAAATTCCTACTAATATTAGAGACAGGGTTGATAAAGATGCGGAATGTCTCTTGCTTTTAAATCATAGAATGCTTAATGTTTTTCTGCTGTAGTCAAAAATTAATTGGGAATATTGAAACAGTTGACTAGTATATGAGATTTATTCCCTTTCTGTTTTATTGTTTGTCTAAATCTGTCCCCTTTGGGCAGCCAGCTGGATGTCTCTTTCTTTTTTTTTTTTCCTGAATTTTTCTTTGAAATACCATTAATATTCATCAAAAATTTTAATGAGAGACAATTTGTTTTTCCATATGCTTGTTTATCAGTTCAGCAATTATTAAGCCTGTGTCACTTTTTCACTTTATTCACTGCATGGGATCAAATTCATGACAATGACCATGTTGAAGAATGCAAAATGAATTGGTATATTTTCTGGGGATTCTAATTCAGCCCCTTACCCAGGCAACCCTCCTTCTATTTCCAAGCTGACTTTTCAGTCTATGTACAGGGTGCAGATTTCTCAGTTTGAAGGAAGATTTTAAGGAACAATGCTTTTGCTGATGGTTTTCTGTGCACGCACACATCCACCCACCCCCGTGCAGTTCGCTGAAGCCTTATTTTGCAGAAGTATGTTTTCAGAATTTCAGGATTCTGTTACAGTGGTTTTGCACACTTCAAGATAAATATCTTTTAATTTATTCATTTGAGCATGACAATTTGGAAACTTTGTAGGGTATTCAGATTTAATCAAGATTCCTTGAAGTCAAGCAAAATTCAACTATGTCCTACTCCAATAAGCTAATGACTCTTAGTGGCACAAGGAACAAAGGAGCTACATATGCCTAAATAACAAGATTTAGAGTAAGTCTACACTGTTGTCACTTCTGTAACTACTGTAGGAAATAGCTTGAGTGCTACAGTCATTTTGGCAATGACAGTATGAAGCTCAATTTAGTGCAATTTATCCCTTTCAGTACCATGCAAAAAAATAGTCTCACAGCCAGGAGACAATGGTTTAGTCCTTGACTCCATGGTGTATTTCTTATATTACCCTAGGTGGGTTATTTAGGGTCAGCTCAAGAAAATTCAATGTTATAACTTACACTTCACAGAGACCAAACTGCAATTGCTTCCAATGAGAAACTAAGCATCCAAATGGACAGTAAGAATTTAAACATTTTTATAGATGCAAGTCTTTACTCCCTGTGATTCAATTACATTTTTATAAAATGGAAACAACAGCGAGTTTATTGGGAAATTTTCAACAATGTATCTCCCTGTTGAAAATCTTTGATTTATCACCATTTAATTGAATTTTTAATATGGAAGTTTTCCAAGTCCAGGACATAACTTCTGGTCAGTGAAAAAAATGGAGGAAAAAACAGGCCAAATTTTAATCATAACAATTTTTCATATATTTGGGCAAAATTCAGATCTCTGTGCCTCCTATACAGATCTCCTGTATCCTACGTGAATACTAAGAGATATTAAAATCACAGAATCACAGAATGGTCAGGGTTGGAAGGGACATCTGGAAGTCATCTAGTCCGACTCCCTGCCAAAGCAGGTTCACCCCAAGAACATTGCATAGAATTGTGTCCATGTGGGTTTTGAATGTCTCCAGAGAAGGAGGCTCCACAATTTCTCTGGGCAGCCTGTTCAAGTGCCCTGGAACAGTAACGTTCCTCAAAGTAAAGCAGCTCTTCCTCATATTCAGATGGAACTTCCAGTGTTGTAGTTTGTGCCCGTTGCCCCTTGTCCTGTCACTTGACACCACTATAAAGAGCCTGGCCCCATCCTCTTGACACTTGTCCTTAAGGTTTTTGTAGACATTGATGATACCCCCTCTCAGTCTTCTCTTCTCCATGATTAACAGGCCCAACTTTCTTAGCCTTTCCTTATTGAGGGAGATCTGAAAATCTGAAAATGTTTTCTGAAACTATGCACTTCTTTCCCAAATAGCACTAGAAATCAGTACTTTTATGCTCCCTCATTTCGTCTCTTCTGTTTATTTGGATTGTGCATTTGAGGAGCTTACAATGGTGTCTTGTTTTCTGTTGGTACTTTTATTTATTGTCATAGAAATAATTACCTCTTCTACCATTTGCTGTTTCCCTTTGATATGTCCCAACTTTGATAATTTCAAAGGAAAAGACATTTTAAGATAAATGGTATTTGATGAAATTGTGTGGTTTTATGAAACAAAGAATGTTCTGTTAAATTAATCAGATGCTTTCTCCAAGTCAGAAGCAGCATGTTTTTATCTTGTCATTTCCAGTAGGAAGAATTCTCCTGCATCACTGTAAGACCTTGACAAGCTTTTAAATCCAGAAAATCCAAACAAATCAACTGAGAAAAGATGCCGAGCTTAGAGAGATACTTATGATAAGGTTTTTTACAGATGTTGCATGAGTTTTGCACTACAACAAGTAGCTGTTACTCATTACTGTTTTTTTTCTAAACAGTCATGTGCCTAGACAGCAGATTCTTTTACTTCAGACTAGGTAAATAGGAAGGTAAATAAAAAGTCATTAGCCTTTACAATTCATAGGGTCTTCTGTAAGTTTTTTATGGATACTGTGAAACCTGTGCTCATGAGTGATTCCTTTTACACCTAATTGCTCCACTATTCCTTTCTGCTTTTTTTATTTCAGCAGAACTTCTGAAGTGAACTACTGTTCAGTGTGTGGAAAAAAAATACTTTTATAGAGAAATTTTTTATTCTCTATTTCACATGTAATCAATAAAATAATATATAAATCTCCTGAAACATGCCTAATGTTATCTTAGTAGCATACAATAAACACATTGTGTGCTCTGCATAACTGAAATTTGTGTTATGGGTAGCATCTTTGATATTAACAATGAAGTATTTATCTTCTAAGAGCAGAGAGGCCTAATTGTCTGAATAACCTGAACTGGAAATCACAGAATCACACAATGATTGACATTGGAAGAGACCTTCAGAGGTCATCTCATCCAAACCCTCTGCTAAAGCAAGGCCACTGAGCGCCAGTTATGAAAGACCATGTCCAAGTGGCTTTTGAATATCTCCAAAGGGGAGATTACATCACCTCTCTGGGCAACCTGTGCCACTGCTTGGTCACCCTCACAGTAAAAAATAATTTCCTGATGTTCAGAAGAGACCTCCCATGTTTCAATTTGTGCCCATTGCCTCTTGTTCTGTCACTGAGCACCACTGAAAAGAGCCTGGCTCCATCTTCTTCTTTGTCCTCTCCCTTCAAAGGTTAGTTGGTTATACATTGGGTAGTTCTCCCCTGGGCCTTCTCTTCTCCAGGCGGAAAAGTCCCATCTATCTCAGCCTTTCCTTATATAACAGATGCTGCAGTCTCTTAATCATCCTTGTTGGAGTCTCTCTTCCATTCATCCATGTCTCTCTTATAATGAAGAGCCACTATGGGCCATGAGCTTTCTTTATTAAAGTATGTGAAGGATAGTTGCAAGGTTGGTTTTTCCCTCCAGTGTCCCATTACATTGATTTTTTTTTTTTTTATGGTGAAATGAGGTACTTTGAAGAGGCACTGTTAGAATATTCATAAAACAAACAATTATATCATACTGGTTGTGTTGAATGTACATAGAAAGTTGTGCAGACAAAAATTAAGAACTTTTTAAACAAATGTGTGAAATTGTAATCAGTAATTATTGTGGTTTGTTTTTTTTCCTCTCTGATATCATTTTACAGATGAAAAAGAGAAAGAATGTGTGAATGAATGACTTAAATGGTTGTAAATAAAACCAGTGTTCTCCATTCCACTCTCTTCTGTTGCTCTCTTATTACAAATTAAATTGTACAAAACACAGAAGAGTAAGAGCAATTTTTAAGTCTTTAAAGGAATGTAAAGCATTAGCACCACCAGATTCATACAGGGTGAACACCCTTGTTAATATTCCAAATGCTCTTTCAGTGGCAGATGTCATGATTTTGAAGCATTTATTATTGTGTAATGTTTTTACTTGAAAATTCTGAATTGCTACCAGAATTCACTACATAAAAAAATCACTACTGTCATTGGCAAATACAGAAATATAAGAAAATATAAAAACAAAAGGTTATAGGGAACAAGAAGAAAATAAAAACTTAGTAAGTATTCTAATTTACTCAAATAGTGTAGGTTTTAAACAAGTGGTGTGTTGTGTACTGCCTGATAATGAATTGTGGTAGAATATGGGAATTTAGATTGCATCATCAGTGATTCAGGCATAACAAGGGGCTTGCATATTAACAGAAGTTTATACATGAAGAATTCTAGATTCCCCTTTTTATTGTTAATCAACATACAAATATTTTTACGTAGTCAGAAACTCTTAAGCGTGACTTAAAATTTGCAATGCCAAAATATAAGCCTTCTTTTCAGATGTCTTTCAAAATCAAATGCAATACTTGGTACTCTCAGGAGTTACATCTAAAACTTTTCATGATAGAATAGAAAGGAAAAGCTTGCTTGTTCTTTTATACTCTCATTAACCGTTATCTTTATTGAACAAATGGATAAGAAAAAGGGAGGTAACTGCATCTGCTGGATTTCCCCCTTAAATTGAAAAACAAAGAAAGAAAGAAAACCTGAATTAATTATAAATAAACACTAATTTGTAAAAGTAAGATTCCTTTCTGAATCTTTGAACTCAAGCTTCTGAATTTACTGATAACTCCACAATCCTCCTATATTCCTCCTTTTTTATTTCACTTTCTCTTTGAAACAAGTAAAGAGAAAGGGAAATCTATAAGTAAAGAAAGGAAAGAAAAACTTAAAAAGATTTTCATCTCAGCATTTGAGAAAAGAAAAACTTAAGGGAGAAACTCAAAGGAGTTTTATGGTTTTGGGAGTATTTTTTGTTTGTTCATATTTAAAAAGATATTATTTTTGTTTAAAATATGAAGATGTGTAAAGAAAAAAGAAGAAAAATGGCAGATATTAAAGTAGAAAACAGACACAAGTTATATGATACATAATCCTAATTAATCTATCCACACATACATATATGGCCCTATGAGAAAGAAACCTGTAAGACATTTGGAAAGGTTTATAATTATATAATAGCAATGCAGCAATGCTTACTTCCCCGCCTCTCCCCGCCCCCCCCCCCCCCCCCCCCCTTTTTTTTTCCTTCTATGAAATAAATAGTATTTCTGTTTAGGAATTCTGTTTACAAAATTCCAACATCTGTGAAACTTTATTTACAATGTCTTATATTTTACATCACTGTGAAAAGTTCATGCACTTTATTCCATGTGTCTTCTGATTGGTTTTACAGTCTGAACAAATAGCAACGAACAAATGTTCTTCCATGGGCCTGTCTTTTCTGTCATTTACTGTACAGTGATCATAAAATCTAAACTTCTCCCTTAATTTAAAAAAAAAAAAAATGTTCCATAAATAATCCCAGGTATTACTCAGCTTCTATGCCCCTGAGAAAGTACAGACTCTCAGATAGGTTAGGTCAACATATGTATCTAGCTACATTAAGTAAATATTTGTTTATTCTAGAGTCAATACTGGTGGGAGAAGGAAGAAAGTTGGGGGACAGATTTCTGTTTAAATCCCAGCACCTGTAACAAATGAAAACACTTTTCCCTTCTAAATAGCACCATCTTTTCAGAGTTCCATTCTAAACTACACTCTGGTTAACAGTAATATTTTGTATAAAAAGCTTAATGAAATACATTTTTCTGAACTTCTGAAGAATTACAAATCTCCAAGAAAAACTCAGCAATGGACAGACACACTTTTGAATTTAATGGTGCAGGGAACGGGGGAGAGAGGCAATCCTTGCCTATGGCTTGTGATACAAGAGTACATACTGAAGCAAAAGGGGAAAGGGTCAAGTGGTTTTAAAACCCTCTGTGATCTTCCCCTCAAAAAATGCAAACTAAATGGAGATTCACACTACTTAACTTTTTTCCCTTGAAGGTTTCCCTGTTGATTCAATGATGTTCAATGTATTTCATTGCTGTGTAACTGGAAAAATAGGTGGCTCTACACAGAGGCAAATAACATCCACACATCATTGAAGTTTTTAAGCAAAGATCTCATAGCCTGGCTGAGTAAGGAGTGAAAACAATTTATTTCAAAGGTATAAGACTAATCTCCTGAGGAGACTGTAATTTAAATGACATACCTAAATTTCTTATGTATTTGGCAATGGAAAAATAAAATATGAGGTCCAAAACACTAATTATTTCTAAAAGCTTTGTTAAGAAGCAAACGAAAACAAAGAGCACTTTCATTCTATCCTTCTGGTCTTCTCTGTAGCTAAGTTAGACAATCCATTAGGAAAGAACAATTTTAACTGTCTGCTTAAAAAAGACATTTATTTTCCAGTGACTCCCACATTTGGCAGAATAAAATGGAAAATAGACTTGCTTCATTTCTAAGAAGGAATGAAGAAAATAAGACAAAGGACAGTCAAGAATTCACCTAGTTACCTATTCAAAGAGTGCAGGAGCTCCAGATAAACTTGCAAAGCTCTGAACAGACAGACCCAATGAGCTGGTTTAATTATAATTATCAATCAATTTATTTCCTTCACAGCAAGACAGGTAATAATTTTTCAGCCATCATATTTAGATATAAAGGAACAATGACAAACAGGTGCCTTTCACCCTTTATTTATACTTCTGATAAAAATCCATTCCTTTAAATCTGTGGAAAACTGGAGGAGGTAATTAACTTTACAGCCAAAGACAGTCATGCCAACTTTTATGTGATTAGTTACATTAATTTTTAAAAGATAATATGGAGACCAAGAATAATAATAATAAAAAAAAACCAAAAACAAAACACAAAAAATTATAAGTAAAAAAAAAGAAAAAAGAAGAATTCCAATCCTTCCTCAAAGATAGAAAAAGAAAGTCGATTCAGGCCACTATGAACTTATTAATTTCCTAAGACAAAAGAGGGAAAGGAATTACAGCTATGTTATGTTAAAACATATTACAGTCTAGTTTGTTATTTATGAAAGGATACGTGTGTGTGTGTGTGTTTTGTTCTTCTGATGTGTATTTGCCTGCTTATCTGGAAATTAAGGATAATTCAGGTGTTTATATTATCCTTTCTTATATATCATGGAAAAGTCAAGTGCAACATAAGCACAGCTTTTAATAAATAAATGAACAGAGAAATGTGAAGGGTTATGTTTAAGCCATTCTGCTGTGGCCAAACCAGTACCATGTGAGAAGGTAGATGTCTCTTGTCCGTGAAGCAGCATACAGTTAAGAGATAAACCAACCACAATGAAGAATTGTTCCATCTAATAATTAGGATAAAATTATACAAGATTATTTGCACAACTTCAAATTCTTTATTGTTTTGCCTTTCCTTAATGTATAGAAGAATATCTCAGCAAGCAAATGATGAGCTTATATTATATGAGGTCACGGAGAACAAAGGGAGAGCAGTGGCTATTGTCTACCTGGACTTCAGTAAGACCTTTGACACTGTCTCCAAAAATATCCTTACAGATGAGCTATTGATGTGTGCTCTGAATGAGCAGACTGTGAGGTGGATTGAAAAATGTCTGAATGGTTGGGCCCAGAGGCTGGTGGTCAGTGGCACGAAGGCTAACTGGAGGCCAATAAGTAGCAGTGTACCCAAGGGTTCATTACTGAGTCCAGTCCTGTTTAACATCTTCATTAATGACACAGAAAATGGGGCAGTATGACCCTCAGCAAGTCTGTTGATGACTCAAAACTGGGAAAAGTGACAGATGTGTAAGAGGGTCATAGAATCAGCTTGGGTTGAAGGGAACATTAAAAGTCATCCAGTCCGACTCCACTGCAACAAGCAGGGACATTTCTCCTGGGAGTATACTTCACACTCCACAGATTTCATTATCAACATTTTTTTCTTAATGTCTTTTCTTTTAAATCCTTAAAATTACTGCCAGAATATTCCTTTAACATTCTTAGATATTTCTTAAAAAATGTATAGTTTCTTTAATTTTCTGAGGTGTGTGTTGCTTCCCTCCTTGTATTAGTTTGATTCTTCTCTAGTGAATCTTACTTAAGTAGTCTCCAGTTATATGTCTAATCTCTGTGGAACTGATTATTTATATTTCTTCTAGAGCGTCCCACCTTTTTTTAGTATAATATTATCTATGAATCATGCTCATGCAGTGCCCTGTACATCTTCCAGATCATTAATGAGGATATTAAATAAGACTGGGCCTAAGACAAGTTCTCTTGTTCCTCACCAGTACTTCTTTCTAATACAAAAGCAATAGCTTGCCATTTTTCATAACACTTCCTTTTATTAAAAATTCCTCATCATGGACATATTAGTTCATTATATTGTTCAGTTTTGAGGCATTTATTTTAAGTTAAAATCCACTGCATGACTGAAATCTGCATATACTACATTTAAGTTCTTAACTTATACATTAATGTGAACATTTCAAAAAAGCAATAATATTTTGCTTCCCAAAAGCTCTTCATTCACAGATATATTATCCTTTGCAAGAGTCCTGTTTCCTTTAATCTCTTTGCTGTCTTAATTTTATTTTTTGTCTACTTATAGTATAGATTTTAGTGTAAATTAGCATAACTGTTCTCTGTGGATCCAGCTGAGGTAAGATTTTCTGCCAGACTATTATTCAGATAATTCAAAGTCATCAATTTAATTTTGAAACAGCACCTGTCTTTTATTTTTAAGGAACATATTAAATTAGGTTTGACTTATTCAGAATTTTCATTACATACAGATATACTTTTTTTTAATGGGTTTCTGATTTAATTTGCTGTTGAAAGTTCCTTGCTGATTTTAACTGATCAAAGCAACTTACTTAATTAGTTAATTTTGGTTACAAATCCTGTCAATTTTTAATCTGAAAGATAGGCTTAAGAAGTAGCTTTAGATAGGCTTTAGAAGAAACAATCAGTTTGAGCAGAATATTTCAACTTAAGATACTTACATTAAGATCCTTTTTTCCTTTAGGTCCCTGAAATAAACCTCAATTCTTTTAACACTTCTTTTGCTGACCCTGTCATTTTGACTATCATTACAGGCAATTTTACAAAATTTGTCATGTCCTGTAACCATGTTATTACATAATTTATTATAATACTCTATCATAATTTAACCTGATAATATTGTCATTTCTGTGAGTGATTAGATTTGCTTATCATCATCTTCAAAATAAGAGTTTCAGATTATTTACTCTTTTCGTAAGGGGGTTTTAATTTTGTGTTCAAGAGCTGGATTGCCACCATCCTTCATACTTGCAGGTATTTGTCCCTATGTCAACTACATTTTTTGTAGTGTTGATTCATTTTAAACATCTCCAGCTACACATTCTTCTCCCTCTTCCTTACTGAGTTCATATTTCTTTATGGTCCAACATATCCATGGGCATTTTTAGTAATTTTCTCATAAAGAAACTTCCTGTTCAACTGCAATGTCCATTTAATCAAATCTATCTCCCTTTCTGTCTTTAACAGAGTTCACCTGCCTTTCAAGATTTCTTGCTTTTTCTTCTAGATCAAAGAAAGAAAAGTTTGCAGTTACGGTTTCTGAAAAAGATAGCGGTTATGGTTTCTGAAAACTAGGAACAATGGTTTGTACTGCAATCCTACTGTGTTTGTGCTCTGGGACCTTTTAAAAGTCATTTAAAATAACCGTTTCCTGTATTTTCTGTCAAAATTAAACATTTTTTTCTTTTGCAGAGTTCAGATTTTGCGTTTTGGAACACTTTTTTAGGGACCAGCTTATTTCAAATAGAGTGTCTACAATTAAAGTATAACATCTTTAAAATGAACACTTTGGTGTGAATCAAGTGAATAAAATAGGTATCTAAACTCAATCAGTAGAATTGTATCTAGCTAAGTAACTTCACTGTTAAAGGTGTAAGATACATGGTATGTGTTTTACTTAGAAGATCAGAGAAGATAGCTCTTTTCTAGAAAGTTTTCTCTCCTAAATCAGATGCAATGCCAACAGTGTAGCACTGCAGCCATTAGCATCTTTGAGAGAAGTCACAAGATGAAAATTTTTGCACCATGTCCCATTGTGGAGTCATACTCAAATTATTCTGAATCTGAAAGGCATTAGCTTATATCAGTAAAGTCATAGAAAAAACATCAACAAAACCAGTGCAGTAAATTTCTATAAATATTTAAACTCAGCACTGTTTGCTTTACCCAACATTTAAGTTCCATAGGAAAAAAAGCTGTATGTTTTACATAGGAACGCCAGTGCTTAAGTTTGAATATTTTTGTGTTTTTGTTTTAGAAATAAAATATTTTAAGAAGGCATGGATTTCTTGATTTCCTTTAAACAACTAACACCACGTTAAAAAATGTTTAATTCTGCACAAAATATAACTGTTTTCATTTTCTTTGGCAACTGAATTATGCACTGACACAAACTAATTCATCTAGGTACACTGGTGTAGTTTGGTTTTATTAGGCTTATTTTATTTAAGTCTATATGCTAAGTACAGTATCCTTAAGTGCCAAGTAAGAACTTAATGTATCTTGTGCAGTGCCCTTCTACCGTGAGTGCTTTATCTAGCACTCTTAAACCAACATTTAGTGAGAATTAATTCAAGTAAAAAACATCATCTAAGTATCTGTAGGAAGGAAATGAGCTTGAAAAAGATCAGAGCAAATGTATCTAGACTTGAAGCAATGTTCAGCAGAACTGCCTGATGTACTTGTTTAAGTTTTCTTAGAAGATCTTCAATAGGTATCTCTGTTTTAGGTCTGAGCTCCTTTTTACTTAGCTGTGATTTGAAGAATCAGTCAACAATATACAGGCGAGCAGAGGTTATCTTTATTCGGCAGCTCTGGGTTCATGGGGGATTGCTCCACCAAAGTCATGCACACCAAGGGAACCTTTCAGCACCCTCTTTATACAAGTCACTCATGTCTATTCATTAACTTTCTGGGAACTCATTAACATTTCTCGCACCTGGACAATTAGCACATTCCCATTCAAGGACCTAGTATATCCTCAAGTTAACAACATTAACGTATCTTGTGCCTGGACAACTAGCACACTCCCTATGTCACCCATTCAAGGATTTAGTACATCCTCAAGTCAACAATAAGGGTCTCCTCAGATAAACATGAGCACACTGTTCTTTAAATAAATCATATATGACCCATTATTCAGCTGTCACTGACTTGTAATCTTACCTCATTCCTTTTGGCCTTTTGGAGCCTTTGCCAACAGTGTGTCAATCTGCACTTGGGTATTTTACTGCTGTAACTGAGCTTTCCATGTGGTTTTATAGAAGTGCACACATGTTCAGGTGGTGCACATACTAGTATTTCCAGTTTTTGGTGTGTGGGGGCTTCTATGAAATCACTGTTGAAATGTAAATGAGAAACAATTTTCTGTTATGGTTCTATGAGATTGTGGACGGAGATGTAGTTGACCAGCTTGCAGATATGTGATTAACAGAATACCAGTCTGCTATTTAACTTGAAATTTAGACAAAATACATAAATATCTATAATGAAAAACAAGAACGAATTTGAAAAACAGAGGATGTTACAAATAGTTAAGAAAACATGGCCTTGGGAGAAGAAATAGACACCATAAATATGTCAAGCTGGAGCATAACAGGATAATCTCAAGGAGAATCAAATGGTTAATGAGATCAAACAGAAAATTACTTGAACTATGTGTGAATTATCCTAATTAGCATACTAAAAATACACCCTGGAGCAAGGAATGCCACCTACTAACAAAGACTCCTCCCCACAGGACATTTGAGGTGAAAAAAAGGAATGCTGTACCTTTAAATGGAGATAAGGTTTGGAAGAACCAATGAGATTTAAGTGTGACTAAATGTAATTCTAGATAATTGTTCAAAGCGTATAAAGTATTTTATTACATGTTAAGAAGTGAACTAGTTTTTGTGGATTACCACCTAGCTCCTTACTTTTCCCAAACTACAATGAAAGGATAGAACTCAGTGTGTGAATTGGCACTGTGCACCAGATAACAGACCCACCTAAGGGATAACAGAGGTAATTGTGGATCTATTAAGGTTAAAAGAGGATTTATAATTCTTGAAATATATGATCACACATATTCTGTGTCTTTGTGGAAGATCTAAATAAACATTACTAGGTCAAGACATGTTTACATCTATTGTTAGTATAATCTTTCTCTTCCAGGTTGCAATACAGCTGATCTAAACTCACCTAGAAATTATGTAAAATATTCAAGACTTCCTTAAACTTTTTTTCAGAGCAGTAGGTTTAATTCTGTCTTTATAAATTGAAACAGAAAATTCACCTCTACAAGAGTAAAGCCAACTGTTCAACATAAAGTAATCTCATAGGTGTTTATTAGGTGTATATTACCTTTTCCCTTTTTTTTTGCTTCAGTTTAAATTCTAATCTGTTCACAAAGTAAAGCCACTTCAAAGTGCTAACTTGGCCATAAACTAATGACTTAATTTCTCTGTTTCTTTGGCTTAGTTAAATCAGACAAATGAGAGCTGGAGTTGGTGAATAAGAGGAAACCAGCGTATGTCCAGGAGGGATGAGCAGTACCTTACTCTTGAGAAGTGTCAAGCTGGCTCAAGCTATGTGAAGCTTCATCCCAAAGGTAAGTGACACAATCCTCAGACAACATTTTTTTGTCTCTTATCTTAGCATTAAGACTTCTTCCATAAAGGTAGGTGTGACTTCCTAAACTCAGAAGTTCATAGAATTCGTGCTTAAACCTGCATAAGATTAAACTTAATGGTCAATTGTCTGTGATAACAAGAAAACTTAAACTTTTAAGCTGGTCTGTTTCAGTTCAGTGAAATCCAATCTCGTGTTACTTCCTTTCTGACTTCAGTGATATGTTCTAATTTGAATCTGTTTCTCCAATTGCTTTCGGTACCGATGTGACCTTCATCCTTATGGATTAAATATACTAATGTGACTTGGAGTTCTTCCATTGAGTGTCAATCTCAGAGTGAATGAAGGTTTAAAAATGAAAACAGGCATACAGATATGAGAAATAATGAAGTGGCAAATGGGTGATATTTTTCGTGTTTCACAAACTATTTAGCCTACTCTTCTATCACATGAAATAATGTGATGCAACAATAATAGAAATGGTACTATAACAGTGATGCATTGGAATACTTTTTAGTAAAGAAGTTTTGATTAAAAAGAAAAAAGTGCAGAAAGAAATGTGAGTTACCAAGCTGTACTGTAAATAAACGTTAGGGCTGTGTAGTAGGCATTTTTGTGAAATAAAGACAACACTATCCTTCTATTGTAAGTCATTCAGAGAATGATGCTTCATTTGATTCTAAAGAAACCCCATATATACTACAGCAAACTGAGCCAAAAGTTCTGGATTCTGAAGAAGGTCTGAAAATTTCAGCAATTCTGCACTGATTTCAGGTGTGTATTTTAAAGGTAAAAACCTGTCAATTTAGCAAATGCAATTTAATTGCTGAATTGAAAACCTGAAGCTTCGTTACTAAATAACATTTATTTTGCTCTTTGTAATATGCAATACGTATACTCATTGTCTTTCCTTGTTTAACATTCCAGTGTTGTCTATACATTACTGAACAATTAAATGGGTGGGGTAACTCCCCACTATAAAAAAAACTCTGTATTAAGTTTTTTTCATGGAATTTGGTTTGATTTGTTTTATTATTATCAAAAATCTATATAGTTAATAGGTGGATGTAAATACTATAAATTATGTAAATTTGAGGTAAATTATTCATTCATGTTCCTATGGAATGCTAGATTGTTATATGTTGTTTATCAGAGTTGCTTTCATATTAAAATAGAGGATATAAAAGGCTGTAGCTGAGAAAAACTTTGTTGCATAAGGAATAGGAAAAATTAAAATTATGCTTCTAAACACTCTGGAAGTTTAAGAATGTATTAATTCTTGTTTGTTTGTTTGTTTGTTTGTTTTTTGTTAAAATCTCTGTCCTGGACCCATCTTTACTTGGTGTTTAAAAAATGCATCAAACCTCCACATGCATTACCCTATTTCAAAAGCTAATGCATAAAATTAGGAATGTACCTCTTGTGACATATTGAAACAGAACAGAGATTAATAGGGAGACATGAGAAGTAAACTATTCTGCCATATTTTGCAAGAGTTCCTAATATTCAATAATTTATTCCATGTATAAAATTCAGTGCAATCATACTCATACGGAAAAATACATCTTGCTGCCTAATACTTTTAGGTGCTTATTCAGAATATGCATCACTGTGATAATTAAACTTATGTGAGATATCCTCATCTTCTGGTGCAGAAAATTTCTAATAACCAATATAAAAATATTTGTGTGTGTGTGTGTGATGTAGACAGCTGTTTGTAACTTATCCTATTTAGAAACTGGAGGAAAGAAAGTCTCTGTTCCTCTCTGTGGATGATATGAGCATTCAAAATTTTCAAAGCATAGTGCAGCCAGCTAAAAAGTTGTTGTGGGTTAACCTCACTAGGCAGCTAAGCCCCACCCAGTTGCCTTGCCCCCTCCCTGCTTCAGTGGGTTGGGGGAGAGAATTGGAAGGGCAAAAATGAGAAAATTTGTGGTTTGAGATGAAAACAGTTTAATAGATGACACAAAATCTCTGAGCACAAGCAAAGCAAAATAAGGAATTCCTTCTCAACTTTTCATTGTTAGTCAGATCTTTAGCCATCTCCATGAAAGTGGGCTCCATGCATAACAATTACCTGGGAAGACAAATGCCATAACTCTGAACTTCCCCGACCCTACCTTCCCGGAACTCTTACCAATATTTAGCAAACATTATTTATTCTTCCAAGCCACTCATCTTCTCACATATACCTAGTTTTCCCAATCATTTTGGAGAGCGACTGTACTATTCTGCTTGATGAGAGTAGGGTTTTTTTCTGTCGACACTGAAAAAAAGAAACAAGTCAATTTTACTGTATTTTTCTATAGGTGTGAAGTCTTTTTGGACTAATAAACTTCTGGTATATAATAGCAAGCTACTTTCAAGGGATTAAAATGAAGCCGTTCATTTTCATTAGTTTATCCATCTAGTTTCTCATCTGCCCTACAGATGGAGGTTTTAGTGTTACTTTGCATAATTCTGTTTCTGTATTTGCAACTTTAACTTTAGAGAACATCTCATAGTGCTGGTGTTTCTCCTTGGTATACTAAAGCAGTGTGTACAGACTCCACAGTGATGAAATCCATCAATAGCTGACATGTTCACTGTCCTGTACAGTGCTCATATTTCATTTCAGGTAAAATTCTTATTTTAGTTAACGACTATTTTTCTTGTTTGAACTCTTTATGCTGAGGTGAATGAGATGGCACTAATCCATATGTGGTATCTGAAAGATGCATGAGTATTAACACTGTATTGGGTTTAAATGGGAAGGTTTTGGTAGCAGAGGGCCTACAGGCTTGTTTCTGTGAGAAGATGCCAGAAGCTGCACCCATGTTGGACAAAACCCGTTTCAGCTGGCTCCAAGACAGGCCAACTACTGGCCAAAGCTGAACAAATCAGAGACATTGGTAAGGTCTCTGTGATAACATATTTAAGAAAGGGTCAAACATACTACACAGCAGCTGTGAGAGTGAGAAAGTGTGACAGAGACTGCCCTGCAGTTACCATATAAAAAGAGAATGAAGAAAATGTTTCCTCAGTTTTCAGAAGAAAAAACTGAGGCAGTATCTTACTGTTGCCTTCAACAACAGTGGAAGGGTAGAAAGAAGATGGAACCAGAGTTCTTAGAGATGCCCGGTAAAGAAATTAAATGTAATAGGGACAAGTTCCAGCAAAATAAATGTTGATTAGAAATTAGGAAAATTTACTCACAATGCATGTGTTTAAACACTGGAACAGTGTTTACCCAGAGAGATTGTGGCATCTCTATTCTGGCAGACACTCAAACTATGGCTGAATTTAACCTTAAACAAACTGTTTTAACTTGGAAATTTTGTCTACCTTCAAAATGGTCCTTGCTTTGAATAGCAGGTGGTTCAATTAGTCCCTTCCAACCTAAGTTTTTTTGTAATTGTATGATTTTAAACAGTCTCCGTGTGTCAAAGGCTTCTTGTCTTTAGTGATTCATTACATTTGAGCTAGCTGCTAAGTTTATGGCAGTGTAAGTTTGTCTGATGAATTCTCTAAATAGAATAGTTGATGAAAATGCCTTAAAGATTTTTATAATGCATATTAAAAAATTTGCCCCCGATTGTCAATTTAGTGTAAGTGAAAACTGGGGCTTAAGTGGCATTCTAACCAGTGACAGTGGACACACTTTTGTTACAGTGTATAAATAACATAATGAGTACCATTTTTTAAAATATCAGTTTATTTACATAAAAAACCTGCATGTTTCTTGCAGTTGTGCTGTATACTTAGTAATATTTGTAAAAGTGAATCAGTATATTAACAGATTGACAAATATTGAGCAGATATTTTTTAAACTTAATATCTGAGTATAACTTTAGACTTTCTTACTTTCTTCTTCCATACACTTAAGAATAAGTGAAAACATGAAGTTGATTTGAACCAAAATTAGAAAACACAATTGTGTATTGATCTGAGAACTTCTATAAGTAATCTGTAAAGTCACAAGTATGTTTTACCATTATAAGTTACAGAAAACCTATGTTCTAAGTAAAACCAGTACTTGATGTATATCTCTACTGATATTTTCAGATACTGGTACTCAAATAAATAATTCAATCTGCATGTCATTGTAGATATTTCTAGCACTACCGTCAAATACTGTTTGTTAAGAGTGTGTATTCAAGAAACTGCATAAGAGACTAAGTAGTTTGTTCTCTTTTCTTTATTATATTTCCAGTTGGTTAATCTCTGTCTAAATATGGCAAGGTTATTTTTCATCCTTGGAAGTCAAATACTTATTATTAAATGCATGGTACACAGGGTACCAGATTTACCATATAACTCTAATGTTCTGAATAAAAGAAATGTTTTTGGCCTTGAGCTGGAGATGAACAGTAGAAGCAAACAGAGGTTTTTCTAATTTACATTCCGAGGACATTTCTGCTATTATTCTCAGGACTTCAGAAAGATCCACTACAAATTTACATTCTACTTATTCACAAGTTTTCACAACTAACATAGAATAAAATGTCTTGTACCCATAACTATAAAATATTAAAAAAATACTATGTAAAATAAAAGGACATTACAACATTCTTATGCATGTAGCACTTTTTTCTATTTTCAATTTTTGTTCTACATTCATAATTTGTCTACAATATATACATGTGTATTTTAAGCAATTTGGAAATTGTATGAAAATAGTGATTATACAGTGCATTTATCATTATCATTAGGGGGGTTTAATATTAAAATCAGCAAGTCATTTAAACATTCAGCAGAAATAACCTATAATTGTATATTCCAGTCTGAATATGATAAAGGAATTGTTTTGACTAGTGTAAAAAATGTATGCCAAGTGCTTCTTGAAAGAATCAGAACCACTATGCTGTATGAAAGCAGCTAACCATATAATAAGAACTCCATTTACAAGATGAGATAGGGGCCTGTGACAGATGTATATAAGCCAGAAAGAACATTAACTTTACTTACTGTACTGATAGCTGTTAGTACTGGGCCACAGCTAGTGTAGCATATATGTCAGCAAATAATAAAAGTTTCAGGGAAAATGTTTCAGTTAATTTTTCAATGATGGGAATAGGTATCAGATCCCAAATCAAACACCTCTCATGTTTCTAAATTATTCTTTGGTTTAACCACTCCAAGAATTTCCTTATGTAAAAGGCTCCTGCTAAATGGGTCATCTTTTTAGCCTAACCAGAAATTGTTCTCTACATACTGTTGCCCACAGGTAAAAATCTGTGTCCCTTCTCTGTCCTGCAGCATTAAATTTGGTTCCCTTGGTGCCACTGAACCCTTAAATATATTCTGCAGCTGACATATATCACTTAAAAGTGTGATGTGCTCTGGCATACTTCCCTCAAAAATCCTTTTAATATGCCAGTCATAAAGCACGAATGATACATTCCTTTATACTCAGAGATTTCATTGCTGCAGGATGGATAAATAGATAAACTGTCTCCCTGAGAATATCTGTCTTCTGAAGAATGGGCATATTTCCAAACCTTTTGGAATAACAAGAGATTAAATAGGGCTGGACATCTCCTGAAGTAAATGTGATCTAGTAGGTCTTCCCATTCTGAAAAACACTAAGTTTGTTATTGGAGGATTGCTTTCTCTTGCAGGCTAAATTTAAGTAAATATACATTCCTGTAGAGCCTCATCTCTTGTCTCCTCTCTATTTGAAAGACATTTTTCAGTACCGCACACATCACTTCCCCTTCTATTTCTTTGGGATATTTCTCATAAAGGTATTGATTACTACGTGCACAGAACTGTAAGGAAATTCTAAAAATATCTGGAGAAAAACTGGTAAATCACGTGAGAGATACAGTTTATTAATATTGGTGAAGCAGTGATGATACATGTCTGAGTATCCTGAGACTCACTACAAAGTCTGGACAGGGTTAGACTGTGACTGTGTAGCTAACATATGTATTGGCTCAGGGTCCATTCCTTTGAAGGTTTGAGCACTCATAGATAGCACTAGCTGTATTAAATAGAACTGCTGTAACAGAAAATCCCCTGAAAATTACAGTGGACTGAGGAAGAGAGTTTGTTACTGATCAATGTGTAATCCATATCTCCTGTTGGTTTCTGCAGAAGACTTGTACACAGCAGCAACTATGAAATATGTTAGGGTTAATTAATGTTTCATGCAATTTTTAATGTGAATTTAATGCACATAAAGGCACAAGACACAGCCAGCCAGCTGCTTGAGTAGGCAAGACAAGAATTAACTTTTAAGTGCTCAAGGCATCAGACTCCAGAAAGATCGATTAAAGCATTTTCCATTCATACCCTAAAACCTGAAGAAGGTGATTTTTGTGGAAGGTGTGTCATGTCTGCCAAGTATAAAGATGTAGTTTCACTTCATTTTAGGTATGAAAGGCACAAAAATAGAACCTGGAAATGCAATTTGACATGGCAGCTAAAGCAGTTTACTAAATAGCTACTGTTAAAATTGACAGTCTAGTTTTCCTGTCTGCAGCTCCCCTCGAATATTTTCATCACTTTCTTTGAATTTTGGCTATTATTCTTTGGGTGACCATGGGTTCAGCTGGTCCAAGTGTTATAGATTTGTTAATAAGTTAAGATTGATTGACTTTGATTGATTATTTGATTTTATAAAATCAATTATGTAATAGAAATATAGAAGGATCAGAAATATATTTTAATGAAACTTACGGTTATATAGTAAAAGCTGTTATACAAATCCTCTGTATAGCCCCGTACCAAGGCCGGAGGAATTGGTCAGAATCACCTAGTAGGAATGTTTAGAACTTAGATAACAGACTTAAGATTTGAGATGATTGTTTATATGTAACCTAGGAGAATGTATTAAAAGTCAAAATGAGAATTAATGTGAACTGAGTAGAGTCGAGTGAAGCAACCCATAGTTGCCGGCCAAGAAATAGTTACCTTAAGTGAAAGGTAATTCCGGCAGGGGGAGATCGCGACCACTGACTCATATACCTCCTATCCAAATCGTACCCCAGACCCATTTCCAGACCTTTCTAAGCTTTACTGCTCAGAATCGGATACGGGAGGAGAGTAGGTTAATGATTTACGGGAAATATTATGATTATGTATGAATATTTAATGAATATGTATGAATAAGTTCTATATATGGTGTCTGATTTTGAAACTTGGTGTGCGTTGATCGTGAGAGGACTCACTCACGCACCCGGCCGTCAATAAAGAAGTGCCTGCTTATCTACATTACATTGGTGTCGATAAGTTCTTCATTCCGAGATTTCGGTAACACAAGGAGAAATCCAGAAGGAAGAAAACCCTAAACAAATTTATATAATCTTCTAATATTTTAGCTCCCTAAACAAAGGTTTAGTTAAACATGAGGTCAGGCAGGCACCACTACTGGTATGAGAGAGGGCAGGAATCTCAGATGGAAGTTCCATGTTGCTTCTTTTAGTAGTAAGCCATCTATATTAATTAATTAAACAGGGCTCTTCTTTGGTACTGAGACCAAACATAGTCTGACCACCTATTTTTAAATTCTCCTAACCTTTGAAACAACGTGAGCACATGGAAACTTTCTGTTGGG
This sequence comes from Falco peregrinus, assembly GCF_023634155.1. Taxonomy (NCBI): domain Eukaryota; kingdom Metazoa; phylum Chordata; class Aves; order Falconiformes; family Falconidae; genus Falco; species Falco peregrinus. The sequence goes on from NC_073723.1 coordinate 24,566,336, forward strand.
AGTGTTTTTTCCTAACCCGTGCTATGCTGAGGTATAATTTTGGAGAGTCTTTGGTGATTTGGGCCAAAAATGTGGAAAGGTCCGCACCAGGAAAGAGACTATTAAATTCCAGTTCCTGAAAACTCAGTTTTAATTTTCAAATACATAAAACCTACTAAAACAGATTAAATGTAATTAATAGGAGTTCCTAAACCAACCAAACAAACCAACAAACAGAAACTATGAGGGGCTTTCTGGAGCAAAGTGGCCCTAAGAATTTGGGTCACCACATAGCTTTAAGTTCAGAACACAAATTAGTTTAGAGTTGATCTAAAATTTTTGGATACATCTCAGACCCCAAAGCAGTCAGAAAGCCATCAACTTGGTAGATATGGACTGTGAGTGTTTTACTTATATTCAGCACTGTATTCAATACTGTAAGTGATACAGGCAAAGATTTTAGGGATAGTGACTCTTGGCTTAGCCTAACATCTTCTTAAAAAGATTTAAACCTCTTTTTTTTTTTAAAGAATACTGAAGTATCAGAACATTTTTCAGAAGCCTTACAATTAACTGAAAACTACTTCAAAAGTTTAGGCATCTTTCTTCTTGACTCCTTTTCTAGTCTTATTTTAAAGAACCCTTCATTACTATGAGAACATTAAACTGGCCCACAGGGAGTAATATTTGAATATCCATAACATTTATTGTCTGACAAATACTTTTCAAATTAGGAATTATGTTTTAAGAATGTGGGTAGAATTCTTTGGTTTTCTTACAATCATGAAATTATTTAGGTTGGAAAAGACCCTTAGATCATCAAGTCCAACCGTTAACCCAGGACTGCCAAGTCCAACACTAAACCATGCCCATAAGTGACACGTCTACATGTCTTTTAAACACTTCCACCCACCACTAGGCAGCTCACTCCAGTGCTTGACAACCCTTTCAGTGAAGATACTTTTCCCAATATCCAATCTAAACTGCTGCTGGTGCAACATGAGGCCATTTCCCCTCATCCTATCACGTATTACTTGGGAGAAGAGACCAACATCCACCTGCCTCCTGTCAGGGAGTTATAGAGAGTTGTAAGGTCTCCCCTGAGCTTCTGTTTCTCCAGGCAAAACAGCCTCGGTTCCCTCAGCCACTTCATAAGACTTGTGCTCCAGACCCTTCAACTGCTTCATTGCCCTTCTCTGGACACGCTTCAGCACCTCAATGTCTTTCTTGTAGTGAGTGGCCCTAAACTGAACACAGTAGGTGAGGTGCAGCCTCACCAGTGCCAAGTACAGGAGGATGATCACTTCCCTTTTCCTGCTGGCCACATTGTTTCAGATACAAACCAGGGCATTATTTGCCTTCTTGGCCACCTGAGCACACTGCTGGGTCCTGTTCAGCTGGCTGTCGACCAACACCCGGAGGTCCTTTCCCACCAGGCAGCTTTTCAGCCACCCTTCCCCCAGCCTGTAGCGTTGCATGGGGTTGTTGTGACCCAAGTGCAGGACCCATCACTTAACCTTGTTGAATCTCACACAATTGTCCTCGGCTCTTCTGTCTGGACAGGCTCATCATTCATCCTTTCCAGATCCCTCTGCAGAGTCTTCCTGCCTTCAAAAAGATCAACACACTGCTGTCCAACTTGATGTTGTTCAATGTAAACACTCTCAGTGGGTAGCTAAGAATTCCATAAGTTGATGAATATTTATATGTATTCATGAGGCTTGACATCTGCCATGTTGTACATATTTATGATTTAGTTCTGTGTTGGAGTTCTTAAGAGAGGTCAGATAGAATAAGCTGTTATTACTTTGCAGTGTCATTTTTAATGTTCCTGAATTTTTAACATTTGCTTGGCAGATTAAACTAATTGCCACTGTGGGCCTGTTTGGGGCAATCTTCATTTCATGAGAAGTAATGGAATTGCATAAAATACAAAAGGACAACCATGTAAAATCTTTCATATTGATTTTCATAAAATCACAGAATATATGAATTTGGGAGGTGCCTCTAGAGATTGCCTTATCCAGCTTCCCAGCTCAAAGAAGGATGAACTAAGAGTAGTTTACTTGAGCCTTTATCAAGTCAGAATTAACAGTATCTCCAAAGATGATGACTCCACAACCTATCTGGGCAACTTGTTCCAGGATTTGACCCATCAACACAGTACAAATTTGGTTCACAGTCTCTAAGGGGAATTTCTTCTCTTTCAATGTTTCAGTTGCATCTTGTCTTGTCACTGGGCACTACTGAGAAAAGTATGGCTCCCACTTCTTCATTCCCTCCCATCAGTTATTTATACACACTGAAAAATTCCCCCTGAGTCTTCTCTTCCTCAGGTTAAGTAGTCCCAGCTCTCTCAGCCTCTTCTTGCATGAAAGTTGCTGCATTCCCTTTATCATCTTTGTGTCCCTTCACTGGACTTGTTTATGTTCATGTTTTGCTTGTACTGGGGAGCCCATCACTGGACACAGCACTCCAGATACGTCCCACCATTCCTGATTATACAGGAAGGATAACCTCCCTTGACCTGCTGGTAAAACTTCTGGTGACTGCTGGCCTTCTTTGTGTCAAAGACACATTGCTGGCTTGGCTCTCACGTTCAGGCCTTTTACTTACAAGCTCTTTTCTTACTTGTTGGCCCCTACTCTGAATTATTTCCAGGATTATTTGCTGCATTATTTTCCCAGGAATTGATGTGAGACTGACCAGACTGCAGTTCTTTGGGTCTTCCTTCTTGTGGTTCTTGAAGAGTGACATTTGCATTCTTCCAGCTTTTGGAACCTCTCATAATTTGCATTAATTTTAAGGAATAATTAAGAATGGCCTCACAATGGCATCAGACATTTTCCTCATCACTTCTGAGTGCATCCCATCGGGTCTCATGGACTTCTGTATATTCAGTTGGTTTAAATGTTCCCTAATGTGATCCTCCTTCACTGAGTGTAATATATATCTTTGCTGCTACAGACATTTCCACTGGTCTCAAGGACCAGGGATTGCTGAAGGCTGAGTGTATCACTGAAGACCGAGGTAAAGAAAAATGTGAAAAATTAGTTCAATTGTATATACTAATTACCCATTGAAAGAAACACCAGAAAATCACATGACAGATTTGTGTTGAAAAACATCTTTGAAAAACATACTGAATTTAATAGGGAATCTCTAGGAGTCCTTTCAAGCACATTATAAAAGTCCCTTCTATTCATAAACTTCCCTTAGAAGTTCCATAGGCTGGCTGAAGAAAGCTGTTTTCTGGCAAAATCTTCGTGATTTTTCATAAGGCCATATGGTAGTAATTTAACTTGGGATGTGTCTGACTAGCATACATACAACATGCATTGAAGTTACAGAACGATGTACTGCATAAGGTCATAGCCAGAGGTATATGTTAGAAAATACATCAGCAAAGTTGCAGTAAACACTGAGTAAAACACAATGGTATAATTTTCTGTCAGGGAAATTAATTATATTTTATTTAGGGTCATATTTTCTACAAAGTTTACTAATGTTTTCATCTTTTAAATGTTACATCTTTGCCCATTTGTGTCATTTAAGAGTTTATGGTTCCATTAGTCATCGAAAAAGAAATAACAGCATAGCTGTCAGCATTATTAGGTATTGGTCTAAACTGATGAAGTAGGGGTTAACTATGTGTGAACCAAGCTTCCTTTTCTTCCTCTTCTGGAAATCTAGCAAAGCATTGTTTTGAAGAGAATGAAAGACAAAATTATATTGTTTAAAGCTATGCAAACATTATACATGCTGAAGAATAATGCAAGTTTGAATGAACATAAGACAAGATTTACAGAAATTAATAGTTATTCTTGGAGAAATAAAGTTCTAGCTGATGTCCAAAAATCCAACTTTATGTTTTTTTTCTATTTTGATAAAATTTTTCATGTTTTCTATGATGATAGAGACTGCCAGAAGAGAGACCGACAATCCACTAAACTTCAAATGCTGTTTTCTATTCTTTCTATTAAATAAGTTAAACTATATAATGAAATATTTACCACCGGGATAAAAATTAATGGTGATTAAAGTCCATACTGATGATTTTAGAATGACTTGAAATGAAAGCTACAAGTAATCAGACACCAAAACATTAAGAGGAAAAAATTAGTATTTCTAACACTTTTTACTTAAAGTAGATGTAGTAATAGCAAATTAGTACTTGTAGTGTACGTTTTATAAAGGGCAATTTTATAGTAATAACCCAGCTATATCTGTTTTTCTTAATACTGCAGAAATTTATTATAATTTCTTTTTTATGAGATAATTTGTGTCCTCAAAGGGTATAGCCAAAATTCCACCATTCACTTGTTCAGTGCCTTGACAATATATGAAGAAAGAGCTATGAATAAATTTTAGTTTTTCACAGTTTCTAGGGAAAAGAAAAAAGACTAAGGAAGATCTTTAGATTTGAAGACAATATTTTCTGCATTTTGAGGATTTACACATTTCCACATAAGTCTTTTAATTTCCAAAATCCAGGCTGCTCATTACTCCCCAAAACTTGTCCTAAGTTTTAATTTTTTTTTGTTGTTTCTTTGCTTGATTTCTTTCTCTTTATAACTTCAGTATTTGAATTCCCATCTTTTCATTGTACTTATATTTGGGGGTTGCCCCATTTTAAATGTACCTACATGTAGTAACTAGAACTAAACATAGAACCAAAATTTTATGTGTACACAGCACTTCTGAAATCAGACTTACTTCATAACACTACGGGATGACTGTCTTTAGTCTTGTGTTTTAACAACTTAAAAACACCCTAGGGATTATTAGTCTTTGTTTTAGTTGCATTCCTGAGATTTCTATCAACTTCAGTTAGAGGACCCTATAGTGGTTGTTGCTGTGTAATCACAGTGCAAAAAGAACTGGACAAAGGGATACTCCAGACTATGTAATGTCACCATCAAAAATAAAAATAGTGTTTTTCAAGGTAGCTGTTGCCCAAAGACTAGCTGAGCATCAGTTTAGTTGTTGCAGTTGCTGAGGGATTGCTTTTATAACACTTTTATTATTTTTTTTTTCATTTCATTTATTAAACTTTTATCTCAGACTACAATTTTTCTGACTTTTGCTCAACTGTTTTCTCACCTGTCACACTGCAGGGGTGTGGGGGAGTGAGCAAGTGTCTGTGTGGGTGCTTAGCTGTTGGTTAGGGTCAATAACCCTGAGAAGAGAGTATTAAAAAAAAATCAATAAAACAATAATATTAGTTTTGAGCTGTTTCTCCCACAGAAAGTAAAGAAATGTATATGCCAATGATTGAATCAAACAAGTACTCTAGAGACATGTTAAAACACACAGAATAAATGCACTTGTAGAATTGTTTTGCTTTGATTAAAAAAAAAAAAAAAAGAATTATGACATTTCAAATGTTCCAATTCTGTATTATCTATTATGTATTAATAATTTTCATCTGGCTCATAGCCAGAAATACTTGCATTCCTAATCTCAATATGTTCTGCCATTACCCAAGCCTTTCTTCTAGAAAAGTAGTAAAAAACAGTTTGAGAAATAAAGCACCTTCCCAGGTCATTCATGTCAATTCAGTGTGAAAATGAAACTAGTCATCATCTCTATAGTCTAAAATAAGCAAGTAACAGATACCACAATGCTTATAATGGAATCACAGCACAATAGTTCTGATCAATGCATTTCTTCAGAAAAAGAAAAAAAAGTTATTGATATGTGTTGTGCCCTTAAGTTTTGGTTTTCTACAACAGCACAGATTTAATTCTCTGATTACACATACATGCAATTTTCCCACCTCACTTTTATAAATTCAGGGGTTTACAATTTTGAAAGAGATGATCAGAAGATTGTTAGATATGTGGTGTAATGTCTGTAATAATTGAATATTAGTCATGTGCTTTCAGCAGATTGCTGCATCACAGGAACAAGGTGAGAACAAGGAAATAAACTTTGCAAGGTGGTATACGTGCATGTCTCTTTACTATTTAAGGTAGTTTCAGATGTGACAATTTTAAGCTACATTAAATAATGCTAGCTGTTAAAAGCAGTAGTTCAAAGCAGTATTTTTTTGCAGTGCACACTGGGTGTGAAGTAAGAAAGTCTCCAAATAAATATTACTATTGCTTGAATTAGGTTCTTACAGTAAGGTATCAAAAATCAGCTTTTACAATCCAGGTGAAAAAAAGAAAAGGCTTATCAACTACTAGCTCCTGTCTAACCATTGACTTTTTAGTTTGTAATATTAGCATCAAATTCTGAATGAAGTTGAGCTAGTAATAATTAATAAAAATAAAATACAAACCCAAATATTACATATTTTAAATTTATATCAATATAAAGTGACATTAAAATAATAACACTGTATTCTCTGTTTATGTTTTCACAAATGGATCTTATTGCTATAAGTACTTTCTTATTAACATTACTAAGTTTCTATCACTTGAAATATCAGTTCTACCTTATTCAAGAAACAGGAAAATTGATTTCTCTAGAGGTATTTTTATCATAGGACATATGGCTTTTATTTGTTTTAATCTAATAGGTGTCTTCTCTTGCAGTTTTATGGACTTCCAGATTTAGACTTTCTGTAAGGAGGATCAAGATGTCATTTATTCATTTATTTTCAGTATTGATTGACCTGGGCTGATAAGATTATGAGTATAGGGCAACCTCATGCAACACCATTTGTTTGTGCTGACTAATTTCCTTCATAGCTGTGCATTTATTATAATAAAGAGTTGGTGGCAGATCTCAGAACTCTAAAGGAAATTTTTTTTTTTTTTTTAATTTTTACGGGGCTCCTTATGCTTTGACAACTCTTTTTCTCTGACCTATTTTTTTGTCATTAGGTGTCCAGTCTTCCTCTTTGAAGAAAACACAAGCAAGAGGTCCTTGTATTTCTCTAATTAAACATGGACCAGAGCTAATTCTTGTTTTGTTTTCTTTTTCTTTCTTTCTTTTGCCTCCTTTTTTTCTGTAACCAATTTGTGAATGATTTTGACCCAAACACTAAAACTTAATATATATGATTTGCTGTGACAAGTCCAAAGCCAAACTTTCCTGCAAATTGTTAAACCCTCTAGGTCCATCATATTGCTATGTGAAGTCACACGAGAATTCAGCTGGCAGTTACAAATGATTATATTACCTTTAATATACTGTATATATCTCAGAGAATTGAGACTAATGGTCAATGCAATAGATAAAAATAAAATAAAAATAAACAGTATTTATTTTGTTCTTTGGTCATGATCCTCTTGCATTTTCCCCCAGTTTGAAGCAGCATTTCAATAACCCATAGTAAAATTCATGTAGCCCATGAAGAGGTTGTGCAGCCTGAGGGAATCAGACTTGTCTCACAGAACGGGGAGCTGAATATCCACCTGCAGGACCCTGCTGACACATCCAGGACAAGAAAAATATTGTCAGAGCACCATGATGGCTAGTGGCTTCTGGGGGCCAAGAACTGTCAGGGCTCCCAGAAGCACAGAGATTCTCAAGTTCCAGGGCCTGTCCCACCACCCCTGGCAGAAGCAGGGCAGTGGGGAGCAGGCCCAGGCCCTGGCACCTCTATGGGGATGGGCCAAGGCAAGGCCAGGGCATCAGTCCATTGCTCAGGCCCAGCTCAGCAGGGCCGGTAAGCAGGGCCTAGCAGGGCAGGGCTGTGGTGCAGTGGGAGCTGTAGCTCAGGTTTTAAAGCCTGAGCTGCAAAGCAGCTCCCATGGGCTGGGGTGGGCCCTGGCCACGACCTCCCCACAGTGCTGCCTGAGAGCTGCTCCCCAGTGTAAGCGGGTGTCCCTCAGCTGCCCGGGCTCTGAGCTGACCCTGAGCCCTGGCAGCCTGACCTCCATGTGGGGGTTTGCCTATGTATTTCTACTAATCTCCTCCATTTCATGTAATGAAAAACATTTATTTCCTTATGTCAATCATTTAGGCTATATACATGAGTGAAAACTTTGATCACCTTTTCTACCATGCATTCAGCCCCTCCTTGGTTCCCGTATGTTGACTACCAGATCAATGGCTCTTTTTAGCCATTTCCTAAGCCCATGAGACACTTTTTCAATTGGAGGGACTAAGGCAGTTATACTCACCCAACTTGCTCTCCTCTGGCACATTCCTAACCCCCTTTCAAGTGCTTCTTCTGAGGTTTTCATCCTGTGATTGTCCATGTAGTAAGATCTTCTTATGAGAAATACTGATATTCCTTATCCATATTATTAATCCTATAAATGATCATAGAATCATTTAGGTTGGAAAAGACCCTTAAGAACACTGAGTTGAACTATTAGCCTAGCACTGACAAGACCACCACTAAACCATGTCTATAAATGACACATCTACACATCTTTTAAATACCTCCAGGGATAGCGACTCAACCACTTCCCTGGACAGCCCATTCCAATGCTTGACAGACCTTTTGGTGAATAAATTTTTCCTAATATCCAATCTAAACTGCTGCTGGTGCAATTTGAGGCCATTTCCTCTCATCCTATCATGTGTTACTTGGGAGACCAACACCCACCTGCCTGTAAGATCTCCCCTGAGTCTCCTTTCCTCCAAGATAAACCACCCCAGTTCCCTCAGCCACTGCTCATAAGACTTGTGCTCCAGACCCTTCACCAGCTTCATTGCCCTTCTCTGAATGCGCTCCAGCAGCTCAATGTCTTTCTTGTACTGAGAGACCCAAAACTGAACACAGTATTTGAGGCACAGCCTCACCAGTGCCGAGTACAAAGGGATGATCACTTCCCTTCTTTTGATGTCTTACTTTGTGAAGCTATTCATGATTACACCATGCTTTTCAAGACAGAAACCCAGATGTTCCTATCAAACAGTTATATAGGCAGTGTGTCACGACATTTACACATTATTCTGTACAGGCTTTTAGCTGTACTTTTTAGTACTCAAATAATAAATCATATTTTACATTGAACACATGCATGAATTGACAAAATATTCCCAAACAGCCAGCACTCAAACAGTATCTTAAGAAAATTTTCAGTGATAATTACAATATAGCTTCATAATTCATTTAATTCATTTCATTCAATTCATTAAATAAAAGCTAAAATAAATAAATTCTGAGTAAAGTTGAAGTAAATAAATACTAAAGTAGATAAGGAATTACAATACTTATTTCATAACCCATTACTCAATAAAGAATTACAGTATGCATTTCATAAGCCATTAGTCATTCTACTTATTCTAGGTTTATATGTTAGTGTCATGTTGCACCTGGATCCAAGAGGCAACGTGGTAGAGGAAGACAGCCTCAGACAAGGACTAAACTCCATGAGCTGCTCTGAAAACCATGCTTGCTGCACAAAGATGCTCCTCAAAGACAGAATTCTGGAGGAAATTTGCTCGAGGCTTGACTTCATTCAGATTTTATTGAGAGCAGGTATCCATTGCTGAAGAGAAAGAAGCATCATGAAATCCTTTAAAGTAGTATTTTATTTCTATTGTGCCCTGTAACAGTTGTTATCTATGTTTTACTAATAGAAATCTGGTTGTCAGTGGATACTGAATATTTTAAATAAGTCTATTTTTTTCTTAGAGATATTTAAAACTTTCATTCATATTTTGTAGTCTGTCATTCACATATACGGCCTATAAATTTTCTTCTGTTTCTTAAATAAATAAGACATATCACAAATCTCCACAAAACCCAAACACAGCTGAAGAGCTAATTACATGCATCTTGGAAGAACACACCATTGGCACGGGGAATGCACCTTGCACTTTTATCTTTTTATGCAAGTCAGATCTCTGATACGAGGCTTATTATCATTAGGATTTGATGTCTTTTGATGTTTTCCAGGTTCTTAAAGAAGGTGAAAACAAGTGTCTAACATTAATATATTAGGATTAAAGTACAAGAAAAATGGATAATGCTGATGTAATATAACTTTTCACTTTGTATTTAATTTTTAATATATACCTTTCTGTTGATTTCTCTTCTAATTTTTTTTAACAATAGAAAAATACAGAAAAGAAAATCCATTTTTAAAAACCTGAATATCTTCCATCCTCTGGTAAATTTAGGTTATTTAGATAACCTTTATCTAGAAAGCTTTACTTTTGTCATTCTGAACTTTATTCATGAGCAGTTTGTTTGAATGCTGGTGCAGAATGGACCTTTGTTTGGAGTATTTCAGTACAAAGAATAAATGCTGTAAGTTGTTTTAAAATGAAGAGTCATAATAATACCTTTATTGTAAGAAATACAAATAATTTATCTCAATATCTTCAAAGGGAGTAGGGTTAGGCCTAGGAACACAGTGAGGGATTAAAAAATTACAAGGTAGCTGGTATGACATATGAGGTTTTTTTAAAAAAACTCTAGTTCAAATTTTGAATTTGAAGAGGGAAAATAGTGATTTTGTAAAGTAGATTCTTATGTATAGAGCAACACTGGAATATACAGGAGTGGAGGAAATACTCCCACTACCTGACTTCATTCATCTGAGTTCAGCATCTGAATTGGGTGACTAGTTTCACTATGTTTGGGTGGAAACCAGAGGAGCCAAGAGCAATTCCTACCCATCTCACAGCTCTGTATTTACGCCAATCTTTTGCACACAGGAAAATAAAATAAAATAAAATAAAAATCTGTGCAGACCAGAGAGGAACAACATACTGTACTCAACCTTTAGATCTGGAAACTCAGGAGACCTGAACCGTTGGTGCAGCGAAACACACCTACCCAGAAGTCAACTGCTTTGGAGAAGAAATGTACCTGCAGTAATGAATCCAGATCACTTTGGTTAAGCTCATGATCTTAACAACCTTTCCAAGGTTTCCTCTCTGTTACTTCTATACATATACTATAGGACTGGCCCTCTAATTGCATATTGAATGTACATTGAAACAACTCTAAAAAGATAGTGAAACATTATTTGGGGGAGTTCTATGCTGAACATACAACTGAGGCCACCTCTTCACCATACACAGACTGAAGAGTAAATTGTGAAATTATTTTAGCTGTCATGTCACTATTAATTGGTATTGTTTAAGATTTAGGACTAAGAGTTTGATTTTGAACCAAATGGGATCAGTGTACAGATTTGCTGTCTTCAGTGACACAGGATCAAATAAAGATTCTGGCAAGTTACCCATCAATAGACCACTGAAGAGTAAACATATAGAACTTGCCAAGAAATAGAAATATGCATCATAAAAAAGGTTCCTCTAGGTTAGATGAAAGAATAATAATAATAAAAGAAGGTAGTTCTCATATGGACTTTTTGAACAAAAATTCTGTTTGATGTGAAACCAGTCAGAATTATTTGGATACTGTCCCATCTCCAGGACTCTTTTGTCAGTCATCTTCTTTCTGCCAGGAACTACTGGTTTTTTAGATGTAATCCTGTATTTCTAACTCAGATTCAGTATTTTTTTCACACACCTATGCATCTGCCATAAACATTGTTGTACTTTTTAAATTTCTTTAACAGTTTCTAGCATGCATTATGGTTTTCTTAGTATATATTTAGCATTTTGTATTAGTCAACACTCAGCCTAAATACTGTGACAGAATTCTTTGGACACAAGTATAGCAACTGAAAACAAAATAATTTCTTGACTATTACTTGCTTAGGAAAATAATGCAATAGACAGTATTGGAACTACCACATTTTGTATTGAATATTTTCTTCACTGTTTTTAGAAGAAGGATCTGGAAGTCTTTTCTCTTTGCAGAAGGATGGTTATTAATGTTGTCATGAGCACAAGCTTTAGCTATGCCCCCAGCAATATAGCCTGATGATATTACCATGCACAGCTGATTTCCACAGAGCTACTGGGTTCTTTCAAGAAGTCAGTGCACTGGTGACCTTTAAACCCCAAGTCTGGTTCTAGGAGTGTTGTCTGCACAATACTCTTTTTCACCTGTTGTAGTGTCAGCTTCTGATTGTCCTGGGTTTCCTCATACATCCTTTCTGAAATTTGTCCCTAGACACAAGCTTGCCCCAGCTTTCTCTGCTCTTCACTCATTGAACTATATAAACAAGTGCAAATCTCCTTATATCTGACATAATGAATTTAACAAGGCTTTTATCATTAATCAGTTGTGATGACAGCCTTTCAATAACAGCTAATGGCTATGAAGATGGTGAAAAAGCTGAAATTGCTTCCATGAAATGGCAGACTAAACTAGAACTATTCAATTTGAAGAAGTATTTTGGAGGGAATAAGCTATGGGAAAACCATAAAAAGCTGATCAGAGAACACTTTCTGGACTTATTCTAGCTTCTGAGAGCCATGGACAGGTCATGGTTCTGCTTTCTTAATATAAAAATAACTTGCACAGCAACAGAAAATACTTCTGTGCACTTGCTTAAAGCAGGTTTCAACTGGGATAATTGTTTTTGCAGTATTTGGGCATTGGAGGGTGGAATTTCTATCAACTGTTAAAACAAGCAAATCCTCAAGAGGCTGTTAAATTAGATGTTGTTCTTGTTATATTGTAAGTGTAGATTTCCTGGCTAGATAACTATCTCCTCTTGTGGGCATTTCTTGTTGTCCTGCAATTTTATTAGGGAGATTTCTGAACATAAACGTGAGTTTTAATACACCAAACAAACTATATTCCTTTTGGGCTGCACAGACTCAAAACTGTGGAAATGCAGAATTATCCCAGGAAAGGTGATACCTCCTTGCATAATCCATACAGACATATAAATATTTTTTATTTCTTCCATTTAGAGTAGAAAAACAAAGCATAAGGACAAAATGTCATATAAATAAAGGCATCTCACTGTTAGCTGGCGGTAATGTTCGGTGTCTATGAAGTAAGAATAATGTATTTCCTTGCTGCTTTATCTTAGCAACTGAAAGGTGACCACATTAAGATTTACCTGACAAGACAGTCTTGAAATCAAGCTATCATTCAGTATCAAAGGCTAGTTGGGAAACTGTATACATCCTTAAATTACATAATTATTTGTCTTTCTGTCAGTCCACAAGGGAACTGCACATTTCGAACACCAAGTTCAGTATTGCTAGAACATATAGCAACACCAGAGATCAGAGTGAGGTGTAGCCTAGACAGAGACCCACAACACTTACAAATTAATTGAGCAGGGTGTAACAAATATTAGCTTGCCTTGAACATAAATGCAAGTTTTCAGACATGCTAAATAAGTAATTTAGCAAAGAAATAACAGTTCTGGGGTATTATTGTTACAAGAGTACTACCAAGTATTTTATGACACTGTGAAATATAGCCACATAAAATGAGCTATATGATTACCAAAGGGGAAAAGAAAGATGGACACACCTGTACGTAGGAGACATCCAAGTGACAAAAGCTGCCCTCCAAAAAAGAACAAAGAACAAAATATTGCAAATAGGCAGGGCATACTCCTAAACTGACTGGCAAAACTGGAAAAATAGTAAATGGTATCAGGAGCAAAGGAAACCTTCCACTTCACTTCCAACTTCTCTTGCTCTTAGGCAAGATCATTTTGGTCTCAGTGACCAAGAATTACCAAGAATGTCAGCCACCAGTGTAAATACACAGCATCAACTCTATTGTATACCCGCAGCTAACTTAAAATCTAATTTTAGAGCCTGTTCTGTACCACAGTGAAGATCTGTATCTTGTAAGAATTGACCATTCACACTAAGTGCTTTGCTAGCAAAATATTTTTTTTTTTTAAAGTTCGGTTTTAAAGAGGCTTGATTTTTCAGTATTATAAACACTCCCACCACAGCTATCTCTAATTCCTATGAATGAACAGATGAAAGGAGAAACTGTTAGAACCCCACTGAAAATTAAGAAGAGTTTTAGACAATCTTTTTGCTGAGATGAAGGTGAGAGAGTTTTGTCTTCATTTTTAGAGATTCATGGAGAATAAGATATTCAAGATCATAATTCTTTGTATTCACAATCTTGGCATAATTCCTGCAGCCACTGTGAAAATTAAGTCAGAATTTCTTCTCAATTCAAAATGAAAAAATGGCACGCCCCAGCACCCTCAGAAGTACCATAAAAATTACTCTGTTATCTCAAGCTTTAATCATCAGTGTATCTATTATGTTGAAATTTTGCAAAGTGGCATGTTGATAGTAAGGGTGAGGTAAGGAGGTGGGGACAAGTACATTTCTAAAATTTAGGAGGAATCTGTTCCTATACCATTCTTCTCTGGTTTAGAGGACTTCCATTTCTTATGTAGTTGCTTCAGCTATACCTCTATGAGCTTTAGAATTTTATTATACCTGGATGCAATTATCTATGTATAGTAAAAATTCAGAATACATATTATGCAAGAAATATAGAATAATATACATGCTTAATTAAACATATGTATAATGAATGGATGGAAGACTAGTATTTGAGAAATCATGTTAAAAAAAAAAAAGCAACAGCTTTTCACTGAAGTATTTTTTATCATTTAGAAACACAGAAATAAAATTACATAAAAAATTTTGTGAAGATATGTTGTGTGTTAATCTCAGTCAGCAACTCAGCCCCACACAGCTGTTTGCTCACTTCCCCCACAGCAGGATGAGAAGAGAGTAAAAAAATCAATATGGTGAAAGTGAGAAACTTGTGGGTTTAGATAAAGACAATTTAGTAGGTAAAGCAAAAGCTGTGCACACAGGCAAAGCTTGACCTCTCTCAGCCTTTCCTAATACAACAGATGCTCCAGTCAATCATTTTCATGGCCCTTCATTGGATTCTCTCCAGCATGTCCATGTCTCTCTTGTACTTAGTAGCCCAGAACTAGACACGGTACTCCACGTGTTGGCTCACTAGTGCCACACTGGTGTGGCACAGGGGAATGATCATCTCCCTTTGCACCTGCTGGCAATACTTTGCCTAATGTATCCCAGGATACCGTTAGCATTCCTGGCCAGAAGGGCACATTTCTGTCTCACATTAGACTTGGTGTCCACCCAGACTCTCAGGTCTTTTCTGTCAAGCTGCTTTCCATCTGAGCGTTCATCAGCTGCATGAATTTGCTCCTCCCCAGGTATAAGACTTAACACTTCTCCTTGGTAAACTTCCTGAGGTTCCTGTCAGCTGATTTCACCACCCCTGGGTGGCTGCAGGACCCTGAAGTGCCTTTACACCAATGTATGCAGTATGGCCAACAAACAAGAGGAGTTGGAAGCCACCATGCTGCTAGAAACCTACAGCCTATTTGCCATTACTGAAACTTGGTGGAAAGAATCCCATGACTAGAGTGTGGCTATGAATGGCAACAGGGTGTCCAGAAGGGACAGGTGAGGAAGAAGGGGTGGAGGGGTTGACATCTATAATAAGAAATGGGTGGAATTTGAAGAGTTGTCTCTGAAGAATAGCCATGAGCAAGTTGAAAGCTTATGGGTAAGAATTAGAGACCAAGGGAAAAAAAAAAAAAGTATTGTGGTTGGTGTCTATGACAGGCCCTCTGACCTGCCCCTCTACTGTACTCTCATGAGACTGCACCTCCCACCTAGACTACTGCATGTAGCTCTGGAGTCCTAAGCACAGGAAAATCATAGGCCTGTTGGAGTTGGTCCAGAGGAGGGCCTCAAAAAAGATCAGAGATCAGGAACACCTCGCCTATGAGGAAAGGCTGAGAGAGTTGGGGTTGTTCAGTCTGGAGAAGAGAAGGCTCTAAGGAGACCTTATTGCAACCTTTCATTTTTAAAGGAGGCTTATAAGAAAGATGGGAACAGACTTTTTAATGGGTTTTAAATAAAAGAGAGTAGATTTGGGTGGGACATAAGGAAGAATTTTAATACGAGGGTGGTGAAACACTGGAACAGGTTGCCCAGAGAGGTGGTAGCTGCCCCACCCCTGGAAACATTCAGGATCAGGTTGGATGGGGCTCTGAGCAACCTGATCTAGTTGAAGATGTCCCTGCTTACTACAGGGAGGTTGAACTAGATGACCTTTAACAGTGCTTTCCAACCCAAACTCTTCTATGGTTCTATATTCTTGTCATGTAGATAAGTTTAAACACTTTCCTTGACAATTTCCACTTGCTGATCAAGTCCACAATAGGATATTACCTGTAGGATTCTGACCACTACAGTTGAAGACAAACTGCCAGTCCATTAGTTGTGTTTTGAGCTTTGTTACAATTTATACATATGATGCTACTAAATGATAAATAAATACTTTTAAATATGTAATGACTTCCAAAAATGGTAGATAAAATTATTTGAGAAATCCTGGTTTTCAAAACCTGTATTATTTTTCCAACTTGCTTTGATTTTTCTTTGATTTTCCAATACAAAGGGACCCAGTATGTGGATTTTTTTCCTCTCACTTTTATTTCTCTGTTGCTTGCTGTCACAGCACTCTCAAAGCTAGCCAGCTGCAACAAGGTCTTTTACCATCACATACCAAGTTAACTTCAATAAGTAGTTAGCACACCTTGCCCCAGCATGGCCAGCAATCCCCCACAAGGTTTCTAGGGTCCATCTACTGTTCCTGCCATTTCTTCATACTCTTCAGGCCAGTCCCTCAGCTTCTCACCTCTGCTGCCTTTTCCTTGTCTCTCCTCATCCAGGGCACACACTCTCTCTCCTCCCTTTCCAGATCTCTCTTCATTGGCTGCTCCTCTTCTATACCCCTTAGAGCTATTTAACCACTTAACAGGAACCAGCCACAGCTGCACCTTATCCACATCAGCCAGCCCACCGCCCCTGAAGCCAGTCCACTGCTGTATATTATCAATATTAATTAACTCAGCTTCATTCCTCTACAGCTTGTATCTTCTTTCCTTTTGGAATTTTATTCTTGTTGACAGCTATAATTCCTGCTGTAGATTGTCTCTATCCTGTACAAAAGCCATTTGTTTCTATGTATAAGTTACTGGGCATTTAGGAAAGGTCAAGAAAGCAGACATCTGATTCCATCTTCCCCAATACTATGGATCTCCTTCATAAAAATGATTGTTGGTTGAAATGTTGGGTTTTTTTCCTAGACTCGTCCATTATTCTTCATTGCTTGCTCCTGTTGATTCACAAATGCATAAAGATGTTACATTATGATTTGGTATAATGTTTCCAGTAGAGAAGAACAAATACCAGGGAGAGAAGCGTATATTTATTTCCAACACACTACTAGTCTCCAAACAGCAGCACATTACATGAAAACATAACCACGCCTGCATCCTCATATCTCTTCCTGTATACACTCTCATTCCAACATTTTTGTTGGCATGTATGCACCAAAGAACTGGAAAACCGCGCTATAGGGCAATATTGTACTATAATGCGCTATGTTACACTACAATAACAAGATTGGAATAATTAAAATAATTACTAATATAGTTAAAAATAAATAAGTTATGAAGACAGATTAGATGAGAGAGCCTCAGATACTGAGATGGAAGAGACTACTGATCCTGTTTTAAATAAATTCTAACAGGTTTATTTTCCATCTACAGCAAAAAGAAAAAATGAAAATGAATCAAAGGGAACAATGTAACACCACATGGAGACACTGATCACTGAGAAAGGAGTGAAGTTTATGACTGGGGTGTGACCATGTACCCCCCACCCCCTGACCTTTCTTAAGCAATAGCCACCAGTGGCAGTCATAATGGCTGCGTCTGACTTAAGTTGGACTCTGGGGAGACAGATAATAAGACAATAGCTAAAGACCATAGATATTGCTCAGTATCTGAGGTCTAGTTGAGCATGCACCAGCCAAAATACAGCTGGTGTGCAAATATGACTACAAGTCAACCATCTTACTCCATGAACAGTGGACAGCCCAGAGTGCCTTGAGCTCTCCTGCACAGCACTGGGCTGCATGCCAGATCTCCCCTTAGGTAGGGAGAGCTCTCAAGGTCACTGCTAGAGGTTGAGAGAATCCATATAGTGTCAGATACTTGATAAATGAATGGAGAATGAGAGTGCTGAAATCTTAGCTAAATCATATAAAGAATTGATTACACATACACAATCCTTTAGACATAAACCATTGATCGAGTCTGGGACAAAGTCTGGACCCAGGCACACCTAAACTCCCACCGAGAAGGAGTTTAGAACACAAGAAGGTCCTTTCTGAACCTCATGACTCAACAGCAGGGTCTCCTTGCCAATTTTATGTGACCCTGTCCTCTATGCAGTAAATAATCAAGCGTACCTTGCCATCAAACTTGTTGAACCACTGTTGCATTTACTATAAAATATTGTTAAATTGTTGTTTGATATCAATAAACATATTGCTGCTTCTCTCTAACAAGTGAAGTGTATCACTCCATCTGCAACACAGGTATAGCAGTCTTTGTGCTTATATCCCATTTTAGGTAGAAAACCCAGTCCCAGAGTATGTTTTTATAATATGTGTAAGGGTATGTGTAAGGAGAGTGTCTGCTTCTTAAAAGGTGAAGATCCTTTTTCAATTCATCAAGGGATAATAAGAAAAGGAGGAAGTTGTAAACAAGAGACAAACTTGGGGGACAAATGATAAAGGAGACAGTGTTGAAAACCAAAGCTGCTCAATCACACTAAACGATGAGACTGTGAGAGGTTATCTGGTAGGGGATCTGGTCAATTGGAAACTGAAGGAAACTGAAGGAAACAGAAACCACAAACAAAATATAGAGAGACACAGACCTGACAAAGCAAATGCAGAGACAATGACAAGAAACAAAGGTGGCCATTCACACTAATTGATGGGCTATTGAGAAACAACAGATGCTTCCAGGAAGACTTGGCAATTGGTAAGATTATAAATCAAGTCAAATGGTTTTCCAGGGGTGCAGGAATCAGTAGACCTATCCAGCCCCTGAGGGGATATGCTGGGGAAAGGGGAAACAGGAAGGAGCAAAATGGGGATAGGCAGAAAGGGTTATAAAAGGGGCCCATCATATGCAAAGGGGCTGGTCTGTCTGGCTGAGCCCTACACCTGATCGCTTCAGTCTTGTCCTATTTTATATCCTCTTATTCACTCTCTTCTTACCTACCTCTCTGTGTAATCTCACTCTCTATTCCATGTGTATGTGTGCTGCAAGGACAGTTTCCAGTAATGGATATGCAAGGAGCAAGTAGGAGCGCTCATAATATTCTCCTCACAGTTTGAAAATCCATACCAAATTATTTTCTGTTTTTATTTTGATTACGCCTCCCCTCAACCCCCCACTCCACCCCCAGTATAACAATACAGAGAATAATAAAAGTCAAACTCTAAGTAAAAGCATCAACAAAAAGATTAATTTAAATGAATCCATGAAAATACACAGATCACCAGCCTTGAAAAGCATCCATAGAAGGGCCTTATTCCAGAAGAGAATGTTTCAAAGTTATTTTTACTTGACAACTGGCTGAATTCAGGTGAATGAGACAAGATGGAAATTGTAAATAACCTTGCAAATGGAAACTGGCAGTTCATTTAACTGTCACTTCTGATCATTTTATAAGTTTATTTGTGAATATTCAACGTTTCAATTGCAATTTATAATAATCACAGACAATGGAAGGAACCACAGGAAAAAGTACTAGACTTTGCAGGTATTTGATTGAGACTAAAACACACAGAATGAAAAACCAGGAGGTTCTTCTTAAAGCATATGTTCCAGCCTAGTGCTCTTGTCACTTCAAAAAATGCACCTTACAAATAGATTGATAAACAGATTATATATGATCGATACTTATAGACAGTGAGTTATGTCAATATTACAGAGCATAGATAACATTTAGCAGTAATGCATAGCATCCAGCCCTGTAGTAATTATACTTTATACTATAAAGAACAAATGCAAATAATGCATATAATCTCTATGTCACAATCTAATCAAAGTTGATTAGATAACTGCATGCAGTCAATCATCTGGTTTATGTCTCTCACATCCAGTAAGCAACAATGATTGCTATGTATAGTGATTATTTCTAACACATCACATCAGAAAAAAAAAGGGTGATAAACTTGTACATCACCAATTATTGGAAAGTTTATTTGGATTATCGCTATGCTTTGTTAACAATCATATTTAATGACTGACCTAAGGTCTGATGCTGGAGTACTGGTGCTCCTCTTTTGGGGACTGAGATTCACATTTCACAGGGGATATTTTTGCATACAGATGCTGCATATAGATGCAACATTTCTGATATGCAAGTTTTTCCATCTAATTTGAATGTTGACTAACTAAATTGAACATAATTAATTCCATAATATTATCTACTGCTTACTATAATGGGAAGAGTAAACATACTCCCTTGTTCTTTTCACCAAGTTAAAATAAATGAATAAATAAATAACCCACCATTCTGTTTGGTGACAGACATATTCAGTGACTCATAAAAGTGTTTAACAAAGTCAGTGATACTTTTAATACATAGTATAGTGAAGGAAGGAAAATGATTAACAAATTGCCAGTTATCAGCTGAGATAAAAATTTCTTCTGTAAACTGATAATCCTTAATATACTCTGGCTTTCTAAAAGTATTATTAAAACTGTTCCTTGAGTTTAGGGTAGAGCTCAGTGTCAGACCCTGGGTGTACAAGAAATACCCACAGCTCCTGAGGGAGCTTCATCCCCATGACTGCTTTTGGGCAGAGCCATTCCAATTGAACTAAATAGGGTTATACAAAAAGTCAAGGTAGCCAAATGAGTCTAAAACCTGGAGAAAGGTCTGAGTCAAGCCAAGACGTCAAGTTTGCCAGGTAGAGTCTGTATTTAGGATCAGGGAGGTGTATGGCCAGGCACAAGCACCTTGCAGTGGAGTTCAAGCAGGGGCCAGAGTCTGCGCCTACTAGCAGCTCCTGGTCAAAGGAGGGAGAAGGCCCCTGATAAATCTCACAGCTCATCTCCCAGAAGAGAGGCACACTATTAGAGTTGACTTTGAGCACAGGCAACAAAACATCTCAGGCAGTGAGGTAAAGATGTTGCAGAACCTGCTGTACACAGAGTACCAACTCTGCCAAAAATCCATCAAGTCCTTATAAGAAGCAAGATAAGTTTCTTAACCATCATATCTCCCTGGTGAACCAAGAGTCTCATTCTCTGTCACACTAAGCCACGAGGAAAAAAGGAACTGATGTATCTCTTCTAGACTCTCTTGTCTGCAGCCTGAGAATTTGCTAACAGCAAAGTGGGGGAGGAAAAAGGCTTTTGAAAATTCCCAACATATACTCTCATAGAAAGATATCTGCCTAAGTATCCCACTACTAGGAAATACTTTTGAAAAAAATGCCAGAATTCACTGAACTTCTTACATAGTCACCTTTAAGTTTTTCCATCTTATCATTGTAAACATACAAGGAATTTTCTTCATAAACTAGTATAACATTCTTTCCATTGCTCTGGATTATATTACAAAGAAAAGTCTGGATTTATGTTATTACATGAAAAATTAGTAAATTTAGGTCTTTATTCTAATCCTAGTTTAGAACTATTTGCTTTACTCCACGGTGAGTAAAATCAGCATGAAGTGAAGAAAACAGTATGCTGTATGGGCAACTGTGTAACTAGACATATAAGTAGTTCCCAACCATATGAAAGGGAATCATCTAAAATGACACCCAAGGGATTTATAGTACAATTTATTCATAGCTAAGATTTTATAAATATTGATCTGAACTCCTTCTATCTTTAGACTATTACAGGTTTTTTAGTTCAAAAGTTGTGTCTCCAAAGGATACACAGGGTAACTCTGGAACTTCATCCTGCCTACACAGGTGGGAAAACAGATCAACATGAAAATTTCCTGAGTATAAAGCTGCTGGATATACTCTGCCTTCTTCGTTTGATCTTGTTTCTCTTCTCCATGAACTGGTTACTCCGAGGTCAGGTAGGACCATCATGGTTTGAGATTGCAAAAATATCAGTCATAATATTTTCAGTGCTACTGATTCCACTTTCTGATGCTGACTGGTTGGAGCTAGCCATTGCCTGTGGCTTGAGGGTGGGACAATACAAGACTGTGTGAGAGAGTGAATTAAAAATAGATGCCTCTTTCTTGGATGTGTGGTATGTTAATTGGTGGTGCCTCAATTCTGTTGCCAATCCTATTTGTCAAAGTGTCTGTTTTCACTAGAATTTAAGAATTAATTATGAACTGTAGATATTGGCATATCGATGTCCTCAAATAAAACTAAGAAACACAGTACTCGGTAATGTATTTTTAGCTTGAAGCATGTCTCAAATTAAGTGAACATTGGTTCTGTTTCATCAGTGATTTAACATATTGCCTTGAAATGCTTCTATTAATCTGGTTAGTATCTCAAGTATTCCTCAAGTGAACAATGTTATTTAAGCTTTGCAGTAACAAGCAGAAAGTGTTCAGCTCATATTTAATCACAAACATGCCACAAATTAAGCTAAAATAGTGTTACTGAACACAGAACAAACAGTTTTATCTCTGAAAATTTGCCATCACATATACAGTAACATCATTCGACTTAAATGATTACTCTGGCAGAGGGTTGGAGCAGGACATTCATAAAGATATGCACTGTCTAATCACATAGGATCTGCGTGAGTATATAGCAGTCAATAATTTTAACACAGTCATGCAATTTTTATGCAAACATATCAAGATGTGGAACACAGTCTGTATGCTTTCTGACAGTGGTTTTGTTACCTGTACACCTCCTAAAATAAAGAGCTCTGGTCCAAACACAGCCAAACCCTTCATGAGCAGTGTTTTCAGTGGAATTATATTTTATTCTTACTTAAATTGTCTTGAAATTGTTTTATTCTCATAGTCTGTCTATTAAGTGATAAGTTATGTATCGAGTAATATCCCAAATTATAAAACAACACTCCCCCCCACCAAAAAAACCCACCAAAATCATCCAGAAAACAACGTGCACACATGCAGATGGCAGCTGTTGCAATATTATAGGTTGAAGTAATAAAATATTAAACAAACTATATCTGTACAGGAAATTATAGAAATTGTGTTTTCCAAATAATATATAATTTATATTTTATAATATTTGTGGATTTGAATATCAGTCATAATTGCAAATTATGCCATAGTTATCATTAATAAAATATTAATATTATCTACACATGGAAATGTCTTTGTGAGGAAAAATATAATACAGCAATATTATTTTAATTCTCATAATTTTGGGGAGATTAATACACCATGAAGCCTCTCAGTCTTGCCTCTGTTCCTCTAACATCTACTTATTATCACTCACTTCTACTTTATTGCACGGTGCTCCTTTCATAAAGCTGGTCTTAGTTATTTACATTCATTTAGAACAAACTGCACAACTGTCAGATAAAATTCACACATCATGTAACAATGTCCGGATATTTCTTGCCATTGTTGCAATTCTCTAGCCTGATAGTTCTACATATTCTCTGGTCCAGAATGCAACTCTGTGTACCACTATACAAACAGTAAACTATTGTGAGCATATGTATTATGATTGTAAAAGCAATTCTCTCTTGTACAGAAAAGTGACATGTTAAAAGATTGGGCTCCCATAATAATTAACACACAGATATCATATTTAGTATTTTATTCTTACAAAAATTATTGTCTGTATTTACTATCTTCTGTAATTTCTTAGTCTTACAGAAATTGCTGTAATACTGTTTGTAACTGTAACTAATGTATAGTTACATTTTACTTCCTTTCAGACAATAAACTAATTATTGTATTAATTAATATTAAAAAATCAAGAATGCTAAGTTTAAATAACTGCTTTTTAATATAATTAATATATGAAGAATCAGTAGCAGAGGCTGAAACTAAAGCAATGATTAAATCAACCTATTGAACAAGCTCACTAAGATGTAGCAAACTTTCTGAGACACCTGGGATATAACAATAAACAAGAGGAATAACAAGAGCATTGCCATCAAAACCATACAGCGCAAAGAAAAAATGAAGTTATACAAGAACAAGCAGTGGGCATGTTCCCCAAGAAAGTTCAGCTGAAGTTCACCAACTTGTCGACCACCAAGGGTCTTGAAAGACCCTAAGAAAGACCACCGGGAATGAAGTGTGCATATGCAAGTTTCTAATGATATGTAAATAATTTCTGGGAAGTGGTTATAATATGTTTTAGATTTTGGGAAATATGATGAATATGTATGCTTTGTTGCAATAAATTGAGGAACACTGGTCACGTAGGTGCACATGATTTGAGATACTAATCTCTGTGCACCAAGCACTGTAATAAAGAACATCTGCCATCTAAACTTACAAAAAAAAGTATTTGAGGGTTTTCTTCTTGCCATTGATTGTTTGGGGGTTTTTATCACTTTCTAAGACAATCTTTACACTTTATTTGATAAAATATCTGGCAATGTCTTCATTTTATTGTGTTATATAGATGCAGAGAAAATCATGAGTCAGCATGGTTAATGCTGAGCTAGCTTATCATCAAGTACTACATGTAAATATCGATTACATTAGACATAGCATGAGGAAAAATAGCTTTGAAAGATTTTAACATCCTTGTGAATTTATGGAATTTTATGTTTTTGAAACATGTCATCAGGATGCAATTCATGCCACTTTTGTTTGGCAGTTAATGACTTTTAAACTACAAAACAAAGCTGAATTAAATGGATTTTTTTATATACCTACAAGTGTTCCCATAGCTTCAGCTGCTACCTCTGCAATTATGAATCTCAGAAGTCTCCCCACCGGGAATCTCTCTACCTAGAATATGACCTCACAGGTGCCCTGCTGTTTCCTCAAATGAAAGGTGTCAGACAATTTCATGAGCTTGTTCCACTCTATGACACTGTTATAGTATTAGCTACTGTAATTCACAGTCCTAAAGTCATTCCCAGCTTGACTTCTCTCTGCCCAGAACATTGCTGTGTCTTGTGCCTGCCAAATTCTTCCCCCTCTGTCCTATGATCTGGTCCATACCCCATGGGTTATATATTTGTGGATATGTTTCCCTTCCCAAGTGGCCCACATGCTCCATCTGAAAACGTGTGCAGGGTGGACATTCAACTTTTTATCTCTCTGAAAATAAAACAGGATATTTGTGCACTTCTATAGGTAGAGCTGGGAGAAGATACTTGAGCAAGCTAACAGGAAGACATGAAGAGAGACACTTTTATAATTTTTGCTTGTCTCATAGACTTGGCTACCTTAGTCAGTGACAGTGTATCTATGAGACTGGGTTTGAAAATCTACTAGAAGTCCTCCACTAGAAATTAATGTTGTCCCTTCATGATGGTGGTGCAACTGCTACAAATCTGTATTTGGTAACAGCATGAAAAAAGCTCAAACCAACACAACAGTTCAGATACTGTATATTTATTTTATACATGATCCCTGACCAGTATGGATTCTGATATTCATCAAAAAACACCTTTATTTTTTTTTTTTTTAAATTGAATTCATGAGCCTGTTCACTACTATAAACACAAAATGTTGACAGAAGTTTTTTAGTTTCATCGTATGCTCAACAGCTGAGGAAATTCACTACTGTTGGAAAAGAAACAGGTGACAAAAGGAAGACTGGTCTGTAATTACAATGAACTAATTGCCCCTGAAACCATTAGAAATGAATGATTAAGGAATTAGGAAAAGATCACAGTAGACTAAGACCAGAAAGGAATTGCTATTGCAGTGACAAAAAAATGTTAGTACTTTGTAACTTAGGGATCAAATCATTCAAGGTTCAGTAACTGAACTACATCAATTCTATATGAAAGTCATGTACAAACACAGAACTATGCAAAATTATCTTCTATAATTATCAGTACAAAATGAAACCTAAAAAAAAATAGAACTCCAAGTCATAAGGACTAAAAATATGTAAATACATTGTGGAAATTTAGCCAGAAAAAGAGCTATCCGATTAGAATAAAGTTACTGATATAGGGAATAACACCCACACCCACACCCAAATTAGTATTTAGTAAAACAGCAAAATTAATATTTATTATAAAGAAGACTAGGAGGAAAAAAAAAAAAAAGCAAAGGAATTATAGTCCATTTAGTATATAATTTGAGAACTGAAAAAGAAACAGTGTCTGACAAATTCTGAATGCCAGAATGCGAAAGCCCTGTAGATCTGTATGAGGGGAGAAAATTCTTTCAAAATGTTTTTACTGGCAACCCATGAGTGCACAGCAGTAATAAAGCTAATGTAGAGGTCAGTTTGTAAAATCTACTGGTAAAATATTTATAGCTCTCAATTACACTAAAGCAACGCATGCAGGCAAAAAAATCAACAACCCCAAACCTATAGGACTGTGGTATCCTAGCTGTTAAGTGTAAAGGAATCCTTTCTTCCCACTGACAGCAGCTCTGGTTCTCTTCCCTTGCTCCTGTTGCTGACTAGAGCAGAACATTAAATACCACAGCAGAAACTTCTGTGTCTTAAGATACGATATTAGTAATAAAACATTAATAAACAAGCTGATGATGTAGTTAAAATTTTTAAGGGTGAAATTTAGAGTGATGAAAAGCATCTCTGTGAACCTGATTCTGCAAAGATAATGGAATCAAGGAACATGTTGCCGCATAAGAATTTCTCATGATGTTACACTATGTGGAACACAAGGCAGAAAAACTACAGCTAAAAAAAAAAAATAAAAAATCCATAGATACTGACAGCTCCTATTTGAAAGTAAATAAATGGATGGAAAAAGAGGTAAATTCTCAAAATGGCTGACTCCAGTCTTTCTAAGATACTATATCCCTTTAAGACATTTTGTTTTCCTTAGAAAGAACAAATATACTTTAAAAGGGGACAAAAGTAAAAATTTGTAATGTAAAATAAACTGCTGGAAGTGTATATTTTTATTTCCTGCTTTTGTAATGAACAGTAATCTGAAACAGATTAGTTAAAGGAGATAAACAACTTCAAAAATTAAAAGTTTGGATATCACAGAGATATCAAACACTATAGGAATGTTTCTATGTTAACAGTGACATTCTTCTCCATAAGCAAGAAGTTGCAAACTACAAGAAAAATTTACAGAGTAAAAAACTGTGTTTTAAAATGAACCTGTAAAATACAACTTGGCTATCCCAGCTGCCCATATTTAAAGACAAATTATGTACTTCCATAAGGTTGTGATGATTTTGTTTGTTCAAATTTATGATTGAATATTTTTCCACAATTTTCCTTTCATGTTTGACAAACATGAAAATTTGTGAATATGTGCTTGTGGCTATCAGACTGAAAATTAGAGCAACTGCTACTGAAATGAGAATTTTACTCAGGAAAAGAACCAGCACTGTGTAGTCTGTTAGAAGAAAAAGTGGTGTTACACAGAGTACATCTATTTCAGAGTCCTAGTTCAGATTAGAAGAACTGGATTAGTTTCACATGAAATTAAACTGCAAGTGCAGCTAATGTGTTCCAAATGGTGATGAGCTTTCAGTTTTAATCTGAGCTAAAGCTACTCCAGAGGAATTCCTCTGCCTATGTATGTGTGTATATATATATATTTATTTATATATTTATATTTATATTTATATTTATATTTATATTTATTTATATTTATATTTATATTTATATTTATATTTATATTTATGCATGTGTGTGCGTATATTATATACATATACACACAATTTATATAGTTTGTATGTTAGTTCTCAACCCCAGTTTCACAGCATATGAATTAGTCCTATTGGGCTAATGTATGGCATTCATTGTTCAGGTAGGTACAGACAGAGGTATTCAAAGAGCTTTCTGGAATCTTGTTACTAAAAACCCTTCCCTGATCTGAATTTCCTTTTTTAGCAAGTTGTAATGTCTGGATATAAAATGCTGTTGAATATTTTTCCCTATACTTTTGCATCAAAGCCTAATTATTACCACAGTGTTTGCAGCCAAAATGATGCTGAGTCTCTGAATGCTTGGAAATATTATATGCTGCTGCTGCTATTTCATATATAAGTTGAATACTTGGTACAGCTTTAAAAGAAATGTTGTAGTAAATAATCAAATATTTAAGCATAGTCAGCAAATTATGGGAATTTACTTTGTTGTCTCATCTAAAGTCTAAATTCAACCTTAAGTTAATTGAAACATTTATTTTTGTTTAGATTTGGACTCTTGTAGGATGATCAAAATGTTGCTGTGTCTTCTGCATTTAAAATGTCTGCTAGTGTATCTTCATGTTACTGCTACAATTATGTTCTTTCCGATCTGGACTATTTCTAGTACAGGGTGACTGTAAATAATATTACTGCCCAAAAAGAAAATCTCCAAAATGTGGACATACTTTCAAATTCTTTTGCAAAGTATTTAAATGTGTCTTTCACCTGTGTTCTAAATAGGCCCTGCCAGTCCTCCAGCTTCCCCATGGATGGCTTTACCTCTTCCTACAAACAGAAGAATGTAAAATATCAGTTGTTCAACACTTCTTTCTTCAAAAAAACCCAATAAATCTTTGAGCCTCAACAAAACATCATGTCGTTACTCTAAGAAAACAAACAGAAAACCTTTATCACCTCAAAGCTTTTTTATCTAGCCAAGAAGGAAGGAAAGAAATTTGCCTCTTTTTAAATTGCAATGAGACAAGCGATAGAGGATATCTTTTAATATATCAAACTGAGTCTGTTTTTACAACAAAATTTGCCACTTTTTAAATTGCAATGAGAAGAGAGAGGAAATATTTTCATGTATCAAACTGAATCACTTGTTTTTACAATGAAATTAATATAAAACCAGGGGTATCAAGAGGAAAAATGACAGTCATCCAGACATGCCAGGACATAAGGTTAGAGAAAAACTTCAGATCAGTCTGTCCAGTAGATATGGAGAAACTACTCAGTGGGGGAATGAAACTGGAAAAGTTATCATGCTAAGTATGACATTGAGGCTAAAAGCTTTGGAGAATAAGCAAAAGTAGGAAGTCAGGATTAAAGTCTGTAGTTTTGCTTGTGCAAAACCAATTTACTAGTCTGAATTACAGATTACAAATTACATTTTACTAAAGCAGAACATTCAGCAATTATTAAATATAGTAAAAGAACAATTCATAAGGAAGAAAGTTTGGCATTTTTTGTTGTTCAAGAGTAAACAAAAGAATTTAACTTAGTTTAAATAAATTGTACTAATTTCTAATAGACTAAGATATTTTAATTTTCATGGATTTAAAACAGCTCTAGAACTTACACATTTGTTAAATATTGGAGGGGTTTGGAAATACTTAAGCAGTTGATACTTACCAGTAATGTCATCCTATTGTTCTGTAGTTGGGTCCTTATGTATCTGGAAACAGGTCAGAGAAGAATGGTCAAGAGGTCCAATCTTATGAGGTCCTTCTGCTGCTTGAAACACTTCCACAAGGAAACTATAAATGAAATATATTAATGCTTTAGAAGAGCTCAAATTTTATCCAGTTTGTGACAGTCTGTAGAAATAAGCCATACATTTATATCTATAATCTTTCTTATCTGGTTCCATAGTTTTTATATGATTCTGAGAAAATCAGAAAAATTTGAGACTGGGTTCAGAGGTGTTACTCAAAAATAAAAACAATTACACTGTGCATTAGGGAAAGCAAATTTCAGGCATATGTGCCGTTAAAGCCTCCCTGGAATGACAAGTTTATTTTAACCTCTAAGAAATCTGAACTCTGGTTTACACATAGCTTCTTTATACACTTTATGAGTATATGTGTGTATAAAAAACAGGAAGCTTATCAAGACTGGCAGAAATTTTGCCTTCACTCTCACCCTAAAACAAACACAATAAATCTTCTCTTAGAAAAATATATATAATTTTGATTTGTCTCAATTTTTTTACACATTATTTTAATTTAACCACTACTGAGTACAATGTAATATGAAGTTACTTGGACTATGTGAATTGCCATCCACAGTCATCCTGGATTACAATGACTTTGGTTCCAAACTATTACACAAATCTCTGCATAGTCAAGCCTTTTGCTATTCTTCTGCTGTTTCTTTGGTGGACTTTGATGGATGAAAAGGAGAAGAAATTAAAAAAAAAAAGACTACTATGGAAGAAATGGTTAGTGACGAGCATCTGTGCATATTTCATTGACTGTATCGCAGGTGTTTCTGTAAGGCAGACGCCCACTCCTAGCATATGTTTGTGAGACACATAGCTTTAAATTATGCAGCACTCATTCAATAATAATGCTTTTGAGAGTCACAGGCATATCACAGAACAGGTGGAAGATCCTTACAGAAATCTGGAATGGATGAGATGAAAATTAATTTCTCCCAGGTAAGGTTGCTGTCATAGAGTCCACACTTTATTTCTTGTACTCACAGAAATATTACCTGTAGATATAGGTGATATAGATAGATATAGGTAGATACAATATTACCTATATCTATATAGATATAGATTTCACCTATATATCACTATCCTATAGACAATAAAGTCTTTCAAGAATAACTCAAGTTAGCTGTTGCGTTAACTATTAAAAAAAGTACTACAGTGTTTTAAGTATACCACTTCTGTGGATTTCCTGCTAAGGTAAATTTAACCTAATACCCATTAACCAATGTTTACTGCTCAAAAGCTATGCCTTATTTGTACCTTCTTATTCTGTGAATTAAAACTGAGTAAGAACACTGTCTATGGAGTGTTGGAATGTGTTGCATATACCATAACAAAGCAACAGTTGTTGTCACCACAGTAAAAGTTTTTTGATACAGGAATTTACAATTCTTTTTTAACCATTTCTTCATTTACATAGGTTTCTATAAGTAGTTCATAATCAAAACAATAACATTGCACTATTTGTCAGTTGGAAATTCTCATATAGTCATAAGAATACAGAACCGTCCTTTATTTACAATGCATATTGTATTAGGTTAAATAGGAAAAGTTATTCATCATAGAAAGTTCAATGAAAACAAGATTACATCATAAACTGCTTTGAGCATTATATTTACAGCTATAGAGGTAATTTTAGAGCTTTTCTCTTTTTTAAAAAAAAAGATAGCAATCAATGGTGTCACATTATGTTACATCAATGTTGAAGTTAAAGCAGTATCAGTATGCAATTAATGCAAATATATTTGCCTTTCTTATAGAAAACAAATAACACATTCCACTTTAAACTGTACATTTTAGGGATCAGCCAAGGTTATGACAAAATTCTTAAAATAGTCATAAAATAATAAAAGCTGTGAATCAGTGAAATAGTCTAATCTAAACAATATTGACAGAAACACCAGTGCAACGGAGCTGTCAAAAATCACTGTTGTAAGCAGATGGATTAGGGATTTAGCAGGTATGGAATATGTTCCAAATAGAAACACTAATTTATCTGATTCTGACAACACTGAGTCTGCAGAAGACACTACGAGGGTGGGCAGTCAGGGCCCAAAATGAGAGGAAATAAGAAGCAGAGGAAAGCATGGAGGGGAAAGAGAAAAGCAGGAAAAAAATCTTTGCACTACAGTAAGTTACAATTAAATGCAGTTCAGAAAAGAAATAGGGAAAAGCCATTAATACAGACAAATATGAGAAAAGGAAAATTCTTTTCTGTCACTAAGAATATGTGTCCCTTTGAGGAAAATGTACATTAAAAAAATCAATTATATTTCCATTCAAGGATGGGTTTTGAAATAATCAGTTCCATGTGCATGCTAGCATAAATTTTGCATATTTACCTGGAAATTTAATCTCTCAAAAACAACTGGTTTTTCAAGAGTTTTTTTTTAAAAATATGTCAAATATTGCCAGTTAGTCTGCAAGGAGATTCATCTGGCAAGGATTTGAAACTCCCCATTATTCTGGATTATATTAAATTATTACTAAGGCATCCTCTACAAAAGGAATCAATGTTACAGCACGTTGAAACCGATCCATTAAACTGGGTCTTTCTTATCTTTAAAGTATCTTTTTTATTAGAATAACTTATATATGCTTATGTTTAAGTTAAAAGATTGTATGGAGACATTTTATTTCAACAAATTTTGCTTTTTTGAAAAAACTCAAGGTTTTTTTGATCAGGGCTACAAGAAACCATTTCTCCCCCACTGTCTGAAAGGTATATGCTAATATCTAGAAAATCATGATTAAAGATATTGCATTACTTGAAGGAGAGTGCTCTAAAGTGGGAAATTTTCTTGAATCAGGCAGAGGAATTCCAGCATTCTTCTCTAGTGAATCAGGATACTTCTCAGAACTAAAAAGAATTTTCACATGTTTTGGCAATAAAACACTTAGCAATTTTCTGTATCTTTAAAAACTTGTTCTTTTTTTTAAAAAAAAAACCCAAACTTAAATTTATAAAAAAACCTAAAAAATCTTTAAAAATCTTTAAAGTTTTACATTTTTATTTTACAAATCTTAAACTCTGAATTTAAAGGATAAAAAAAATCGTGTAGAAAAAGTTTGCATAATAGATTTTGCTGTCTTTTTCTTATATTTAGTTTGTAATAACAAAGCAGTAAAATGCCTGGTGTCATCAAGGAGATGCATAGAGGCTTTTTCTGTTTCTGAACTTACAATATTACCAACATCTGAGAGGTACCTCCAGAATGTGGAATTATTCATGCCGTGGCAAAGTAACAAACACTATAATCAGCATAATCTGGAGCAGGCAAAACACAGCAAAAACTATCCCTGTTCTCTCAGGCCTTAACTATGGTGGCACTAAAGAAAGCACAACTCATTTTAGATTGCGTTTCCCCATACTTGCCTTTGCCGCTCTAAGCCTAGAAATGAATGGATGCTATCTAAAAATTAAGAAAACTGGAAAAAAAAGGGGAAAAAAAAGTAGGCAGTAGACATAAATAACACTTCTCTGAGCGTAACTGAAGGCTGAGCAATCAGTGCATCAGACCAAACTGAATGAGTCATCCAAGGACTGGTGCAAGACCTGATTAAGCCAGGCTACAGCCAAAGACTCTGTGCACAAGAAGTCTGTTTAGTCTTGTGTTTGATGGATGGAAAGGAGAAGAAAGAAAAACAACTGTTGTGGAAGAAAGGGTTAGTGACGAGCATCTGTGCATATGTCATTGACTGTATTGCAGGTGTTTCTGTAAGGCAGACACTCACTCCTAGCATATGTTTGTGACACACAGCTTTAAATTATGTAGCACTCATTCAAATCCCTGAAGGGTTTAATAAAGGTTCAAGTCATATCAATAATCCAAGTCAATGTGTACATAATTTTACAGCAATTGTTAGGAATCTGCACTTAAAAAGGGCAAAATGAGAATCTAAAATTACAGTAAAATACATAAACAAATAATAATTCTGTCCAATCAAATCTACAAGGCAAGCTAGAAAAAACAGACTTGAAGTAATTACATTCCTGGCCAATGACAGGGATTTGACTGGAAGTCGAAAGTGAAGCGCATGTCATACTAAAGAACAAAGCTCAAAAGAGGTAAAAATTGTAAATTATTTTGGGACTGAAAAAGAAGGTGACACTCCATTGGCCACCTCTTTACAGGTGGATTCCTGAATTCTTGTATACAACCAACACAGGTTAACAGCAGAAGAGATAGGAAAGAAGAAGCAGGGGATTAGTTGGTATGTCATGAAAACTGTCAGCCAGAAGCACTGGGTTGAAAAAGGAAGGGAACATCTGTTTAAACAAAGCATGAGATCCTCACAGAACGTAAGTGGGTACCCACATCCCCTGCAACTCAGACATGAAACAGTGATTGTGGCTGGTGGTTTGGTGCTGAAGAGGAAGAAATTAAAAATACAAAGGTAACAATAAAATTATCAATATAGTCAAAGGGATCTTACATTTTATATTAGGAAAAACATTTAGATTAAACCTTATTGCAGAACATATAAAATAAATTCAGTGTTGCTAATTCCTACTGGACTGCACTTTGTACAGTTATTTATTTTACAAGTATTCTAGTTTACTAGGTATAAAGGTATGTTTGATGTTAACATCTCTTTTCCTCTCTTTACCCACTCCTTTCACAAGACTCTTCCACCCTGAAGAGCTAGGAGGAGGCTGACCTAGTTAACAAAATCAGCTTCAGTATTGGGAGCTTTGTGTTAGGTAGCATCTCCTTTCTGAAGAATGCAACGATTCTGACAGTGTGGCAATCCATTCACCAGCTCTCTTTACTACTCTGAAAAGGTCCTCTGAAAGTTCTGAACCAAAAGAACTTCTAAAAATCTTGCCCACTCTAGTCTCTGAAATACTAGGTTGACACTTCATGTAAGTAAATACCTGTAGGATTTTATTCCTAAATTGCATTCTTTCAGTTAAAAACAGTTGATTTTTTAATTTTTTTTTTAATACCTCCTTCTTATTTCCAATAAGGAAGGGCTATATAAAGAAGGATGATCTAGAATTGGGAAACCTTCTTCATCTACCAGCACCTAGAAACTGAGAAGTGCTAAGGAACCTACCCTGCATGAAAATACAGAATTCCTCTGAAAAAGCTCTCCCCTTGGACACCCTCCCGCCCCCACCCCACCTCCAGCCCCAGTAATGTTGTTTAGATTTTGGGCTGTCAGTTGTGGTGGGTTCCCACCCCCCTACCCCCCCCCCCCCCCCCCAAAAAAAAAAAAAATCCATCTTTCTGCTTTGCTGGTTAAATTACCTTCATGGCATTCTTCTGACCTTGGATACTTCAAAACCAAACAGCAATTAACAAAACAAAAGAAATACATGAAATAAAATTCCAATGTGCAAAAACATGAAAAAACTTAATGTTATTTGTGCATAAACTTAATGGTATTTGTGCAGTTAGTCTGGAAGATGTTCTTGCAAGTTTCCTGTTATTTTATTTATTGGAATGAAAAATGAATTCAACTTCTGCCAGTGAAG
This sequence comes from Falco peregrinus, assembly GCF_023634155.1. NCBI lineage: Eukaryota > Metazoa > Chordata > Aves > Falconiformes > Falconidae > Falco > Falco peregrinus. The sequence goes on from NC_073723.1 coordinate 24,600,940, forward strand.
TATTCTTTACATTCTAAAAAATACTATGTGTGAATATCTTCCTTTTTTCCTCACCACTTGCAGAATGGGTAATATATTTGAACAAGAATACAGACCAACTAAAGCAAAAACGGGTGTATTTCATACCTGTAGATGTGGAAAAGAATCAAAGTTTATGGAAAAGGACTTTTACAGAAGTTTGGCACAAGCACAGAAAATATCCATTTGTGAAGTGACAGATGATAAATTGACTAAGTTTTTTATAGTTCAATAGATATTTTTTGTGCATCTGTTCTTTCCCTCTGATCTGCTTTGTTCTTTCTGAAGCTGCAACAATGAAAGAGGAGGCTGTGTTATTAGTTATTGAGTTGAATGCCAGCAGCTCTTACAATTTAACCTCAAGGTTAATATCACTTATTTTGGCTGGCCTCTCTGGATCATCTTCTTTTAATAGGACCCAAGAGATAACCAAATAGACTTAATCATATCAACAAAATGTGCTGCATACTGCATAAACATGCTACAAACTGATCACCGTTATGCAGATATCCAGAGGGGTTTTATAGCCCTGGCAGCATTTTTCAGAGATACTCACAAGAATGAGTTAAGGGGGAAGGCAACCCTCCCTCAGACAGTATGTCTCCTGTTGTCCTCAAGTACAGATGCTTCACAAGCCAAAGCTTTAACAGTTTTGGAGTTTTGTGGAAAGCTCCAGCCGTTTTAATGGAATGTATTAGAAAGTAATGCTCAGTGGAATACTGTTCAAGTAAAATCACATGGCAACAAACTCCTTGACTTTTATTTTTAAACCCTGCCTAGTTGTTTCCCAAAAGGTCACTTGTGACCTTAGAATAAGATTTACTTCTGTAATTCAGAAGGATAAATTGTATAAAAAGTATAAGGTAATCAAATAGACTATATAAAAACCTCAGGGCGTAGAAGCATATTGTGACACTGACATGGTCCTCTCCAGGTTCTGTTAGGTTGTCTTCAAGCTGGCACAAGTGGAAGTTTAGGAAAAAGTTATAGTTCATGCTGATGACAGGTAAGATAAAAAGATGGGGTTTATGGGAGTGGTGGTAGGAATAATTACAACAAAGGAACTTAAGCACATAGCAATGCTACTAACTCTTCCTCATGGGAAAAAAGATTAATCCTGCTTCAGGTCAAGGAGCCTGAATTCTAAAGTAAAGCATGTAATTAGATTTATCATTTTGCTGAGTTTCTTTTCTCCCTTTAATAGACAATAGCGAGCCATCTCTGGACAGCTGGTGGAATTACAGGATTCAGATAAAAACTTTCCAGATTGTAACTTGGCCACAACAGGTGTTGACATGAAAAATAAATGAATATAGGAAAATGCATAATACTGTGAAGTCTAGCATACTTTTATCTACAGAACTTCAGGTTTTTTTCAAAATAAGATGGGAGTTTGAAACATAATTTTACAGAATATGATTTTAAAATTTAATTGACAAACTTATTTTTTTCATTAAGAAATGTGAATATTTATGCTTTTGGTAGTGCTTCTTGCAAACTGAAAATCATTAGGAATTTATTGATGTCGTATGATTATTCAAGCCCATGGTCTTCAGATTTCATGAACTGAGGTTGATTGTTGACTCCTCAAAGTGGATCTGTCCCATTAGAACTAAATGAAAGAGTGAAATTAGTGCTACTGCTAAATCAGCTTGAGAATTCATTGTTCACTGTTCCTACTTAAACTGTCAAGTATCTCTTCTCTCAATTGCTTTTGTGAGGTCCTCAAGGTAGAAAGGCTCAAAATATCACTTAGAATGAATAGTTAAGCTACAGCTTTGGGAAAATAAAAGAGGAGTTTAAATATATAAAAATAAAATATGTTATTCCTGAATCAGTATTACACATGCTGCATCAAAGATATCTGAATGCAAAAAGGAATGGGCAGTGGTTAATACCAAAAGCACAAATCAAAGTTGGAAGTTCAAACACTGGAAAATGACCAGACCTCAGAATGAAATGGGCAGAAATGGATACATTTTTTTAATATATGGCTATGCATTTTTTTATTGCATAGGCAGTATATTCAGATAATGCAGTAATGAATTTAGCATGACAACTTATGCAGAACAGAGCCATGTAATTTCTTAATTATCAGCTATCATGTTGACCTGGTATCATCTGAAAAATGTTTAGGTGATGTTTCTTGTATGTGTGTATACATCTTTAGACAAAGACTGTGTCCCATTTATTTATCAGTAATTTATTCCCTCTGTCCACAAAATATTGAAGCCACTCATTTAATATCATGTAAAAGAAAAAATTTATTTGATGTCACTTTTTGTTCTATATTAAATGTGCAAATTAATTCAGAACCTAGGGAAACCATTGCAATTTTAGGAAAAACAAGTGGTTTTCCTTAATAAATTTCTTTTACTTTCTGTTTCACCCCAAGTTTAGAGGAAAGAAATCTTTTTAGGTATTGCTGAAAACATTTTGTTGTTATTTTAAGACCCTCCAGTGAACTGAGAAATCCATTATTTGCTCAGTACTTCAGTTTTGGGGGGGGTGTTGTTGGGTTTTTTGGGGTTTTTTTTTTGGTTTGGGTTTGGTTTTTTTTTTTGTGGTTTTTTTTTGTTTTGGTTGGTTGGTTTTTGGTTTTGTTTTTTTGTTTTTTTTTTTGGGGGGGGGTGTTGTGTCTTTTTTTCCACAAGTATTTGTATCAGCTGCAAAGCAGAGACCACAGGATGGCAGGGAGGGAGTTAAGATTCTTTTCAGCTTGGTCTTCTGGTAGCTTAAAATCAGCCCCACTGCTTTAGGTTCAAGTTCTTGAAATGGAGTCATATCTGATGTGTCAGAGAATTAAGCAATCTGACAGTCTTCCCAGCTAATTGCACTGGTTAAGGCTCTCCCATATATTTTTACACTATTAGTCTCGAACCAGAAGTTTCTTATACTCTCTGAAGCCAGCATTTCATTGGAGATTTTTAGTACTGACACATAATATTGACAAGGATCCAAAATCTCTATCCCATAATAGCATTTAAAACAAATTTTGAGCTTTGCTGTCTGGTTTCATATATCATTAGATCATCTTTCAGGAGTCTACCAGGAAGGAAAGAAAAAAAAAAGAATATTATATACAGTCTTAAGGCACAGATTTTCAGAGAAAAATTAATTTAGATGGAAATACAATAAAATGGAATTAGATGAAACAGTGTTTACACACTGTTAGAAAACTCCAATGTGGAAATTGATACTGCAGGTGCAAGTACACAGGAAGAGAAAATCTAGGTATGGTAAGCTAGCAACACTGAAGAAAAAATAATAACAAAGGAAGAGAATGGCTGCAACTATACATACAGCATATTCATTTAGCTGTAGCTTGGGGTAATACAGCTTCCTTTTTTCACCAGTTTTGTTGGTTAATTATGCTAAAGTGACTGGCTAAATACTATGAAATAAAACATGCACAAATATAACCCACTTACCAATCATCCATTAATCTGATACTGTCATGTCTTAATTTAATAATATTCTGGATACAGCAAAAAAATCTCTTTCTAAAATAAGTCTAATTTATTTGTGCCTGCTAAACTTTTATTGTCATGTTTTTTCTGCTGCTAAACTTTTAACGTATTTTTTTTCTAACAGGCAACTTAAATTTGGTAATGCACTGGAAAAGAGCAAGGAAAGGCAGAATATTATTTAATTTATGTTGCCATATACCTATGGATGTGCTTATTTATTATGCAAGCAAACCAGTAGTGATATGGCATTGATTTTTTTAGCAAACTTTGCTTAGTTTTTTCCCCACCACAGCATGTCTTTTCTATATACAAACTGACACTTGTATTTTCCTCTTGAATTAAAGTCATAATCTGCATCTCTGACTATGTGCATCCAGATTGTAGGTAGTTTTGGCAAGAAATAGATACAAATTAAACAACATTCCATTTCTCAAAAAAATGCTTATGTTTCTCAGCAGGGGAAGAGAAAATGTTTATATCATTTGAATAGATATCCTTCAAATAATACTGTTTTAGAAAAGAAATCTGGCACTGTATAGGGATTTTCATATGTGCATATGTACGCTCATCTGCATCATGATACACAGCTGCATGCCACAAAATATGACACATACTATGACAGGGGTCCTCAAACTTTTTAAACAGGGGGCTGGCACGTGGATGAAGTGGCAGGCAGTCATCTGCGGCTGCTTGGTTTCCCCCCCCAACCCCGGGCAGGGAAGGGGGGGGGAGGGGGGCGGGGCAGGGGGTTGGGGTTCTGTAAATACCGGGGGCCAGATTGAGGGCCCTGGGGGGGCATATCCAGCCTGTGGGCCGCAGTTTCAGGACTCCTGTACTATGAGAAGCACTATTCTGTAAATTAGAGATTGCAGTGTATTGTTTTTCTATGTCTAGTAACTGAAATGCACATTTCATATTTTGATATCCTACTGAAATACCTAAATAATTCAGCCTGTTTTAATAAGCCTTGGTGAATTCAGTGGCTTCTGAGGTGAAAGAAAGGCAGTTGCACATGTGCAGGGGTAATCACAGAATCATAGAATCGTTTAGGTTCGAAAAGACCTTTCAGGTCATCAAGTCCAACCACTCACTAGCACTGCCAAGTTCACCACCAAACCATGTCCTTAAGTGTTATATCTACATGTTTTTAAAATATCTTCAGGGATGGTGACTCAACCACTTCTCCAGGCAGCCTGTTCCAATGCTTGACAACCTTGTCAGTGAAGAATTTTTTTTTTTCTCCCCTAATAGCCAATCTAAACATTCCCTGGCACTGCCTGAGGCCATTTCCTCTTGTAGTAATACGGATTACTTGGGAGAAGAGACCAACACCCACCTTGCTGCAACGTCCTTGTAGTTGTAGGTAGTTGTAGAGAGTGATAAGGTCTCCCCTGAGCTTCTGTTTCTCCAGGCAAAACAGCCTCGGTTCCCTCAGCCACTTCATAAGACTTGTGCTCCAGACCCTTCAACTGCTTCATTGCCCTTCTCTGGACACGCTTCAGCACCTCAATGTCTTTCTTGTAGTGAGTGGCCCTAAACTGAACACAGTAGGTGAGGTGCAGCCTCACCAGTGCCAAGTACAGGAGGACGATCACTTCCCTTTTCCTTCTGGCCACATTGTTTCAGATACAAACCAGGGCATTATTTGCCTTCTTGGCCACCTGAGCACACTGCTGGCTCCTGTTCAGCCGGCTGTCAACCAGCACCCCAAGAGGTCCTTTCCCACCAGGCAGCTTTTCAGCCACCCTTCCCCCAGCCTGTAGCATTGCATGGGGTTGTTGTGACCCAATTGCATGACCCAGCACTGAGCCTTGTTGAACTTTATACAATTGGCCATGGCCCATTGGTCCAGCCTCTCCAGATCCCTCTGCAGAGCCTTCCTGCCTTCAAGCAGATCAATAGTCCTGCCCTGTTTTGTCTGCAGACTTACTGAGGGTGCATTCAGTCCCCTCCAGATCATTGATAAAGATATGACACAGAACTGGTCCCAATACCGAGCCCTGAAGACCACCACTTCTGACTGGCCACCAACTGCATTTAACTCCATTCACCACCACTCTATGGCATCAGCCATCCGGTCAGTTTTCTACTTGGTGAAAAGTACCCCTATCCAAGCCACAAACAGCAGTTTCTCAAAGGAATGCTGTGGGAAACAGTGTCAAAGGCTTTACTAAATTATAGGTACACATCATTCACAGTCCTTTCTTCATGCACTAAGTGGGCCACCTTGTCATAGAAGGTGATCAAGTTAGTCAAGCAGGACAATAAGGATGTATAGATGATTTTTTTCTCTGTCAGCATGGTTCATTTGAGAGCAGAATATACTAGCAGTCTATACAGGTTCACACACCCTAGGTAAAATACTCTATTTGCTAGTGAATTTTATGGTCTGTCTTTGGGTTTCAATGGCAATGTTATCCACACTAGACTAGAGTAAGTTACCATCAATATGACGGAAGATACAATAATCACTCCTTCATTTTTCTTGATATGTCTTAATCACAAGCAGGCTGAAATGGTTGTTGAACTTACCAATAAATCAAAAAGACATGACTTATAACTGGAGTATTTTTTATTACAAAGTTTTTTTTTAAAAAAATGTAAGCAAAGTGATTCCACTATCTCTCATAAACAGTTCTGACACCACACAGGGAACTATAAATGTGACCCATTATTTATAGACCAGTGATAATTTTGTATTAGTGATAACTCCATTAGTGATAGTGATTACTTTATACTGAACACCTGGATTCTTGGAGATTCTATCCAAAATATGCACGTAACAGCTGTTAATCTGAAAAAAGCCAAATGGATATAAAATGGAAAATACATTTTAAAACACGTGAATAATTCAAAGCCTTGAAAGAGCAGTGACTAACCAGCCAAAAATGAGTTTATAGGATGATGCTGTGGCTGAAAAGAAAGTCAGTTCATAAAAATATAAACTCAAGTAGGGCACTACAACTGAGACAACATACCCACTTGTGGCACTGGTTTCTAAACTAGTGTTAAGATAATTAAGAAGTATGATAAGAATAATGCGCTACCTCTGTAATCTGCCTCATGATAAAAGTTGAAGGAGGCAAATTGGAGCCTAGTATTTTACTACTCTGCAGTGACAGCACTGAATGGATTACTTTCATGTTAATTCAGCACTGCAGCACAATTTTGTCATTAGACTGAACTGCTTTTGGCAAGAAGTTTCAAATTCCACCTGGGGTTTTTCATGTGCACATCACAAATTACACATCTTTTATTTTATCATACTGCTTACTGTGCCTTTTTAACCATTAATTGGTATGATCAACAACAATGAGAAGGTTAAGTTGGTAATAAAAAAAGTTTATATCACTATAATCAATTTTACTTACAAATCTTCAGCATTGCACTTAGTAAAAAGCTAAAGAGATACCTGGAATGTGATCAATAATTTTGATTAAACAATGATTTATGCATTCCTGAGAGCTGAGAATGTATCTTTGTTTGTTTTGTTTTTTTTTTTTAAACAAATGTATATTTTAACCCCTAAAGGAAGTCAAACAAAACTATATTGCAATTAAATTTTCTTCTACTGTGAAGTTTATTAACCAATGGAACACCTTACCCAGGACATGCTGCAGAATTTACACTGGTAAACATTTAAAAACCCAATCAGATAGTACAAATAATAAGGACATGACGCTGTATGCTGTAATTAATTGGTACACATTTATGACTGGCTTGTGTCATGCAATAGACAGCATTATTTTCCTTTTTGCCCTCAAAATTTGTGAATCTCTCAAAACATGATTAGGGAGATTGTTGTAAAATAATAGTTGTCATCTGTTTGACCACAGAACTCTACACTTCCAGAGAAATCAATGAGAGTTGTGATTTACACAGAAAAAAACCAATGTAGGAATGTTATGGAAGAAAAGATCTGTTTTAAAAGAGGGAGGCTGTGAGTACAGTACAAAGAGCATGAATGATAACATAATCCGTAGGAAGTGAATCTGAGTAGTGATTAACCAAGGGCACCCACTAGGATATTTCACACATTATAATCTTTTTCGTTCCATTTATGGAAGACAGTGAAAGCATGTTTCAGGTCATGCTACTCACAATGATATTAGCTATGAAACTATGCAAATGAAACTTAAGGAAAAGAGGAAGATAAATATATACATATATATATTACATTTAAACACTGTACATATTGCTTCACTTGGTGTACACCTACATAGCAGGCTGCCATGAAATTACCATGGTGTAATTTTAAACACACCAACACAGGTTCCACAGAAAATTGGCTTTGATTTGATCTTGGGTTAATTTACCTTTATCGCCAGAAAGCAGTATGGATTTCCCTTAAACACATTTCTGTCTGCCAGCTCCCTTTGGAAACTGGGGAAGGGAGGCACAGGGAGGCTATTAAGAGACTGAAATGATACACTGAACACTTGAACTTTAGTAATGACAATACAAATACTGGAATCATTAATCCACCTTACTACAGCTAATTTTCTAAACTTTCCTTTGTCAGTTAGGCTTTGGGATCAATATTTATGTATTTTTATTTGTCAGAAAACTTGCAGAAATTCTGAGTCTCTAAAACCCTATTAAAGCTAATGAACAACACTTTCAAAACCAATAACTGATTTGAAATTATTCAAGAAATTTTGCTTCCACATGCTTCAAGGAAACTTTATCTATTACATAAAACATCCACTTCAAAAGAACAGCATCAAGAGATGACTGAGAATATATCTTTTGAAATTCCTTAGAAAGCTCAGTTTTCAGCCTTTATGGTCAACATTTTCAATTTAAGTGAGCAATTGATGTGCATAAATACGTATTGCTTATTTATATTCTAATTTCAAAAGGAAATCAATAGTTTCTAATAAAGTTATAGAGCTTCTTTAAAATAACTCAGAGCAAAATTCTAGTCAGTCTATCAGAAATTCTGCGGTCTCACCTGCTGGATAGATAATTTGGTCTCTTTAGTTCCTTTTAGTCCTGTTGTCATGCATAAAAATTATTGTGTTAGATCAAGCTAAAAAGCAAGTTGTTAGTCTTAAACTCAGAAACAAGCAGTGCAGAAAGATGATTCACAGATTTACTAACAGGAAATCAGTTTATTGAATGAAAAAAAAATGAAATTAACAGTTTAGCCATTTATTAAGTCTTAGTACATCAAGTATATTGCTATTGCAATATATCAAATATAACTATGTATTTAAAACAAATATTGATATTGCTCTAACATTATTAGAAAATTTCACATGCAACAACATTTTATAAAACAGTCATTCTGAAAGTGTACATTTTAATTGGCTTTTAAAAGGTGCTTAATAGTGGTAGAAAAAACAGTGTTATTTTCTGCTAACATTTTAATATTATTCTGTAGACCTATGCTTTTCCAAAAAAAAGCAATTTACTCCTTACTTGAGTGCCTTTCCCTATTGCAGTTTTATATCTGCAGTTTCTCTGGGAGGAAAAACAAACCTTGATTACAAGGAAAAAGCTGCAGTTCAAAAGACAGCATCACCAACATGCTTAGCATGTAAATCTCAGCGTTTCAGAAAAAGCTTTGTTAAGTCTGGCAACCAGTCATTAAAAGCAGAGCTGCACAATGCTCAAGATAACCATATGCCTTATTTTCTGTGAAGGGAACATAATGTCATAGGCTTCTTCTTTATAATTGTGGAATTTTTTTCTTCTTTTGTGGAAATGAGTGTATTTACAATATCACATTGGGCATCTTCTAATGCCAGATTTCATTCATAACAACATCCCAGGAGATCTGTCTCCTTTTGTTCTTTCTCTCTATAACCATTTTGTTAAATATCACTCTTGTGAACTTACCCTTTCTAGGAACATCTAGGCTTTCTCCATATCCTCTGGACACTCTCCCATTTGTTTCTCTCCCAGCTGGAACTTGGCTCGTAAGTACTATAGCACGTGTAAATCTCACATCCAAAATATATCTCATTATGGCTTCTGCGTCTATTTCTTTCCTTTCTCATCTCCCTGTCCTGAAATATAAAAATCTGGGAAGTTATTAGGTATGTTGAAAAATTCAAGTGTTTGTTCATCCACTTAACTTTTAAAAAATATATATTCAAACATGTACAGACATATAAATATGAATACATTGAAACATCTTCTGAGGAATCAACTGTGTTAATCTGTATACTGTAGATACCTTGAGCTGGATACCTACTGATTTTGACCTTATGTAGCCAATTGCATCTGTGTGAAGCGACTGCAATGTGGTGAAAATTACCTGTTTTCTGATTTAATGAGGTTTTACATCCTCTTTGCTCCAATGTAAATAAATAAAGCAGATCACAATGAAAAATAGGACATCTGATTTGGAACCTAACATACTGTTCATTTAGCAATGGAAGAGGGTGACACAGGCAAAACTGAGATGTGGAATGCAGAAGGAAGCCATATCAAAGCAACTGTCATGAAAATCTCCTGGAACTACTTCTGAATGGCTGCATTTTTTGATCCATAATTTTATAGTACTCTGCTCTTAAAACATCACATTTTATTACTCTCTAGCTTGCTTACCCATTTAGACTGGCGTGGAGTGCCTACAGGGCTTACCTGTGGCCTGAATAATAACAGATGTTAAGACAGAAATGTGAATATACACAGTATGTGTCAGTGGGACTCCCAAAGCTCTTTGGGAAGGTGCTGTTTGGGAGGTTGTTCACCCCAAATCCATCACGATAAAGGACATGATGACCATCAATCAGATTAAACAGTAGCTATGGAATCACAAAGGCACACTTGAAATGAAGGACTCAGCTTGAAAAGAAATATCAATGCAGTATGAGTATTTTTTAACAGTGGGGAGAGACTCTGTAGACGAAGCAGCAGCACATGCTGCTCCCTATCAGCATTGTAACAACTAATATGAAGTGCCTGCCCCCAGGCTCTGGACTACCAATATGGGGTGCAGCACACAGAGACCCACAATTGGGGTGTGCGAACCTGAACTTGTGGGTTGTTTTCTCACTAGCATGGGGATCGATGAGGTGTTGGAAGATATACAGGTTTGCCCAAAGCTAGAACACTCACAGAAGGGGTGTGCAAGTAAGGGAGAGTGTACCCAGAAGAGTGAGTGTTGCTTGTAACTCTGTATGTATGTGTGTCATAAAACAATTTCAGGATTAGTAATACAAGGGTGTTGAGAAATTTGTGGGTAAATATGAACATTTCAGAAAAGCCTAGTAAGTGATTTTCCTGTGGAATTCTGGATATTGACCTTGAATCTATAGTTCACTGATTGCTGATTATTTCTGTGTCATTAGTAAATCAATAAGCCACTTAGTCTTGGTTTAGTTTAAACTATCTGAGCTAAGGAATACTGAGAAAATAGACTCTGTCAAGTGCAGATAACTAGACTAGACAGACAGACAGACAACATCAGACTTCCAGCCTGTTAGACATGTACCACCTTGTTATGGGTAAACAGGGAAACATGCTGTAAATGTGGAGAAAAGAATCTGCTCTTAGTTCAGCTACTGCTTTCATATCCTAATAAAGATACAACAAACATTTTTAGTTCAGTTACACTACTAACACTCATTGCTTGTATTAATACAGAAGTCTCTCAGTAATACTCTTTAATTTATTATGCAAGAAGACTTCAGAATATCTATCCCTTTTCTATGGTGTTTTATTCACTCTTCCAATGCCCTCCTGTGCCCTCAGGTCAACAGCATCAGTATGTCTGAAGAACAGAGCTGGGCAAGGTTGTTATCATAAGCATCCTGAGGTCTTCCCCAAGACAAGTACAATGGCTGTAGTAGTGGAAATCCCTTCATGTTCACGCTTGAATATTTTTGAGCCTGGTTTTATGTGTTTTCTTACCCTGGCCTGCTTCCTTCACACTAGTTTTTGTCCCCTGCCTAGAAGGTGCACTACAGCTTACCCCAGCCCCAGGAGACATGTCTCACAGCCATTTTTCCATCCTTTCCCATCCATGGCCATTACAGGTGTTCTGCTCAGGTGAGGCAATGGTTCTGTGACCCAGTTGTTGTTGGTGCAAACTGGCTGTGTGCAGAAATGCATATATCTTTGGCTTAAAATAATAGTAAAGCTCTTTTTTTCAGAAGAGAGCATACAGAGAATAACTACCTATACTATTTCCACAGCATGAAAGAAACTTCACTTGCTTAAAATCCCAGCATGTAAAGTCTTCACTAATGATACTGGTTGGTCAATTTAATTATTTGCTGATATATATTTTAGCAATTATAGATTCTTCTGTGTGTCAGCTGTATGAATCCCACCGAGGAAGAAATGTAAGATTAAAGATTTAAAAAAAAATATATTATTTATATAACGTCTCTTCAAACTCAATCTGCTATCTAAGGAAACCATCCAGGCAAAAAGAAGCACTCTTCATTAATGTCACCTAGCTTGCTTAGAAAGCAATCCCAGTGGCTCTGATATTCAATGGATACCATTATTCAAATGCATCCATCTGGAAAAATCCTCACATTCATATTGATACAATTCTGTTATTCAACATGCTTGAAAGCTGAAGAGGGACTTTTTACAAGGGCATGTAGTGATAGGACAAGGGGGAATGGCTTTAAAATGTAAGAGAGTAGATTTAGGTTAGATATTAGGAAGAAAATTTTTACTGTGAGACTGGTGAGACACTGGAACAGGAATCTACATTTACCTAGGGGTGGTGGACGTATCTCTTTCTGACCTGGGTTCTGCATTGGAAAGAAGGTGTTTGGATTCTTTTTTGGGGGGTGAGGGTGTGTTTTTAAAATTTTATTTGATTTTTCCTAGTTCCAATGAAATGCAAAGACTTTCTTCAGTATTTTACCTTATATTTGAAGTTAAGTTCGATATAACAAAGAACTGAAAAAGTCATTAAGTAATGAACACCGTATCTTTAGATTTTTTCACGTGTCCTTTTCACAACAAATAGCTCAAATGTGTGCTAAATGGTATATAAACCTATAATCACATCAGGTACTATCTTTCTGCCTTAACTTGAAATAGTTATATTGTATTCCTGATATTTGTTAGCACATGAAGGCCAATATTAAAATAATGTGCATCTAGAGGCAAGCTGGATGATCAAGGAGATTTTATTTTATACTAACATTTCATCAAGAATTTTTAATTAATGTTTTTTAATGCTGATTAATCAGTACCAAACAGTAGAACAACAGGTTGTGTTCAAGGTTTCACTATTTCTTCTCATAAGCCACTGAACCTGGGTTCAGAACATAAGAAGGATATCTTGATACAAAAGAAGTATTTGATAACATATTTGATAATTTAAAAGTGTATTTCATAATACCTCTTTGTAACCATCACATAATTTCAGAGTAAAATTTGCTTGTGTAGGGGAAAAAGAAGACAAATGGTGTATTGCGGAGAACGTAGAATATGGAAAGAAAGGTTCCTGAAGGATTTAAAGACCAGCAGAGGTCTCATTACCTTGTATTTCAATAATGGTGAATAAATGGCAATATGAGAGAAACATTCATTTGAGACGCTTTCTACACAGCATAAATGTTGAAAGACTTCTGAAAGGAGATCTGCCCCACTAGGGGAGGGTCCAGCATGACATGGAAATGAATTACATCTGGCCAGAGGGTGAGCAGAAAGTTGTGCAGGAAGCACCACAGCATCACCCCTCTCCTACAGCCCACACTCTTGAGAAGCGTTCAGTTCCTAAGGGGGTTGGAGAAAAGGAGAATGTAGTGCAGGATGAATCTTCATCCTAATCTTTGTCACATTCATATGTAGTGTAAATGAGGGTAGAGAACTAACCATAGATCATGTGTCTTATGTTATTTCACTTCAGAAAGACAAAGTGCACTTCCTTCAAATCTCTTATCAAATAAGCATACCTCTACATGCAGTTATCCCAAATAGCTCACCATAATAAAAACTATTTCACACACACCTTGTTTCATTTCTGATGATGAAAGGAATTGCTAATCACAGATGCCAAATATATATGTTTGACACTTGCAGAGCTGGAAATGGAAAGAAGGAAGCATGCATTGATGTGGCTATTACTTGGTTATAGAGTAAAGATAAATCAGAGTCCATCTGTTCTAAATTGTATCTGTGTGGTGTAAAGGAGGAATAAAGTTGTTTTAGATTGCTCCAGCATTGCTCTAGCACTGGAATACAAAAGTTGACAAAGCAAGTGCAGGATTGTTTTTGTCCAGTTCAGTGTACCCAAATAGCCGATGGTGAAGCCATTTATAAAATCACATTTGGATTGCTGGTTGCCTCCAGAATGTCCAGTTCTTCTGATCATAAAGCTTTAAACTTAAAGTTTGTAAACTGGAGTATCCAAACACACAACTTCCAACTGCATAAGGAGAAAAAAAATATTCATAAGGTGCAAATACTCCTACTACCATCACCATCACAACAATGCCCAAAGAATGGGCTAATGCCCGAAGAATGACTGAAATGAAGTGGCTTTAAAATATGTTTTGTCAATGTACAATTTTTCTGTCATACCACTGATCATGAAGAAATATAACCGTAAACGGAGCTTTCAAAGTCTAAGTACCTAAAGGAAAGTGCTGATTAATACTACTGTTTAAACTGAAGTTAATTAATTGTGATAAAGATTAATTGGTCTCTCCTCTTCTCTCTCTGAAAATATTTTTTGTGATGAGACCATGGCACCTATTAATCTATACCAAAGATTTATAAATGTAGAAATAGTGAGGAAGGGAAGGCAGAGAAGGATTTCAAGAATATAATTCTGATTAAAAATGAACTGAAGTAAAAGAAAGGCAAATTCCACTTTACAATGATCTGTTGTATCTGGCACTTTTAGAAGAAAGCATGCATGGAAACATAACCAATGGCCAAAAAATTTTATCTATTTTTCCAAACTATGGTCCAGTCTTGCAAGGCACTGTTTAAAAAAGCCTTATTGCTATCAATAGCGGTTCACTTTATAAAAAGTTAAAGGTACTGGACATTTAAGGAAACATTTATGTATTTAATTGGAGGCTACTTGCCTAGACTCAGATGACTGAGACAGGGTTTTTTTATTTAACTTTATTTTATTTTAATCCCACCACCCCCTCACTTAACAGAATACCTCTTTGAAACCTATGCATCCTGGCAGACCTATTAATAACATGGCTAATAAAAATGAAGAGTTGCAGCATTAGTACTGTAACTACATAGTGGAAGTGTCTTGAAATAATGTATTTGATGGGAAGTAGACCGACAGAATTGACTAGAACAGTTTATATTAAAAGGGAAAATGTAAGATCAAAGCCAGAATGAAAACAAAACAAAATAAAACAAACCACATAAAATGCTCTCCACCATGCCTTAAATGGATCTGTTCTCATAAGTACACTTGAAACCTGACCACCTATGGTATGTCTTATCGTTAACATACAATGTTGTCTGGAAAAAGTAGTGCATCTCTATGCATTTGAATATTTAACCCAGTGGAAAGTGGCATTTTTTCTATGCATAACAGTTCTGCCTACATAGTTTTCATATATGCTTACCTAACACTTTGAAAATCTGGCCTGCTCAAAAGCTGTGGTAAAAAAAAAACATAAAGCCCCAACAAAAAAACCAAACCAAACCAAACCAAAACAACCTTTTGGAAACAGAATATGAAAATTAATGTCAAGCAGTTACTATTGTATATTTTTTTTATTTTAATCCATTATCTAATGTCATAAATAGTGGTCAAGAATCACTGAATATGATTAATAATAAACTGTATAATTATACAGTTTAAACAATCTGTTATTTCTCAAACTCTGATACTTGCTGCTGCTTAGAAATATTGAAATCAGCTTATCTGGGAAAGAAGCAGTTTGACACTTAGGGCTTGAGAGGAGAGTGAACGCCTTAACAAGAATTCACACATTTTTTTCCTAGTGAAAAATACTTCATTCTATGCAATGTGTGGTACACATTCCTGAGCATACATATCCATGTTAAATAGTACTGGTATCTCTTTAATGTCAAATAAGCAACAATGAAAATTCTCTATAAAAAAAGAACATCCAGACATGAAATTTCAGGGATTGATATTTTTTTAAAAAGCAACACATTTCAAAATGTTTTCTTTTTTAACCTGTTCTGTTAATTTGACTAAGAAATGGCATTATTAGAGTTTATGATTATAATTTAGTTTCCAGGCAGCTCAGTAATATGTTCAGCATTGCATTTCCATGTCCTCTGTAGAGACTGGGAGTGGATTGCCAGTGGTCAGTGAGGATGGGTGGCTCCCTGGGGACAGGCACTGGGACCTCAGGTGCCCAGCAGGCAGGGCTTGTTCTATCACCCCAGCTATGAGCAGGCAGCTGGGGGCACTGGGGCACCCCAGTCCCAGGCTTCGGGCCCCTCCCTGGCAATGGGGATGCGCTAAGGTCATGGTGTGGGCTCGGCTGGAGCCATGGCCGAGCAGGACAGTGTGTAGGGAGCTGGAAGCCAGCCCTGCTGCAGCATGGCTGTGTCAGGGGTCGACAGCCCTGGGGAACTGACATGGCGTCCCAGGCATGTCCCTTGGGCAGTGTAAGGGGTGGCCTGGGCTGGGCAGGGCCAGGCAGGCCAGCCTGTCCCTCAGCACCCTGTCAGGGAGTTCACAAAGCCATCAGGCAGCAAATGATTTAAATAAATAAATAAATATTTATAAAAAGGAACTTTATTGCAAACTATTGTTATGAAGTTGGACTGTGTACTTCCCTCTAAAATCAACGATATGCACATTAAGAGATAACAGATATTCTAGACAGATACTTCTCCAAAGACACCAAGAACCTCTATACGAAATCAGGACACAGATGTGCTGCCTGAGGCTATGAGGCCTTTTCATTTGTCAAAAATAAGAACATTTCCATGTTCAGTAAGCCCACATTTTTCGCACAGTCAGAAGCTGAACAAGAGAAAAATACTAGGAACCCTTAGAAGTCTTCCTATTTTACTTGCACCAGGTCTAATTAAGCAGAAAGGTATAGGATGGAATAATAATAATAACTAATAAATATATGTATATATATTCAAAGTCTTATTTCTAGTGGTTCTAAAGAGAAGAATGAGCAGTGCTGCTCACCAGAGCCAATATCCTGCATAGCAGAATGGGTTTAAAGTGTCTGCTGGGTACCTGACACTTACAGATTCTCAAGGCATGTGTAAGAGCAATGTTTGACAAAAGTTTTGCATACACCCCCGTGGTAAGCAGGCTGCACTCTCCTGTTCTCTATTCTCTTAACATCAACAGTTAGAGCAAAAAGTTCACACCATTAGTCCAGTCCTGAGCCTATGATCTTTCCCCAGAATCACATTACTATTATTATAAACTATTATTAAAAGAATTAATTTGTTGGGTACTTCATAAACATACAAATTTCATTACTGGAGAACTTCTAAGAAACATCTATTAACCATTTATGTCATGTTAATGTTTCTCCTTGATGGAAAGCCTAATTATATTTTAATCTTTTCATGATGAATTCCACTTCTAGTTGCTCAAGAAGTGGTTTTGACTTCATGTCCAATTGCTGAACTTCCTGGTAAAAAAATCTTGTGATCAAATCTTTTGTCACACACACTGCAACATAAGAATATTTCCTTCACTATCGATCACAGAGTGCTTTTCATAGCTTTTTTATTTCTTTGTGCACAGACTAAGACATATGCAGTGTGTTCACAAAATATAGTATTTTGCTATTGCATAACAAAGCATCTATATCTTTAGAGATTCAAAAAAACCCTAGCTTTTTAAGCTCAGTTAAAATATTTTTAAACTGATGGAATTATATTCCCATGCATGTATTTACACTTGTAGTGGTTTTGCACTACAAAACATTAGTATTTGTCTGCGTGAAGGATGACATTTAAAATTAACTTTTTATTCTTTTAATTGGCTTCATTTTTCATTTGGTAAGATGAATTCTCATCATTTTATTACTTCAAGTGCACCAGCTGCAAAAACACTTGACTTTTCTGGAGAGTCCAAAAAAGTAATCCAGACAGATATGATTTTTGAGAACAAATAAGAAAAAAAAAATTTACATGTAATTTTGGTGAATTTTTTCAATAGTAAATAACTCAACAAAGAAAAGATATTTTTTTTAAAAAAAGCACTACAATGCAATTAAGTTCCCAAATTCAGTATACACAGAATATTGCTTCAGTCTAATGGAATTTAGCTTTTAAATAATAACTTGTTGCTCATAAATGGGAGAAAAGTCATAATTCCACTCCTTATCTATTCCTAAATGCTTGATTTTGGAATGGAAAACAAACCAAACAACCTACTGTCAGCCTTGTTTTCTGCAGCCACACACTTCCAATGGTGTAAATTGTTTCCTAAAGTTCTCTTCTCTGGCTACTGTTCACTCATTTTGAACACAATATCTCTGCACTTTCTCCCTTTTCAGTTGCTCTGACAGTTGCTCTAACAAAAACTTTCTGTCTGAATTTGCAGCAGTATGCAAAAAAAGGATAAAAAGCTGTAGCAAGATCATGGGAAATGAGTGCTCTGTGTTTCATAAAAAGACACAGCATTTTCAATCATTAAAAATGGTTCAATTAGTTGTTAGGAATGTAAGGTCATTAAAGATACATGTATAATTTCAAAGGCAAGAACATTTTTTCTTCTTGTAGTTTTCATGCCAGATCGGAAATTTTAACTATCGGACAGGAACATAATTTACCTGACTGTGTAATTAATCACAGCTAAATTACAAGACAGAGGAATATCCTACAATGCTGCTTCAAGAATGGGCACTTGAACTTCAGCCCAGCTACAGAGAATGCATACTTTTCATATAGCCTGATGTCCTGAGATCTTGATCATTCCTACTGAAGTGCGCATTTGAGTGCACCATGGCTCCTACTCTAGGCATGCAGTTAATTGCCTGTGAAAATTAATCTGGATATGCAGACCAGTCAGAGAATAATTCTGTCCCCTCCTAACTTGCACTCACATGAAGTCATTTCTAAGATAAAAAGGTCCAGTATGTATTACATTATTACTCCGTAATGTAGGTGCTTCCTTTCTTTATTCTCTCTTGCTTTAAGCAACATATAAATATAATTTTATCTTTTTCTTTCCACCATTGATAAATTAAAATTCAAGTGCATGATTTCATGGCTTTCAGACAAATTATACTAAATGGAGGAGGGGAAGCATCGTTGGGAATGAAATATTTTGTAGACACATTTCCCTTGGATTAAACTTTTATGTAGTCTGTTGGACAGGCAAGAGTTACACTGGTTACAAACTGGCATGGGAGATGTCAAAACCCCCCACACACAATAACAAACCCTAAACATTTAATGCATGGCATCAGGAGGTAGAGGGCTGCTAGTAGTATTTTATTTCAAATGAACCATGCAAACATCCAGATGACATGATTATCTGATCTGTGTTTAAACAAAGCATCAAGCTAGGTAATGATATTATGCCTACTTATATGGGCACAAATGCTATTATAAATTATATCCTTTCAGTGAAAGTGTGTATGCTTACGGTAAATCATCCTGAAGTAATTACTAGATGGTATTTTACATCTTTTATTCTAAATGGACTGTTTTACCTCAGAGTACTGTATGTCGGTGCTGAGTTAAGTGATTCCTGTATGTCATTGAACTGTTAATATTCTGTTTATAAAACACTTTGTGATCCACTGGCATAAAATGTGAGATGCTATCAGATGTCTAGACAGCCTATTTCCTGGTAAGTTTGATACCATTTAAATGGTTGAGAACTCCCAGCCTGAATTAAACAGAAAATGAAAGAGCACTGAGGAGGTCTGTGAAGATGGGTTCAAATGAGTGGCAAAAACTGAGGAACCTGACTCCAGAACCCATTCGCATATAATCTGTAAGATTATTTATCATATACACCATCTTTAAAAGTAGCTGTGAAACAGAAATTGGGTTGCTGAATAATGCTAGAAAAGCAAAACCAGCCTTCCTTTCAGCACACTTTGATACATGGTTCACAGAATAAGTGGTTATAGTGAGAAGTCAGCTGAGAGAGCGAAGAAAACTGAGGTAAAGAACTCACCAGCCCAGGGGCCACATCCTACTGACTGAGCAGATTCTCTGTTATAGAAGTGAAAGACCTAGCTATTAATGGTCTCCAGGGTTAAATCCATATCCCTAAATGCAACCAATCCAGGAAACAGGGTCTGCTTTCTAGGAGGGGCTGAGCAGTCATGAGCACATTGCCTGGGACTACCACCCTTTTTAGGGAATGGATGTATACACACTTCACTAAAGAAAGGCCCATGTGGTGACTCTGCAGTCCTAAGATATCAATGCTATCTTTTATGCTTTTTATTTCAAATAATAATAAAGTGTGGTTGTGCTGTCATTGACTGGAGTGGTGTTTCTTATGAAATAAAGGTAAGGGCGTGAGTTACATATTGTGCAAATTCTGTCAGTTTATTCTTATAAAGAGAAAGCTTTAGGACCAAAAGCCTTCTGAAGCAGTGGTAGATGACTACACAGGACACAACAAAATGAACACAATGCTGCTGTGCCTATGACATCTAATGGAAGGGTTCCATTGAGTGAAGTATCTCCAGGAAAAAAAACAAAATGGGTTTTCTTTTAGAAGGAAAAATTTACCTGAAAAATAATCCCAAGAGTAAATGAAAATTTACACAAAACAGGCTATCAGAAGCCTGACAGCCAAGAAGCTAAATTATTTGGCAGAGGAGACATATTTTTAGATATACCTAACCTGGAAAAACAGACACTTCCCAAGCATACTCTCTAAAGTAGCAGAGAAGTAAGACAGTTTAGAACTGACATTCTGTTCTGAGTTCATGAAGTCTATACTGCTGGCAGTACTGCATGCTCATCTGCTCAGTTAGAGACACTAGTAAGACAGCTGTGGGAGTCACAGACACGCATAATTTAGTTTCTGTGGTAATTAGCTGTTGTAAGGAAATTCAGTTCTATTCTTGTAAAGTCAGTGAAAGAATTACCTTTGACTACCATTGTAAGAGGATCAGGAGTACAGATATGCAGCAGATCCAGCTACAGCTCCTAAGATATGACTGGCAGGTAATGAAGTGGCTTCAACAGAATTTTAATATTATTTTTAATGCCCCATTACCCCTCTGATAATGTCTTATTTTCCCACTTCCCAGTGGGAAAATAAAACTAGATTGTGGAGTGAGTCTTAATCTTGGTAGAAGTTTCCAATATATGATTCCTTTCTTTCCTAATATACAACTAATTCTAAAACACCTAAGGATAACCAAAGCCAAGTAAGGTGCTTTCATAGAAAGAAAGGTATTTCTGCATTTTCTAAATATGAATGTAATTTGTCTCACAATAAACAATCCAAGAATAATAATTAAATCACAGATTTGCTTATTCTTTTTCTTATGACTCTAGATACATAATCTTATAAATATACAGATACATTTTAAAGTACAAATATACATATATATTGAGTTTTGAGTCACAACCACTCTTTTTTCCCTCAGTACTAAGACTGATCAAGGACCATTGACATTAACTGTGTGAAAGACTGTTGTCTGGCTATTTTAACTGTTCTGTTTTTCCCTACACTTCTGAGATAACCTCTTATGGAACCACAATGTGTCCTTCTGACTTCCCTTCATGTTCTACTCATCTTCATCCTTTAAAGAAAATTCTCTGAGGACAGCTGGTCCCACTGTAAAATCAGTAACAGGATTCTGAAATAAACTACTACTCTTGTGCATTGAGTGATGTCAGGAGGAAGAGCTAAAAAGAGGGGGAAACAAAACAATAATCCTATCAATTTTGAAATTTGCCTTTAGATATTATATATATATTATATAATATTTTATATATATACATCTTTAAATATATCTTGATATAAAAATTAGTGCATGCAAAATGGAACAGGCTTAGGAAGGAAACCTTGTACTTTAAAAAGCAATATTTAAAGACTACTATCACCATGATATTGATCATTTAGAAGACGTATGCAGTATATCTCTTTGCCTTTGCCACTGTCTACATACCCTGGCCTGTGAAGGGGACATTTAACATGCAGGTCTTGCATTCCCTAGAGTATTACTGAGAATGAATGAGAAGTGAGTGTCTAAGTCAAATGACATCCAGTATGCACCCTACATACAGCTACAGCTGATATGAAATGACATGGAATCTGAAGCCTGTTCATTCAGCTCACTCTCTTTACTGAGTAATATTTCAGACCAAAAGAATGCTGTACCGAAAGATCTCACAATTGTAACTATTTGTAGTAGAACCTAAAATAAATAAATAAATATAAATTTATTATAGACTATAAACTACCTCTTTTTTGCCCCATTGATATTCTGAAACCCCACACCCTATCATGTTGACAGCTACCTGAATTCTAACATTATTTGGAAGAAATTTAGCTGTACAGTGTTTTCACCACAAATGGTTCTCAGGTCTCAGTTTCACTTTTCTCTTTGATGACGTTTTGATCGATTCATCTTTTCTACTTTTTCATTGCAGAGGAAAACAAAACCAGTGTTTTCTCTGGGAGATGGAGTGACAGCACTGAATAATATTGAATTCCTATGTAGCTTTTCAGGCTTTTTGTCTCTCTCTCTTCTGTATCTCATAAAGACAAAAATGTTTGGGCTGGTAACAAACAGATTCACTCTGGTTTTGAACTGTTAGGTCAACTGTGGGTTTCAGCTACATGACACACTTCAATAACAGTCTTTTCCATGATATCTGGAAATGTTTTAAGTAATAGTAGTTATGCTCTATGTGGGTTATGGTTTCATTCACATCAAGTCAGAGCAGTTAGTTACAGTCATGTTTGACCTCAACCTAGAATCATTAATAATTTTTTTCAGGAATCTCAATCAGAAGCTTTCTCAAAGTTAACAAAGATATACAATATTGTTTTAAAATACAATATTGACAAGTGCATCAAAGTCATATTGTAGTACATATATATAGGGTCCACCATAAAGGAAATAATGTTAGGGTAAAGAAAGGAGGGAAAGAGGAAATTAATTTATTGTTGAGTCAGTGACCTTAAGGACTGTGAAAGATGGCATCAGATTCATCAAAGAGGTGAAAAAGGGAGACAAACAATTCTCAAACAAAAGTGAAAGGACAATAAACTTTAGAAAAGAAAAAGAAAAAGCCTGCAGGGTACTCTTGTAGATGTTCAAAAACTAGAGTGGTTAAACAAATTAGCATCCTTCAAGGTACAGATTTCTTTCAGAAGAATGTAACCTGAGACAAAGGGGACTCAGAGAGAACCTATGACACCGAAGATGGCTCTGCAAAAGGTCTGCTAAATAAAGTGCTTAGGCTTGACTCTTGCAGTTTCTTTTCTTTAACCACCCATGCCATTTATAAACATTTGAAGTTTCACTGTGTCTGTCAGTTGTTGAAAATTGATAGCTTTACTTTAATTTTGCCTCCTTCTGAAAAACAGGGAATTATTAATCTTCCTCATGACTGTGCATACTAAGTTGGGTAAAAGCTTTTCAGTTCCTCACCCTCAAAATACTTTTCCTCAATGACACAAGGAAAAGAAGAAGCAAAAAAGAATGATCCATATTTTGCAAAATATTTATCAGGTACCTTAATCTTCAACAAGAAAAAAAAATATTTAGATATGAGGGAATATGTTTCAAACTCCTAGTTTAGGGAAAACTGTACATGGTAAAGCAACCATTTCTGATTTAAAGTGATGTATTAAAGTATAAGTAGTGCATAGATGGACAGTGTTCTGCTCAATTTTCCATTATTCTGTAAAGATTGTGCTATCAAAGATATAATCTTGCAACTTCAGATTACCAAAGATGTCAACATTGCAATTCCAGAGGAGATGAAAAAGTTGGCACTTGATGGATATTAGACATTAATAAAATGAAAAACTTTAAAAAACTAGTCTACTTAGCTATTTTTCCTGGTTCAAAAAGCTGCTTTTTAATGTGCATAATTGTGTGTAATTTTCAATCTATTTGTTTTATCAGGATGATGTCATACCCTAGAACTGGTTTGTTAGTAATGAAAGTACATTAACTACTTTTATCCACTGATAGAGTAATATATAAAATTGTCCGAGAGCTGTTGTATGATTTTCATTTATGACTTGAAAATCTACCCCACTTCCATTCTTCACTGCCACTCTAACATTTTGAGATATTGAGGTCTTAAAACCCACATAGTAAGGTATTAGAATTAGTGCTGCTAATCAGTTAATAAATAGATATTCAGACTTTTCTGCCGTTCTCTAATCTTTATAATTATTGATCAAACCTCCTTGAAAATGAAGCCTGGATGGAAAGAACCCAGATGACAATAACAAGAAGCAAAAAACCCACCCCAAACTCCAAACACAAAAATCATTAATATATTATCTTTAAACAAGACAAACTACATAATTTAATGAATGGATTACCTATGGTGTTAGTAAAATGAAATATCACCACCTTAATGAAATTCCTTGTAGATCAATTAGGACTGAAAAGAGTAAGCAATTATATGAATCAAGTAACACTAAAAAGTACTTACAAATACTCTTCAGGATCTATGCGTAATTCTTCCCACTCCTTCAAAAAACAGGCAATATAAAGGAAATAGTAGTTTAGCAGATATGAAGGCCAAACTGAATTTTTTCTACTCAAGTAGCACATTTTACCTATTGCTTATCACTTCAGAAGCCAAACTTTGTTACAAAGAAGCCCAGTGGAAACACGAGAAACTGAGCAATTTATACGTAGTGTTTGTATGGGAATTCCAAATGAAGAAAAAGCAATGTACGTTCTCTATGATGCTCCAACATGGAATAGCAAGGGGAGTATTGAGAAAATAGAACACATTCCTTTTTTTTTTTTTTTTTTCATTATTGTTGTTGTTATTATTATTGTTATTGTCAATTTTTGGTACTGTTCTAGAGAATCTCATGCTAGTAGTCAAAAGAGTACTGTACAAACACCATTATATGTCTTAGAACCCTCCTTAATTCTTATAGAAATTACCTAATTGCCCTATGCAATCTCATTTTGCCTTATACATTACAAAATTGTAATATAACATAGCATAGTGGAATACACTTTTAATCAACTGGAACACCTGCATGCACAGACAATTTCTGCTATTCAGCACACAAATTAATTTATTGATGGATTAAAGAAAAATGTATTCTATAATTTTTCTGCCTCAAAATGCATAAATACAGAAAATACTGGTATTTAGTAGTCTAGGCTGAAAATGGTAAATTTACAGTATCCTTATGTAACAGCAGACCTTGAGCTGAAATGTGTTTTTAAATAATGTGGGTTTATTTCTGCCTAATAACATGAAATCAAGAAAATAATTCATACCATAGTAAGCAAACATCAAGAATGGGCATTTGCCAGAGGATAAATTAGACTTCAAGCGGGAGACTGTTTCTTAGACACATGTCATGAAACATAGATGCAGAAAGACAGCTCATCAAAAGTGAAGACAGTGAAACAGAAAAATAGGGGAATCTATATTATTGTATATAACTTATAAAATTTATTATATTATGAAGCTCAAAGACTAATCAGGACTGCTGAGGTATTATTCTTAACTGCAAAAAGTTAAGGTTTCCTTTATTTTATTCTTTGTTTTTTCTCATATCACTAGCACCTTTCCAAAGTAATATTTCATTCCAAATGCATTTACATTCCTCAAGGAAATAAAGCTATTTTTCCCCAAAGAATTTCAAAAGTCCTGGTTTAAAGACATCTATATGCTATTGATTTAAAATTACTTATATTGATGTAATTATAATACTTTTCCCACTAGCTCCTACTTTTTCCATAAACTCAGCAGTGCTTTTTTAGATAACATTTTTATTACTATTTATACATCTTCCATGGGTGAGATACAGCCATGACAGCAAAAAAGTTAGTACTCCAGTCAGCAAAGAAAATATTTAGACAGTCTTAAGATCACAAGGCATTATACAGTTTCCTAAGCCTAATAGAGTATTGTGCCTCTAATGTCATCCTGTGTCCCCCACCATGCACCCCCCAGCCCACACACTTTGGAGGAAACAGGAATATCCAAAACCAAGAATCAGTTCACAGTTTTTTTTAGGATACAAAGTGAAAAAAAATGTAATGGGTTTACATGAAAGGACTGAACTGGAATTTGGCATGTATGAAGTGTAATCCTAGCTTTACAAAGCCATCCATAAACTTCCTGCATGACAGAACAAGGAAGTTCTCTGTGCTTCGGTTCCAGCCATCATCCTTTGCCAATTTTAGGTCATTCAGGAAAGACTGCCTTGTAAAGTAGACAAAACGGTACTTTCCAAAGCACTGTTATAAAACCAGAACAAATTCTTCTGCTTCTGAGATCAGAAACCAACAACTGAGTGACAGGGGAAGCTTGAGTACCAAAGGCAAGATGGAGGGAAGAGAAACAGAAACTGAGCACCAGCTAACGTTACGATACTCTTGTGCCAATTAGTGGAAATTGATACATCGTTCATCCCTAATTTAATTCCTTTAATCTGGAACAGCTTCAACCTGAACAGCTTTATAACGATTTATAGGAAAAAATATAAATCTTACAAGCAAAGGAGAAAACTCATATTGTATCCTACTTTGAGAATGTAATCCAAAATCTTTTTATGTGCAAATAGGAGAGCACACCTTTAATGAGATGCCAAAAATTTATTATTAGTCTATTTAAGGTCTATAATGCATAAGTAATTTACAACTGGTTGTATGGTTAATCTAGTTACAATGTTACTAACATTTACAGTCCAAATTATCTAAATAATGCAGAACAAATCTCATTAATAATAACATTTCTTATATGGAAAATTTCTGGGGCTCCCCTTTGTCTGCTGTTTTGCTCATCCTTATGCTGTTCCCCTGGGACCCGCTGCTAAAGGCATCCAACTGCTTCTAGCAGAAGGGGGGTGTTGCAATTTCTTCTCATCCCAGGTTCATCTCCTGGAGGACACTGATGTCAATGATGGCATTTCTTCTGCTCTGCCATGATAAACATGCTATTGATTCTGATGGTTTCTTCTTCGTCATTGTGGGGTCTGCTTCACACTATTATTCTGTCTTTTATATAGAAGGGAGGAGGGCAAAACCACAGAACAATAGAAGAACATAACAGTAAGGATCTGCAGGAGGAAACGACTTTCCCCAAAGCCTAAGGTGCCCTTGCAGAACTGCTTTACCACTCTGCCAGTTAAAAAGGAGAGACCAATCATATCAGGAAAGATGCCGGAGCTGAGTAAGGCAGATTGATCTGTCCATCATATAAAAACCAGTGCAACTAAGAAAAAGCAATGGGTGATAGCACTACATGACTCTCTTCTGACAGGTATGGAGACATCTATTTGCTGACCTGACATGTTCTCTAGAGGAGTGTCTCAATTAGCGGGGGCTTGTATCAGAGATGTTACTGAGAGACTACCACCAAGTCTTTTACAGTCCACTGTTTTTTAATCATGGGCAGCAATGACAGAACCAGGAGTAGTCTGAGGGGCATCAAGGATTACAGAGCCCTGGGACTGGCAGTAAGAGACTGTACCACAGGTTATTTTTTCATCAGTCCTCTCAGTCAAAGGGAAGCGGGTGGAAAGTGCCAGCAAAAACTGGCAAATCAACAACTGTTTGCAGGACTGCTGTCACAGCCAAGGGTTTGGCTACTTAAACCATGGGACCTACTTTGAGAAACCTGGTTTCTTGGTGGCTGATGGGGCCCGTCTGTCAGAGAAGGGGAGGAGCATCTTTGGTCAAAGGCTTGCCCAGCTGGGGAAGAGGGCTTTAAACTAAAGTGACTGAGTGAGGGGAACCTCAGTCCATCGCACCCCTACCAGCTTGAGGCCAGTGCCAGCAAGAGATGCCCAGAACTTGGAGAGGGATGACAGGACAGTGGGAGAGCACCCGAAGAGCAGCACAAGGGAACTGCAGCTGCTCCAGCCACTAAGTCACGTTCACTGGGGGCCCAAAGCAAATGCCTCCATTCAAATACACGTAGCATGGGGAATAAACGAGGAGTTAGATATGGGCACACACCTGTAGGGATACAATCTGATTGGCATCACAGACACATGGGGGAATGACTCTTATGACTGGAATGTTAGAATGGCATACAAGCTCTTTAGGAAGGACAAGCAGGACGGAAGAGGAGGGTGTGTCACCCTCTGTATCAACAACCAGCCGGCTGGAGCGCATGGAGCTCTGCCTGGGGATGAATGAGGAGCCAACTGAGAGCTTATGGGTCCGGACTGAAGGGAGGGCAGGGGGAGGGACAGGTGATGTTATAGCGGGGCTCTGCTACAGGCCACCTGACAAGGAAGACAGAGCAGACGAGGCCCTTTACAGGCAGAACGACGCATCTGTGGGTCCTGAAGGAACTGGAAGATGAAGTGGCTAAGCTGCTATCCATCATATTTAAGAAGCCATAGCAGTTCAGCGAAGTTCCCACTGACTGGAAAAGGGGAAGCATAACACCTGTTTTTAAAAAGGAAAATGCGGAAGACCCAGGAACTACAGGTCAGTCAATGTCATTGCAGTGCCTGGCAAGATCATGGAGCAGATCCTCCTGGAAACTATGCTAAGGCACATGGAAAATAAGAAAAAATCATCTCATTCCTATATTTCTCCACACTGTGGAAGCCTTTGTTTCACTTTCACTTTCAAGGCTTTTGCTGTCATACCAGGCCTCCATTTTTCTGCACTATGTAATTACATTATAGTCACAAATCTTTTATTCTGCACAGAATAATTACTCTTTATTACTTAGTATACAAAAATTATGGTTATACCACACAAAGATAAGCAAAAATAAAAATTTAGGTCAAAAAATGCTGTTTCAGGTAAAGAAAATAAATTTTTTAAAGGGAAATAAAAAATCTGTGGCCTGTTACTAGCAATGACAATGCTGTATGTATTGAGCTGCAGGCTGTAAGACTGAGTACTATCATAAGTCAGGGCTACATCAAAAAAGAATGCCTTCTCTCTCTGCTTTTGAAGGAAAGAAGGATCACCACTGTATTTTGATGGTGTATTTTGACATGATCCTAGAAAACCCTGTAGACTGAAATCTATCAGGGGAGTTACGCAGAGGAACAAATAGTTCCTAAATCCTGACTGGACTTAGTATAAGCTATATTCTGAGCCATCCAGCTCTGTCAAGACACAGTGTCAGTTGTCAAAAATCTTCACAGTAGAAAGGAAGGGTACGGACTGCAGGTTCCCCTCAAGGGTAGAAAAACTCCTTGGAGCAGGCAGCAGCTAAGTACAGATTTTTTGAATTTCAGTTGTGGACACAGTTCAAAATATTGCACAGTCCTTACTATAGGTCTATTTGAACTGAGATAAAAGAACTACAAGTTAATAACACCTAAAATAAGAAATGAAAAACTACAGATACCACACATTGTACACTTTCTTTAAAACAGAAGTCAAGGCCATTTAAATCACCAACTCATAGTATATACATAGTTCTCACATGAAATCTACAAAAAAATCTTGTAATATTAAAGAGTGCCATGTTTATATGTTTGTGATAGCATTTTCCAGCTTTAACTTTTGACTACATGTTTTCAGGGACTTTTTTTTTTTTTTCATATAGAAATGGTATACATTGCAGCATGTTCAGTGTCTGTAGTCTGTACCACATATGCTCTTTAGTCCTCAGATTTCTCAGTTCTCTGTATTCAAATATTTCTTTTATTCTAATTCAATATTATAAAATTATAAAGAAAATAAAGTAGAAAATAATGATAATTTAAAAAGTAACAGAATTTTTTCACACTGGGCTATAATGTTATATACACACACCAGAAAGTACATTTTTCCTGATGTTAGCACCACAGATTAATTAAAAACAGTTTTCACAGGATGAGCACTATTTGTATGAATGCATTTCCATCAGAAGGCTTCCTAGGTTACAATTTGTGTCTTATTCTTACTGTAGCCCTACATTTGACATCACTACTTTGAGAGGAAAGCTGTTGACACTTGAAACCAAGGAAGCTGAGACTGAGCTTCAAAACTAAGGTACTCAGGAGAGCTAACAGGCCAAAAGTTGCAGAAAAGCACTCAGCTGGGGAGGATGTATCAAAAAATGCACGTATAAAGATTTTTGCGTTCTGAAATAAGTTTAAAACCAAAAGATTAGGAATAGTTGAAAAAGAAATGTGAAATACAGTGCTTGGTCTTTAAATAGGATGTTGTCATGGTTTGACCCTGAATCCAGGACAAATATTAAGAAGGAAGCCAAAACAGAAAAAAGTATGTTTCTATACCAATACTAAACATCTAAGGAAATAAGGAACTGGAATATCTTGTCCTAGATGAAGACGTTGATAAAACAGATATAGTAGAAATTTGTTAACAGTCACTGGGACAGTGAAAGCAAACATGCAAGCTGCAGCCTAGTATGACAAGTAAAAGAGAACTTCAGTCCAAAACAGGTTAACAGGTTCAGCACATAATCTGAATGGACCAAAATCCCAAGCTTAAATAAGAATAAAGGTTTGGGTAACTATTAGAGAGTGCCTAACCAGGATAATGATACTGATTACTGAATGCTCAGAGAAGACAGACAAACAGTGAGAACAGGCAACACAGTTTTTCTGGGTAGCATCAGCATCCTCTTATAGATTAGGCAAATGTCACTGTGGGAAACGAAACTGATGACATTTTAAGACCTTTACCATGTTAATCACGTGTTTGTTAGGATCAGCTGATCAGGGACCCCACAAAAAATCAAAAGTTACCATTGATTTGGTGCAAAACAATATATGGGATCTTTTTCAAAATCTTACAAAAAAGAGTATAATTTTGTAATCATCTTGATGTATTTTGATTCAACTGCTTACAGAGGAACAAAGGGCAAAGAAAGCTTGTAAAGAAAGTCAACATTAAGAGGAAATTTTAATAAGCAGTTGGATAAAAGACAGGAAAAAGAAGTTAGGAGTAAATGCTCAGTTGTGCAACCAACACTAGAAGTAACCAGAAGTGTTCCACAGGGTTTATGTAGTTCAGCATAGCTATGAAACATTTAAGCAGTGTATGTGTATTGGGTTGGGTGAGGACAAAAATAAATAATGAAGAACTTCAACAGGACCTATGGCATCAAGACACTGGTCAATAATGTAGCAGGTGAAAATCAAAGTACATCAGGGAAAAAATAGACATTGTTTGCACACATGTGAAAAACAACTTACCCAGACTACTACCACTTTAGAGTGATATTCTCAGCTGATAGGAAAATCCATGAAAATACAAGCACAACTTGCTGTGGAAGTCAAAAATAGAAAGTCAGGTTTTAGGAATCATTAAGAACTAAAGTAAGGGAGAAAACATATAATAGAGTTATGCTACTATTTAAATCCATGGCTTATCTGCAGCTAGTAGTGTTGTTGTCCAGGGGTTAATACCAGGTCTGATACTGTTTAACAGCACTGCTGACTCTATGGAGAAGAAATGTAGACATACAGGTTCACAGATGGTACGAAACTGGGAAGAGTGTTTCATAATCTGGAGTCTGCTGTTCAAACAGATCCCAACAGGCTGGGGAAATGGGATGACATCTCCTGAAGTTCAAAAATGGCAAATGCAGAGCCCTGAAACTATGCACCAGTAAAGGCCGAGTGACTGGGGAGCAGCTGTACAGAAAAGGTTGTAAGGGTTCTTCAGCAAGTTGGGCAGGAGGCAGGTGTGCACCTTTGCAGTTATCACAGTGAAATGCAGGAAAGGAAAAGATGCAATGATGTTCCTTTAAAGGCTGTAATTATTCCTATTCAATGTGTGGTGATACAGTTATTAAATGAATCTGATCGTGTCTGTTTTCTATTTCTTTTTTTCACAAGTTTCTGGGAAAGTTAAAATTAATGAACACACCAATCTGCCACTGGAAAAAAAAAAAAAAAAATCACTGATAGTGACTCAGGGGAAGGAGTCAGAATAATTTGTTTAGCACTCTGTGCTGCACTGAAGGAACAGTGAAAGTCATGGATTTGCTTACCTTAAACATTTTTTAAGGAAATAGGAAAATGAGAACAGATTTTTCTTCAAGCTTATTAAAAAGGGTGCTTAAGCTAATATCCTTATTACTATCATAATTGCCTAAAGGATTTCTGTCTGACTTGCAATGATTTTTACAAAGTATAAATTGGAACATGTATTCCATTTACTGCGTGTAAGTGCATAATGTGTGCTCAGCAACATCATCTAAGTACATAAATTTGGAAGATTTACTGTGAGTTTTTAAGTTTGTGTGTTGCTGCTGAAAGCTTTCTTAAACAGGAGTAGTACTTACTGGAAGAATACATCTATGTGTTTTTGAGGATAAATCTTTATCTCGGGTCCTGTCTCCATAGAACTAGTTCTTTAACAGGTCAGAAAAACATGGAAGATAAATTTTCCTGAAAATACGAGTGGATAAGGAAATCACCTTGTCACTTAGTTTTTAGAAGTTTTTTTTAAGGTTAGAAAAAATTTAAAAAGAAAGTAATTTGAAAGTAATAGAAAATGTTTGGACAAAGAAAACTGAGGGGATATAATCTGTGTTAAGAAACAAATAAATACAAAGGACCATAATCTATGTGCATTAAGCATATAATAATCCATGTTCATATCTTTGTGAAATCACTTAAATTTCAGAGAGATTAAAAATATGACTACAGTGTAATCCTCTACCTTTAGAGAATGAAAGAATATAAAACCAAAACTATATACAGTAAAAACATAAGGGACTCAGGATACATATGTAAAAGCAGTATAAAGGAAATAAAAATCATATTGATTGTATCATTGCCATATTACAAATCCAAGCTATTTGTGGATGTTCCCAACACAGAAACATTTTGAAGAAAGAACGTGCTGGCAAAAGTTAAGTTCCACGTGCATTTCAGTATCTGAAATATGAAAAAATAAATCAGTGATATGACCTAAATTAAGGTGAACATTGTTTTTCAAGATGCAGACAATTTCTATACATAATACTGTGGAAGCATATAAACGTGCAGTTTATTGAATAATAAGAAATGAGGTTATTTG
This sequence comes from Falco peregrinus, assembly GCF_023634155.1. NCBI lineage: Eukaryota > Metazoa > Chordata > Aves > Falconiformes > Falconidae > Falco > Falco peregrinus. The sequence goes on from NC_073723.1 coordinate 24,633,446, forward strand.
TTTTACAAGGAAGTTTTAAAAGGAAGAGATTAAAAGTAATACAAACTTTGAGGAAAAACTAACTAGAACCATCTATTCTTAGGGGTAAAGTTATCGTAAGAGTGCGTGTGTGTAAATAATGTATTTGTATTCAAGATCACTGAACAAGAAATCAAAGTTAGAAGACCTTTCACCATTAATTATTTTTATACTAGGTACTGCATATTATGTGTAGTTAAAAGCACTATACAGGTAAGAAATCACTTGATCAAAACTAAATTGAGGACAAGAAACACTGCCTATTACACAAATGACTACTGACATTCTCATTACCTGAGGACAAGGCAATGTGAAGAGGTCATGAGCAGAAACTGAAATTAACTTAGGGAGAAAAATATTAAATGGAACCTGGTTAACCTGAAATTGCATTGAATTTGGCTTAGTAAGAAAAAGTGCCACATGTCATACTCTTTCTGACAAAAGAAGGACTAAAATATGATCTGAAAAAAATAGAAAGATATTCAGTCCCATAGATATGTGCTAGTCAAAGAACCTTGAGGATAGTACTGGACTTCCTTAATCACTTGTCAAAAAACTGTGAGCCTCTGAGCCAACTAATGTAAAGCCATCATAGAAATGGACAGAAATACAATAAAAACCTTTTGAAGAAGTACAGAGGTTAATTTCAAATTCTTCACTAATGAAACATTATAACCCAAAGGAAAGGCTAGTCTTAAAAAGTGACACATGGGAGAACAGTCAGGGAGCCACATTAATGCAGAGAGAACGTCTAAAAGCATTTATGAGCTATGATTACTTAGTTAACAAATGAGAAAGAATTAGCACTAGACCTGTACAAAAGTGAGTAAAAGCTTTTACAAGGTCTGTCAGGACAAAAAAGCAGTACAGTGTCATGTCTCCCTGATTTTGCTCGTAGTTTGAATTTCTGAAAACTTTAGTTTAAATGGACAATGTGAAACTGGTTCATCACTGCAAAGGAATGAAAGGCAGTAGGCTGATTAGCATTGATAATATACAGCTTTGGCCTTGCCTTGAATGCAGTGGGTTGATTGACATGGATGATGTGCAGCTGTAGCTTGTTCCTGCTAAGTAGTTAAATAGCACTGAGGATTATAGGAGAGGGGGGTTGGATGGAAGAGAAGTAGTGTGGTCTGGTTTCTGGAGGCTGGAGAAACAGCAAGGACAGTATAATCTGACCAACAGTAAAAGCTTTGTTGCAGCCTGCTAGTTTGTTGGTGCTGCAACGATTGGTGCCCTGTGTGAGGCCAACTGAGTTGGTCTCAAACTACAACAACTGGTGCCTAATGTAGCTGATATAAGCAGGAGGACCTGCGACCCATAACAGGCACTGTGAGAGGTGAGCCATTGACAGCTAATAGATATGGGTGTATTGCAATATTTGTTGTCCATCTTAATTCAAATTGCAACTTGTGACTGTGCACGTGAGGCTGGGTCCAATGCAGTTAGGGTCTCCTGCAATGTTTTGCCAAACTCCACTACAATACAAGGACTGTCTGGCACATTTTCAGAGCTGTTCCTCCAATACAGTTAGTGTCCCCCAAAATTAAGCATGAAATGCCCTACTGCATTTTGCCTGTGAATATAATGTCATCTTTCCTCCTGAGGGCCTCTTCAGTCACACTCTTCTTTCAAAGCTGTGGCACGCAGCCTTTTTCACCCACCATACTCTAGTCTCCAAAACAAAAATTGTCAACCTGGAATTGAACATCTGTCACTTTCAGTTTTTACACTCTTGGTGTCAGGGTGCCACATGGGCCAGTTGCTCCCTGGGGTCTTGGGGCAGCAGGGGCTGCCCAGGGCAGCAGAACAGGGACTGACTGACAAGACCCATCCCACCACCACAGCCAGAAGCAGGGCAGCTGGAGGGCACTGGGGCAGCCCTAGTCCTGGGCATCAGGCACCTTCTAGGGGACAGACTGAAGCCAGGCAAGGATGTCAGCCTACATGTAGAGATCAGGATCAGGCCCGGTGAGGGGGACAAGGGTCAGACATGGCCCTGAGCTGGTCAGAAAGGGCTTTAACAGGAGGGTGAAGTTTGGTTATGGTCACCCAGCAGCTAGTCAGAGGCTAGTCACAGACATGTACACCGTTGCTGTGTATAGATGTTTCCAAACAAAGTGTTTTCCACACACCTGAAAACTGTTTCTCTGGGCATCCCCAAAATATCTCTCATCTCTGAAAGATCAGAGGTAACAGCTGAGCACTAAACTGCTAGTTCTATGGGGGATCCAGATGTTCAGCGTGATTCTGCTTAATTCCTCAAATCTAGCAGATGCTCTCAGAATCCAATTAATAAATGGATTCTGAGATATAAAAAACAAACAGGACCTGATTAGTATCCATGTTAAAGATTATCACTGCTGCTTCCCTGTAACAGTCCTGTGGAGCAGCGGAGGAGTTTCTGTTGCCTGACAACAATAAAGACAGAGATACAAGTATGGACACACTGGTTAATTGGCCACAACTCCATCAAAGCTATAGAATTTTAGTATTTTTATGAGATAAAGAATATCCTAATTATAGCATCCTCTGATAATGCATGTAGATATAAGACACAGATTATAATTTTTTGCAGATTGGATTTTAGCCCTTTTATGGTCTACATCAGTGTAATTTGTGATGCTACCATCTATTATTAAACTCAGAACACTGTAATTTCAAATAGTCAAGAGCTTTAGCAAGATATGTGTCCTGAATCACAAAACTTTTCTTAGAGTACATGTCAAGCAGTGGAAACAGAAAAATGCACCACAGAGGCTGGCCAGGCATTGCTGGTGAAAATGAAAGGAACTGGGCCTTGTCCCCATCTGGCCATACAGTGTCAGACTGAGAAGTGTGGTACAAAAGCGATCTAACATGGAGACTAAGGAGAATAGAAACATTTTCACCAGTAAAAAGATGATGGGCCTAAATTTCTGTTCAATAATCTCTGGAGCAAAAATAAAGCAGGAAACCATTGTCTTACAACAGATTTGCCAAAAATGTAAATTAAATCAGTGAGAAAAAATGTAACAAATATAACAAGGTACAATAGCATAATAGCAATTACAGTAGGAGGAAAATGTTAAATTTTACAAGTGATCAAATGAGATACAAATGAAAAAGAAAGAGAATAAAGGGAAAATGGTGACATTTAAGTAGTACCATACAGTGTCATCAAATACCTGGCACAGTTAGTAGCCTGGAAGATGCAGAGACAGGGAGGTCAGAGAGCACAGGGAACAGAATGAATGTGGAGACACCACCCCTTCACTACAGCAAAGTACCTCAAGTACTTGAAGTATAGATCCCTGGTGAGCGAGAAGCAAATAAGCTACAGGTCAGGTCAAATAATAGTAAGGATGTAAAGCATGGTATGAGACACCTCATAATGCACAGTATGGTGGAGTGCTAAATTCACACTTAAAAAGTGAAAGTAGCACAGGGACAGCACAAATAGAAAGCAGGAGGAAACAGAGAAAAACTGATCCCCATCTTCTGGACCTTAACCCCTCATGATGGACGAACCGCAACAGAGCCTGAACCCCAGTAGCTCTTAGAGGCTTTTTGCCTTTCTCATATCTCAAAAGAATCATGTTTCCCAGTTCAGGTCTTCATGAGTATCTGTGGGTTTGTTTGATGTTCTTTTAAAAACGTGGTGAAGTTATGCTTTGGTATTCTTGCAACCTCTGTTCATTAGAAATCAGGAAAAAAGTTATTCAGACTAACTAAATCATAGTCATCTGCAATGTATTTATGGTGATTGAATGATATAGACCTCTATGCCCCATCTTCATAGATTTTCTTGTGGCATCTCTTCAAAGATATAGCACTGGCAATGAATCAATCTCAGCAAGTAGAGTTCTAGGGGACAGCATGAAGTTAAATGTTTTTGGAATTATGTCAGCTGTACTGACTGGTATGGCACAGGGAGCTTAGCTGCCCCTAAACTGAGCGCTGAGTCTAGCATCCACACTTTACTATCCCATCTCCAACAGCCTCACTTGTTTGATCCCATCCTCATCCAAATTCTAAATACAGGTTTGTTTCAGTTATGTATACATACATACAAGTTCACATATACTCACAAGTATGGAAGCGATTCTTAACAGTCATCCTAACTCTACTGTACTTAGACTTCAAAAGCTGCGTTTGCTTTCCTATTTCATGAGGAAGAAAACAAACTCTTTTCCAAGGTTTAATGAGTAATTACAAAGTCATCAAGTAATTTATCAGTCATTGGGATGTTCTTCAGACATGCTGAAGCAGTACCTATGTACCTTCAAGGACAAGCTGATTTCTTAGCACAGCTGACAGGATAACCTTAGTTGTCTAATCCTTTATTTACTATTCAGGCTAGCCAGGACTATGGAGGAAGTCAGAAATTTAATGACCCACAAATCAATTTCAATACAACCAGAACTGAAGCTACACAGACATTTGTCATTAAATATGTAAAGGACATTGTACATCTGAGCAAGGAATGGAGTTTGTAGTAGGTACAATGATGGGTGGGAATTCTAGCTCACTGGTCATTCACAACATTTAGAAGTAAAGGAACTGGATAGATCATTAGAAAATTATTAATTCTACTACAAGCTTAATTTAAATAATATGTCTGAATATTCTCAGACTTGATGCTTAAATGAGATTTCCTTTGTTCTGTGATACAGAGCGTGATAATTCAGAGAGATCTGTTCAATTCCTACTGTCTGCACAGGTTACTTGGATGTACCATATCATATTGTGCAGAATATTATAAACTCATAAAACCTATAAAAAGAATGACCTACCAATGACAACAGGAGAAGGATTAGTTTAGTCTCTCTAAAATTCCATGTCAAACTATGCCTTCACATTGCTGTTATTCAGGAGAATCAATTAGATCATAAGGGATTTAAGTCCTGAAACCAAGCCACATTTGTCCATACAAAATGGATTCAGGTTGTCTGTAATCTTATTTGACTTTGTGTCTGGAATTGTCACTCTTAAAGTTGCCACAAAGGTCCTCTCAGGAAAAACTCTAAATCATATTCTCAGCCCAGTCGTGGTTACTTAGTATTGATATAAACAAAGAAAGAAACAAACAAAATAATGGGGCAACCTAGCATACAAGCCAGGAGACATCCACATTTCACAGGAATGGATACTTGCACTCAATTAAAAAAATTGAGTTTGCCGCATTTTATGAGGTTTCTCTTCACATCCAAAGCAGTTCAGCTAGCTTGTACCAGAGCTAAACATGGGTTGCACCAGCCTCAAATACGCAATGAGGAAAGCTGGCAAGTTTGAGTTTGAGCTAGACCTCAAGTCTATTTCTGTACTGTGTTCCTAATTAGTTTCACTCAAAATTTCATTTTAGCAAATAATTTTCCAACCTCTGAACACTCAATACCAGATGATATTATTTTATAAGAACTTCCTCGTTCATTTTTTATTCAGTATTTGGTTAATCCAAAAGGAAGCAGGACATATGTAACTCCAAGGTTAGGATAAAATGCCAACACAGTTACTTTGTTCATGAGTATTCATGTAATAACTTTGGAAAAATATTGTGATTTCTGTGGCATATTCTACCTTAGAACTAACACATTGCAAAATATGTATCTTCAGAAGGTAAGAACAGAAAAAGTAATTTCTAAGAAATAGTCCCAGTTACCCAGGATGAGGCACTGAGAATTTTAAACAGGAAAATAAAGTGTAAGTGCTGAGAACAACTGAAAAGTTTGCCAGCTGTTTAAAATTAGATGCCTTCTCTCTATTCCGCACCAAGAGAGTTTACGCATTGAAAATTAGTAATTTTAAGTGCAGTTAGTAACTTTTAGTTAAGAAGTACGTTGAAGTGGCAGAAATACATAAGCTACAATTAAACTATTTCATTTAACTACTCACAGCACTGTAGCCAAACTCAGCAGAAGCTGCTAAATTGATTTGGGCAGCTAGTACATACTGAGCCTTCTAATGCTATAGATACAATAAAGACAGCACCACTCATACACAAGTCCTTTTGACTGCAGGGTAGGCACATTATTAGTCACAACCCACGCACAAACACTCATCAGCTTATTAGTGACAACTGAGTTCTGATTATGCTATATATCTAAACTAAAGACAAAAAACTGCAGGCATTGAATAGCTAACAGAATAATTCATTTTTTCAAAAGAACATTGAATGTGATGAATAATAGGTTTCAAATGTACCTAAGACATATTTTTGTATATTCCTAAAGCTAGGAAATTCTGCATGACAAAATTTGTGGTTAATAAGTTCTTGAGTATGCCTGCAAGCACTTACATTGTCATCTTTGAGCACAGTAAGAACCACTGAAAAAAATCAGCAGAGTTGCCCAAGGTTCACTGAGGAAATTACACTGGAGAAAATAGACTGTGATTGTGTTTTAATATCCTAGCAACTCTCAACCAAAGTCCCCATAATGGAAAAAGAAAAAAACAAACAAACAAAAAAAACAACCAACCACAAAGCCCAAACATTCAATGTGTGTATCCAAACGTTTAAATAGAATCTGATATACGAATATATTATTTATTCTAACACTAGTATTATTTCAAAATGTTTGTACAGTGATCTACACTTGGCAGAAACTCTGCATAATTTTCTTATCATACTTGCATATAATTTCAAATTTTGGCACCAAATCAAATTTTGGGAGGCCATCATTTCTTTTCCACTGAATCTGATGGCTTAGTGATATTCTATTAGACAGCAATATAAAATCAAAACAACAGTTGGAAAATTAGACAGACACTTGTCAAAGGCTGTTAGTCTAGAGAAAATTAGCATAGCAAATAGCTTCAAAAACTGCTGTTTAAAATTGCTGTCTTCAATTCACACTCAGCATTATATATTAATGACTTCATTGAACACTTACCCGACTTACTGAGCACAGTGAGGACTGCTGAGCACCTGAAAACTTGGGCTAGGGTCAGTGTGAGTGGGATATGCTGATTGGTTCTTAAAATCCTGAACAGACTTCTTGTTGGGCACTAAACGTGCACGTAATTTTAAGCCTCAGGGTCTGAAGGGCAGTTAAATACGTTTCTGCTTGAAAATGACACACTGTATATCAATACTAATCTACAACACTGAGATCTGCAAGAGAAAAAAAAATTTAAATCTGATCATGAATATATGAATATCAGGATTTGCTTTAGGACTAGAGCCCTCACATGAACAGTATTCTATAGATGATGAAGTGATGCTTTGCCAACAGACACCAGATGGTTGTTAAATGACAGATGAGGTTCTACTACATTTGATAGAGTCAACAAACCAGGGTGTAGCATATTTAAAACTAGTAATCCATGTACGTGATTCAGAGGCTAAGAACTCACTGATGATTACAAGAAGTTAGTTCAAAACCATTTGGCTTTCAAGGTTTATTTTGCCTCAGCATTTTCCTTGTTGAAACAATGTCTTTATCGCTTACCTTCCAGTGGTAAATGCTAATAGCCTCACCTGCAATGAGAAAGAAAACTGACTGGTCTCACTAGGAAAGGCTCATTCTTGATAGTGAATGTTATTCTGTCAGTAAATGAGGAAAAGAAGATCCTGTTGATTCACATAGGAATTCTGCTTGCTATTACAGGAGATGATGACTGATCAGTATTTTCATGTGACTGGTCACTAGAATCAGGCCTGACTACAATTAGGCTTAAACTACAACCCTAGAACACCTGAACCTACAGCACAGGGTTACCCTGACCTGATGCTTCGTAAGTTGTTGGTAAAAGAGAAATTAGAAACAACATTTTCATTAAAAAGTAGCTATTTCTTGCAGGTATTTGTGGAGAGAAAAAAAAAAATCAGCCTTCATTTTTATTGTTTAGCAACAATTTATCCAATGATGTCGCTTTAGTAGCAGAAGAAACTATCTAGGAAGACACATCTTCATTTATGCAAGGTATAAATTCTGGTATTTCTTACAAGTTCTTTTACAGAAATAAGTACCCAATAAGTAGCTGACAAAGGTCAAGGAATTATTTTCCCACTACAAGAAAATATTAGGGCTTGGGTTATTTTTGACTCCTTCTCATCAATAGAGGGTTATAAAAGTCCTTTGTCAGGGTTCTGAATATAATTTTGTGTTCTATCTACTGCTGAAATCTTTCTTCATCTGAAAATGAGATTGCATAATTTCTTATTTTATAGTTACATCCAGCTTTGTACTGGAGATTAAAATGCCAACTGAGGCTCCCAAGCACAAGGAGAAAGTCTGTGCATACAGACCAGTTTCTGATATTCCACAGATTAATATCTGTGTCCCACTTCAACAGAAGATCAAAAAGGCTCTTAAAGATGACCTTGACCAGACAAAGCCTATGAGTAATTAATCGTTTCTGCCAGAATCTTGGTAAATGAAGAGAACATTGCAATGACTAATAAGATTGCAGAGAATATAAAAAATGGGTACTGTTTTTCACAGTGAAATCTCCCAGATCTCTTCTGGGTTATGTCAAAATAGGCTTAAAGTCTATTTTGCTTTAATTGACTACTTTTATTGTGTAGTTCAGAAACTGGAGTGTGCAAGATTGTTTTATGTGTACATAGTTATTAATATTGACTGGGTTTAGTTATTAATATGAATATATGAATAAGATGGTGGAATATAGCTTAAGAGTGCTGTTCTTTTCATCTTTGTATCAAAGTTACACTCTTCCATAGCCTCTTTAGGTAAAGTACTTCTCCATTAATGTATAATTTCTTGCAGTTCTTTCATTTATCCCTGATAGATTTTCCTACATGTCCTGAGCCCAAGGAGCTTGGTAAACTACTGCAGGGGGGGACAAAATAAAGACTCTAATATCAGGGAAGAAAAAGATAATAAAGAACAGGGTCAGAACATGACAATGCCTTTAGTCCTTGAAGTATGGGATGTGTTTCAAGTGAAGGCACTTAAGCAGCCCAGGTCTGTAGACTATGTTGCTTGTTCTGCAGTGTGTCAGTAACAGAATAAATTAAGGTCTCAGGAAGAACTGGAAGAGACTGAGCTTAGACCTGTACTCTACAGGTTTCTAGGTCATTTTCTCTGTCCCTTGTCAAACATAGTTGTCATCACACACTGAAGAGTAGATAGTGTCATTGGCACATGCAGGCAGTTTGGGAGCAGCAGGTACATAAGAGGGTGGCCTAATTGTCATGCACTGTTGCAAGTGTAAAACTGAGTCATGTATGGCAAGGTCCAAGAGGGGACCCTACATGATGTGAATATCACAGCTGTAGGTAAGGATTAGAATGCTTCTTGCAAGAATTATAAACACATATCAGCTGAGAACCATGCTACCCCCTTTTCCTTTTGGCTATATGATATAAAACTTGTGTGATAGGTATAAATGCACAGGGAACATTAATATTTTATGTGTCTGTAAACACACATGTACGAGGTCTAACTTTTGATATGAGAGAAAATGTGGAATCAGGAAGAAATTAAAGCAAGCAAGCTAGGTATAACAAAATGCTACAGGAGTTCTGGGAGGCATGAAGAAAAAGATTTGGGGAATAAATCTCTACTAAACCTTGGTAACAACTTGGAAACCTTGGATCATCCTAATAGTTTATAGGGTAAATACTAAAATCATGAAGAGAGCCCTCAAGCCCTCACAGCAGTGTGGACAATACTCCAGCATGGGCTGAAATGCATGCTCAGTATCACCCTGGTCAAGGAAGCCACACCTCTGCTTCTGAAGTTCTACTTTATGACTCGTAAGTTGCAGGTTATGTATGCCTTAGCAAATGATCTGACTGCTACTTTCTGTTATCAAGGAAATAAAAATGTTGGTTTGCTTAACAGATGCGGTGTTTCTGAAATCAATGGAGTCTATAAGGATGCCCAATTCTTTGTTAAAGGCAGAAGTATCTAAATACAAATTTCATGTAACATTTTACAAAGCACGTTCTTGTGGTATTAACATAAGGGTCCTAATTTCTTGCTTTTAAATGCAGAGTTTGATGAAAAAGCAAATTATGTTTTCATTAACTTTTAACTTGAAATCTAAAAAGCTTTGCTGTGACTTTGAAAATCCTCCTGTTTAGAAATCTGTCACTCATTGATGTTGGCTGAGATCATGAAAAGTGAAAAAAACACATTTAAAGAATGTGAAGGTTGCAAAGTCCTGCACTTAGAAATGTGAAAAGGCCTTCACCTCATCTCAAAACTGAGTATACATAATCATAGTCTTTATCCCTCTGTACTCTACTCGAACACTCCCTCTACCTTCAGCTGCATGGCCAGAGCAAAGCAGGGTGCTGGGAACACAGATGCGTTCTCCATGCTCCCAGCTTATGTTTAATGCTGCACACCAGGCAGAAGCAGCAGTTCAGAAGACAGATGATCTGCTGCATCAAGAATAAAACACACCAAGGATAAACGAGTTACCTACATTCAGATAAATAAACTATATAAATAATTTTTTTAGATGGCCATAACCTGGTCAAATATCCTTGGATTCTGCATCATCAAATATAATTTTCCTTTACTAAACACCATTGCTCTGAAACACACCAATACATGCAGGCACCTATTTCAAGCATGTATCTGAAGAATCCTTTGAAAATCTTTCAATGTTTCTTTTATAGGGGAACACAAACCCCAAATTCAATCTGATTGAGCAGCTTTTGCTGAAATTATGAAAAGAAAATTAAATTTATGTTCAGGAAAATGAATATCACATCGAAATTCTGGTCTGAAATATGGCAGAGTTCCAATCAGATGAGGAAATGTCTTAGGATGGAAGTTGTCAGCAATTTCTACCTGCTCTGTTTATCATAAACGTAATTAGGTAATGTTGCAGCTCTTGAAATGTTAGTGTTTGCAAAGTACAAGGAAGCATGTTGCAAGTACAGACCCTGATAGTCATCTGCCAACTAACACAGCTATCAGGCAGTCACAGCATGAAATTGTAAATGGATTATTACACTTATAAGATAGCAACTGAAGTCTGGTGGGCACATCATAGATAACATAGAAATAAAAACATTTCCTGTTTTGACAGCAATTTTTTCAAGAGACACCCTGTAATTTTCACATGCCTTTCAGTTTGAGCATTAACTTGAGGAGAACATAAGAAGGTTCTGCTAAAGTAGAAGTTATATTTGTTCATGGTCAGTATTAGTTAATTCCTGGTGATCTGAAGGAAACTTGCAGAGAACAAACTCAGGCTAAACATTACAAAACAGAGACCATGGTGTTCTGACTGATAAATGTGACAAATGTGTAGTTTCTGGAAACTGAGATAGGTAGCCAGCTGCTCAGTTTTTTCATTTCAGACACATAAGAAAGTGCTTTGTTAGCATTTTTCTGAGCACAGGTCATAATGTTTTAAGCTGTTAAGGCTCTTTTTTATTATTATTTTTTATTAAACTTCATACAGCTTATTCTTAACTAAAACTCCAGTCCCTGGACACAAAAAGTTTGTGTTTGCTTCCTAAAATCTTTTGTAATACATAACTGATATCACAACTAATTTTTTTAAAGATTCCCACCCCACCCACCCACCCCCCCAAAAAAGGGGGGAAAATACTCCAACAATCAAACCCAAAAACCTCTATATTCAGTTTATGAGGTCTCTTCCTTTAGAATAGAGTTATTAATACACATAGGATAAGAGTTGCATAGGCTGCAGACTCTTAGAACTTTAGATTTTCAGTCTATCTTTCAAATTTGTTCCAACAGATAGTTCTATTGTTAATAAAAAATAGAGGGTTTATTTTCAGTGTGAAATTTTTGGTTGGTTGGTTGGGTTTTTTTAGAACCCTCAATTTCTTCACCTACTTCTACAGATTTCTTCATTAGTTGCCGGGTTATGGTGGTTAGTCTATGGTGGCAGCTCACAAGTTCATACGTCAGACAGAACAGCTGGCACAGCTATAGCAGTACAGATCCCACCTGCAAAGCTCTAGCAGCACACACAATACACAGGCTACCTTACATACATCTACACAAGTGTAACTGCAGTAAATGCACTCCCAGCCAAAGAGGTTTCAGAAAACAGCACGCCCAGTCACCATGAATGCAGGCAAACACACAGCAAATACTGATTACACTGTATGGTGTTGCTGAAACGGACAAGTAGCGGTTACTTATTGATACATACATATGTTTTCAGTTACATTTTAAATGCAAACTTGTACCTTTATGTACTTCACAGACCATATCAGAGAGACTTCATCTCAGCCTGCACATAAAGGTTCTCAGCAGTTATCACTGTCCTTGAGCAACATATAACCAGCTTCAGCTGACTGCCTCGACCTTCAAACAGCACTTTCTGTAAAATATAGTAAATGACATCTGTGCTTATCCTAGTTGACTAACTTGCATCACAAAAAGGTAAAAAAGTAATGTTGCAGGTAAGCATTTGTTTTACTTCACATGCATGCTTCACATGCACTTAATGGATCTCTCATGAGCTCATTGGTACACAATGTTTAAATATTTTTCATAAAACATGAAAAAATATTACAAAAAATCATTACACTCTAATTTTGAGGAAAAGAAGCTAAATTACAGAAGAGGCAAAGAAAGGAGAATACTGTTGCAGCCCCACAGAAAGAAGATATTCAGGAAAAGACAAACCTTGTGGAATAATGTTAAAATATTCAATAGTGTTTCTTCAGAGCTCTATTTAATATATGTCACCTGCATTTAGTTAATTAGGGTATTGTCAAATAATTTTTCTTGACATAATCCAACTATCACTGAGCATTCTCTGAAATATTAGATAAAAATATGGAATGTCTTAAGTATTTAATTGAATTCCATCAGCTCTAAATTGGTGTTTAAAAAACCCAGCCCATGGTAACACACATCTAATAAAAACAACATATTAATAAATTAATAGACAAGAAAAACATACACATAGGATTCATTACTCTTATCAACAACTGAAACAGTGATATACTATAAATATTTTCCAAGGTTAGTCACCAAAGGAAGGTACTTAAAATTGCACCTGTCATAATATTAATTATTGACTAGATCACAAGAGTTCTTAATTAAATTTCTCTCTAATTATACTGGATAATTCTTCCAGTTGCATTTGATTTGTTCTGCTGTTAACAGAATCTTCCAGTTGACTTGGAGCAAACAAAAGACACACACAAATGACTTTAAGAGTTCTTAAAACTTTTCCAGAAAGAAATTATGTACTAAGATTTAGAGTTTATTTTTAAAAATGAACTCATTATTATTATTATAAAAATGGTTATTTTTATAGCCATTTATATAAATTAGAAAAAAATTTGCTATCAGAAATATACCCAACATTTAAAATTTTTAACGAATGCAATACATATGTATTTTCACTACTTTCTTGTCAGAAAAAAAAAGAAAATTCTAGTAGAATTCTGTTCTAAAGTTTTATGTGACAAAACACTTGTCAGAGAAGGATTAAGTGCATGGCACAGGTTTCTAATATACTTTCTGGAAGAAATAAGACTTTACTGGAGTAAGTACCTCCTCTTGAATCTTACTTTCTGCTGATATTTTTGTAAGCAAAGTCTGAACATAGAGACAATGATTTATGACTTTTTAGCCTTTCCTAGCAAGATTATGGTTTAAATGTCATCCTTACAGCCTCTTGTGATATTTCTTGTTTTGATCGTTCTCATTTTAAGCCCGCTTTGACTCTACTGTTTCTTAAAGGTTCTTGCAGAGAATCCTTTCCTACTATTTCACATAATTATTCCAAGTACTTACCTAGTAAATTCCAAACCACCTGCTAAACCTTTAAGCTCTTGCTGATCCAATGTCAGATTTTATTGACATGTCTGGGGAATTAGCAGAAGTAACAGTATTTTGATGATCGATAGAGCTAGAGGGAAAGAAAACTGAGATCCACAGAAGTGTATTGCTTTGATAGAGGTTGCAGGTGTTCAGATATTACTTCAGACATGAGCACAAGAGACTAATTCAGTGTTCAGAAAACTGAGGAAGACCTCAGAGACCAGTTCCTGTAATTATCCTCCTTCTGTGACAATGTAAAATGCATAGGTATCAGTTAGAAACTTCCTCTAGAAAAAAAAATTAAAAAATCAATAATTATGTGGGCAGTTTCTAAATAATTGACTGAGGAATCAAAAGCAACACATACATAAGCTTCTAAAATGAGATATGAACTGAATTCAAACTGCAAGTTTTAAAACTAGGAACTTTATAGTAATGAGTAACCATAGACTCAAGATATATTATCCTTTCTAGTTCAAAGTCCTGACTGACAGGTGCAGTCTAGCTTAAACACTGAAAAATATGAGATGACAGCACTTTGTTGAGGGTTTTAATATCTTAAGACCATTGATTATGTCTTATTTTTAGGTAGACCCAGGAATTCCAGGGTTAATTTGTTTTCTCTTTTCTTATTCGTGGATTTTTTCATGGGAGAGGGGGAAAAGTTCTGCACAAAAGTTAATCTTTCAGTGGAGTGTCAGATTTGATTGTTTCCCATGTACTAGAAGAACTTTTAATATATTTCTCCCCTGCACAGACAAATATAAGCAGGATATTGTTCTTGCAAGATATCACCTCTTCTGAGCGCTATAACAGCTTTGTCATTTTCCTTTGCTATGATAAAAGCGGTTAATGCAACATTGTCTGACAGGAAACTACCAAAACTGCTTGTGAATAGAAAATAAAATAGCTTTGTTATTTGTAGAGTAATCTTGCACATTAGCAGGGTGTCCCCTTCTGTCTCTGTTGTCTTGCTTCTCTTTTTTTTCCCCATTTTCTTTCATTTTCCTAAACATTATATTTTTTCTGGATGACCTTCTTTGTTGTTTTCCTGCCACTTTCTTTCATTGATAAAATTAATTAATAACTTCCATATGAATTAACTAATCCAATTCTATTCCAAGGTGGGTTTTTTTTAAGTAATATGTAGGGAATTTTCCAAGGAAATTTTTATGTAGAGTTTGGGAGAATGGAAATATTATTTCTTCTCTTTCCTCCCACCTTGTTTTTTACTACTGATAAAATTCATGCTGAAGGAAGTTAGAAAAGTTCTGGAGGGAAAAGGAATGAAAAAACAAATTGGGAAATGTAACTTCCGAAATTATTTCTTAGGCTTTAAATGGTCAGCAGATACCAGTGAAACAAGATGAGACTAATGATTAAATTTAAAACTGAATTTCATTGTATCACTCGTATAAATGGGTATAGAGAAAAAAACACCCCAAAATGTTTCTGTAGAGTTCTATGTGTATACTTTAATTTTTTCTAGCCTATTATAGCTAGATGAAGTAGGAGATAAAAAGTTTTTATCATTTATTAATTCTAATGATATTCATGCTATCAGGTTGATCAGTTCATAATATTCTTCCAAGAAAATGCTGAAACCCCTTACACTTCCTCTGGAATTCATAAACATTTTTAATATTTAGGCTAAGTAATTTCAGACTTAATTTAAAAACCACAACAAACAAATCAGAATAAACACAAAGTAACAATTAACACACTAGTTTTCCTCTCTGATAAAAAATATTAAATGGGAAAAAAGGTGATTTACCTGAAAACTTATATCTCAAAAATCAAATTAAGCAACAAAAGTCTTTCTTAGTTAATGGGGAGAATTGTTTTATAAACCTAAAATCCAAGAATTGTAACTCAGAATTGCTTATTTCTTTGTCCTAAGTAGAAAAGCAACCTAAAGATACTACTTGAGATGTTGTAAACTGCTCATAAATTCCACCCCAAAATACTTTAAAAGAATATCTGAGAAACAAAACCTATAATTATTATAAACTAAACTAAATAACATATATATATTTATTTTTTTAAAAGAAATTGTTGGCATCCTGAAGGTTTTTTTGGGTGCACTGTCCTTTGAGAGGCATAATTCCCATTACGTGTTGGTTCATTGTAGTATTTTGAATTCTTTGAAAAATTTGTGTATATTGTGCTATAAGAAGAATGTTCATTTATTGCTTATGAGTGTCTGAAGCTACAAGGTTCTGTCTGAAAAATGGCTAGCTCCTGAATAAAAAAAAAGTTCTAGTTAACAGAAAATGACAGTTGCTAGAAATGCCTCATATATATGAAGTTAGCGATTTATATTGTAAAAATGCCATGGTTCCTCTCTTGAGAAAAGGTAACCCAGAACAGTCAATAGAGACATCATTATGGTCATGATCTTAAAAAAACCTAGAAGAGGGGGAAAAACCTCAGGAAAGTATGAAATGCAAAAAAACCTTACCTTTGGAAGTGATTCATCAAATAAAAAGCTGTCTTCATAAAGTCAGTAAAATAATCTAAAGGCCAGATAAAAGGTTTGATATTATTTTATGTTATTGTTAAGTCAGGATGTTATAAGTCATTGTGACATACTAAGGAACACATTAATTTTATTGAAGAGCAAAAACTTGCTTACAGATAGAATTGATACATCTTTCTTATAGCTAGATCAGTTAGTTGGTTTGTGTATCTTTCAGAAATATTTTACATTCACACTACATTATTTTTTAAGCAATAATAGCACAAGATGATTACCGTAAACTGGATGAGAGACTGAAAAAAAGATGAAATGGATGTGGTTTCAGAAATGCGAGTGATACTGTGCTGGAAGGAATTTGCTAATGTAGTTGTGTAAGTCCTCATGCAATATTTTCATTGTTTCCTTTGCCACAAAAAATAGGATTTGGCTAATAAAACTTCCAAGTTAAAGTAGGTATTATAAATATAAAGGTTGATCAAAATACCTGAAAGGAAAATTAAAAGAAAATCATAAGGGTCATGGCAAAAAGACGTGCTGGGTTGCACATAAACTTAGTAGTACCAGGGGCAAGGCTATGCCATAGGGTTTAATAACAAGAGCTGTTATAAAGCAAATGAAGATGAAACAAATAATAATAAAAAAAGCCACACACCACAAAAAAACAGATAAGATAAAAAACCCCCACTAATCACTGTGATGCAAAAGGTGAAAAGAAAAAGGAAAATGAGATACTAAGAGTTTTGTTCTGGTTTTCTTTTTGTGGCACTGCCAGTAGAAACTAGAAATAATTCACATTTTATGTAGTTAAGATCATATGCACTGCAGGTGCAGGATTCGAAGAGCAGCAGATACAGGGATGGGCTAGTAGGCTGAGATGGCAAACACATTCCTTACTTCAGCAGTGGACAATGAAAGAGCCTGGACTGTCTGGTCTGGCAAAACAGACACTGAGAACAGATGTGTTTTCCTTCTCTAAATTTTTCAAGATAAACAGTAAGAGAAGAATAATATATATTTAGCCTGAAGAAATATGTTGGAGCAATTTTAAATGTATATACATTGGTGTGAAGGTATTCAGCCCAGAAAATGCAAAATTTTAATTCCTAAATTAATTCCTAAAGAAATAATATCCTTATCTGTAGCAGATCTGCAACAGAACTGAAATTGTCCATTTTGAGCTGGATTTGGAATCCAAGACCAAGAAGGTCCTTCCCATTCTTTTATTTCCATTGTTTTTATTAGTCATTGGATGAACAAATAAGATTAACAGGTCAATACAGTTAAGTAAACCCAACTCACCTTCATGTTGTCTAGTAAGTTCAATGATGTTTTTTCTACCACACCTAGAAGTAGAATAATTCATATGTAGGTTTTGTTGGTTTTTTTTCAAATTGTGACCCAAATTTTAAATAAGAACTTTACCTGCAGTGGTATTTGCTATACAAGAAACCCCAAAACATGCATATGCCACTTTCTTTTGATATGATGACAATACAATATCCTGTTTTTCTCAGAGTAAAAGATTGTGCCAAACTTGTTGACACTGAAATAATGAACTAGACTACTTCCTCTCTTTCTCTCTCTTTTTCTTTTTTAGACCAAACTTAAGGAACGTAAGGTGGTTGCTGATTCCTCCTGACCCTGATTCAGAAACATGCATAAACATATGCTGATGATGGAACATATGATGAGTATGAAGAGTAGGAATTTGTAAAGTTCTTGCTTGTGTTCAGCCATATTCTAGACCTGAAAGCCAAAGAGCTGTAACAGAGCAATATTGTCAGTGCCCACATTTCAGGACACTGGATTTAATCTTTGCTGTACAGAGGTCTGGGCAAGCAAGGGTCACAAAACAAACTACTCATAAATCAATGAAGACTTCTTTATATCACTATTCCAACAAAAATGCAGGTTTTCAATTGAAGACATTTCCAGGTCTGTTTATTTATCCATTGGCTTCTCAGGTTTAGTCATTATCAGAGTTTCCAGCCATACAAATTTTTTTTTTTTATCTGCTCATTTGCTCTGTACAAATTAGAAGTGTAATCAAATTGCAGGACAGCAACATTGTAATGTAACCTGTCAGCTCCTTCATGAATACTACTTAACCATTGCTAATCTACACAACCAGCAGACACAAGAGTCTGGGTCCAATACAAGCCCCTAAATGCAATTCATCTTTCCAAAATCATTATAGAAAATAATAATAATAATAACAACAAAAAACCAAAAACCTTGAGGGCCTCATGTAAAAATTACATAAGGAGGAAAATTAAGCATCTTTAATCAGATTGTAGTGGAGTTAAAGAAATATTAAATGAAAAGAATAGATTGTAGTGGAGTTAAAGAAATACTAAACGTTTCTGATACTGTACATTTGCATTTTGCAAACACCTTTATTTCATGTTAACTTTTATGTATTAACCTAGCTCAAATTTCTCTTTAAAAACACTGAAAATTAAAGTAATATTTTATAATGCATATAATTTGAACTGTTATGGCTTTTTTGTAACTGTATTAACACTCATGGTTGGGATATAAGACTCACTGCTTCCAAATACTGTGTTACATAATGTAATTTCATGTGAAACAAGTAGCCACGTTAAAGGCAGTCAGACAGCTTGTTCATACCCAATGCTACATACCCACACATGACAAGAAACATTTTTGTATAGGGTTTCTGGTAAAATCAGTTTTCGCTGTTCATACTGTCTCCATCCCCTTTAACATTATGGAAGACTTCTGTGTGTCCCTGTGCATCCCTTTCACCTTCCCCTTCTGAAAAACAGCTGATTGTTGGTTTTGGAAAGAAAACATGTCAGCAATTAAGTTATGGATAGGAGCAATTCTCAGACTGTGCAACAACCAGCAATTTTTGTCGTGAGGCTGGAGGTCAACACTTCAGACTAGCAGTAAGTAGTTCTGTAGAGGCACCTCTGAAAAAGTGGCACTTCTGGGGCAGTAAAACACTGAGGATACTCCAAAAGCACAGCTTTACTGAAGCCAGCCTCCTTCATGCACTCAGCCTCTTGAGAAGCAATCGTTCTGGTCATGTGTTTGATCCCATCACAACACGTCTTTTCAAAACAATATTTTGAGCTTCAGAGGAAAAGCTGATGTTTTAGAAGAAGGGCTGCTGACGATTGTTACCAGAGCTATATAATATTTAGAAGATTAAAATATCTACTGATTTGCAGTGAGATCTAGTCCAACCCTGCCTATGTATCTCACAATAGGAAGAGTTGGAGAGTCTTGCAGTGGAGTGATCACACTGTGAACTGTGAACACACTGTTATTTGTGAAAGACACATAACAGTGCTTTCAGTCAGCTCCCTGCCTCCATGAATTCCTCTAGAATATTTCCAGGGTACTGTTAGGCTAAAGTTGATCTCTCTTGTTCTAACTTATCTAAATTTAAATGTTCTATGTATAACTAAGATGTAGTAAAAATGTTTCCATCTCAGTAAAGGTCACAGCAGAAATTCTTTTTAGATATAGAAATGATGCATTTAGTGACCCAAAGTAACTACAGGGAAAGCCATTACCTTCTATCTTGCATTTTAGTTTAGCAGTTTTCAGTGCCTCTTTTTCTTGAATTAAATCCACACAATCATCTTAAGAGTCTTCAAAAGGTCATCTTGTTCTCGTAGCCTCTGTATATTGGCTTCACTTTTTTTGGTATTTACTTAATCCTGCAATCAATTCACTTATTTTTTTCTTAGAGATGTGCCAATCTAGGCCCATGGAGCTGACTCCCCCCTTGATGCCTAGACCTGCTCTGACACTACAACCCTGCAGGATACAATGCCTTTCCAGGAGGAGGAACAAGCTCTGCAAAGGTTCCTGTGAAATCACAACCAGCAGCAGTGAAGGCAAAGCGCACAGACAGCTTGGCTCTGCTGGCCAGTCCCTGTCCTTTGCAGAAACGTGTGGTACTTATGCAGCAAATTGTGAAAGAAGAAAGGTGTAAATATGCTTTTCATCACAAATGCAAATCTTCATTCCCCACCTTTCAATCAGTTCAGCATTCATAACACAAAATTTGTGAAACTTGGGAAAACTAATACTGAAATACCTCATAAAGTTAGGAAAAAAAATCCATTAGCAATTGAAGAGAGACAGAAACCAGGTGTTTTGGTTTGTTTACTTTAGCAAAGGTAAGTGTTCAGGAGGAAAAATCCCAATGCTTCAAATTCAGTCATTGCATTTTAAGCAACCTTTGTTTTAACCATTGTAGGAAAAAAATGCAAGATATATAGAGAGAAGCTTATACATCCAGCAGATAAATACGGTATATAAAAAGGTATTCCATTAAATATGGAATATTCACTGCAAAGTTAACTACTAAAGACATTCTTTCCTCTCCGTGTATATGTGTATATATAAACAATGTCCTTTCTAAGGGAAAGTAAATGTGGTGCCTATTCAACTGTGGAAAAGATTTCCAAGTGTAGGTGTATATGTTTGCACACTTACATATGTATATTTTAAGAACAGGATACATATTTCTCATGCTAGACTACTTAAATGCCTATACAGCAGTTGAATACTAGAAGTCCTGTACATTTAATACAGCCAAAGGATTTTTATAAATGACTAAGCATAGAAATTTATGCACTTGTGACTGTACATGCTATAGTTTCATAAGGGCTCCATAGTTTAGAATGCTTATTTCAGTCATTGTATCTTTCAAATACTTTTTTAATAAAATCTGAGAAGGAAAGAACCATCCTGCCTGAATCTCTTTGAAATGTTAGGAAAGATTTATGTTCACCTGCTTCACAACATATTATATTCCAAATCATTATGGAAATAAGATTTTTTTGTATAATTCTAGTAAAAATACTTTCATAGAAAATGATAATAAGATAAATTATAATTGAAAAATTTACACTTTTATTTCTTTGGCTAAGCAACAAAAGAAACAATATGGCTATATTCTTAAATTTGTGTAATTTAAGATTATGAGTTCCAGGCCTTTTTATTTCCTTGCTGTCTCCGAACCTAACTCAATTGTTAAGATGAGATATGTTGCTATATAATTAAAGAGCAGAGGTAATCCCAGTTAATTATCATATGGGTTCATTAGAAGTTTGTATGTGATTCTGAGTATCTAAGAAACTATTGCTGTTTTAAAATCCAAATAATATCTTTTTCTATTCTGCAAAATACTTATGCATACTATTTATTCTTAATAGCATATGTGAATATGCTGAAAGTATGAAAATATTATTTTATTGTTCAAAGTAATTTAAAATCAAATACCAGCTATGCTAACTGCATCTAAAAATCACAAGTTCACCAAAGGAGAACCTAAGAGCTCAAATTGCAGAAGCTGTCTTTCTAGTGGCAGCACAAAGTACTTGACACTTTGCAGAAAAATGTCACTGACCTGCATTCTTTGATAATTGTGTTATGAATTAAAAAGGCTGAGTGAACTTTAATGCCCTACTGCCCTTGCTCCTAGAGCTGTGTGATTAAATGGCTCTGGATCTTCTTTCTTCCTTTCCTGTTTTGTGCCTTCTTTGTTTGTTTATGGAGTGGTCTATCCACACACCTTTTAAGTCACCTGCACCTCATGTAAGCAATTTGCTAAAACTTAAGTATTTGGCATATGGAATAACACAGTTGTATTTAAGGCTTTTGTATGTGTGTTTCTTTCTCAAGATCTTTATCTGTACCTTTTCTCTCTAGTTGCAAAAGAAAAAAGCAATAAAAACGAGGGTATCCAAACAGATTCAGAAATAAGAGAATCCAAGAATAAGACATTTTTCACTAAAATAAAATTTTTAAATTAATCCAGAAAGCAATTGCATGTAAGAGGGAGATTAAGTTATATTTTATTCTTTGTACTCTTTGTCTTTTAACACTTTTGATTGACTTTTTCCTTTCTCTGTGCCATATCAATGATACAGTGTTGGAGACAGTAACTATATGCAGACCTTATTCTGAAAACTCCCTGACTCAAATTGCCCTTTGAGTTCAATGGTGTTCCTAAACACCAATACAATTATTAAAAAAACCCAAAACCATATATTTAACTAATAAATGTAATATACCTGTTTTCTCAGAGAAAGTTAAGAATGTATTATTACAGCAGGAATAGCTTCTGGGGTCCTGCTTTTCACTCAGGCAGAGTATTTCTAGGTACACAAAAGCAGAAGGGAAGGCAAAGGTATAGTGCTGCCCTGAGCTCTGAGACTCAATAGAAGTTTGGGATTATTTTGTTATTTTTAAACTGCCTCTTGAAGTTTCATGTGGCATCAAGGGACACTTAACCTCTTTTTCCCAACATAAGCTCTTTCACAGATCATCTTCCCCGCCCCCCCCCCCCCCCCCCCCTTTTCTTTTTTTTTCTTATTTTTTCTTCCCCCTGTAGTTCCTAATGGTATTTTAGGCTTTCAGGGAAGGTATATGGTCTAAAAGTAGGTGAGAGAGGATGTAGAAAAATTGCATTGTTGTGTCCTGAGCAATTTCATCAGGACTTTCTCAAGTACTTATATGCCTGAGTAATAGAGAAATAAAACAAAATTAGGTAATTACTTCAGAGGAGGTAAAAAGGTTTCTGTGGTAAAAGTGAGAAAATTAGTTATAATTCCTCCTTCACCATTCCCTTCCATCTTATAAGGAGATAAATTTGCAGAAATAGAGGCAGCAAGCAAGTTATGTATTTTCTGAGCAGCAAGTAATGAAAGTGGTTGGTGAAGCACAAAAATATGACATAGAAACACATGCAAACACATCGAACGCTGTACACCGCTTCTCCAGATAACTCCAAAACCAGAGAATACTCGTGTGGATCTTGCTGCTGCTTTCAGCCCAGCTTACCTGCTTCAGTATTGCCCATCGCTTGCAGACATAGACTGTCTATTCCAGATTTTAAAATGAAAAGAATCTTTGTGAGCACTTTTATGTTTGTTTGAAGGCAAAGGAAAGTTTGTTGCCAGCATTATCTTGCTCCTAGTTTAACTAATCTTGATTCAAATATTTGTTGACATAATTATACCACTTGATATACTTTAGGTTCAAATACAATGTAAATAGAGGAATTTATTTTTTTCCTGTTTCTAAGGAAAAGGTTCTCCAGTTATCCACTGCCATTTTGAAACTATTAAATAATAAGTCAGCAAAATGTTTTACTTCAGTATAAGTAGTACTATGGAACTGGGAAGATGGTGTTGCAACTAGAGGTTTCGTTTGCATTGTATACTATCTTTGGAAGCCTATACATAGCTCTTCAGAGATATTTTCTTGTTTTTCAATTAGTTTTATTTCATACTAATAAATATTATATATTAGATATTGTTAAATATAGTAAGCCTTGGCAGCTTTTTAGTAAGGTTAGTAACTTCTTCAAGCCCCATTTTATTTCTCATTCTTTCAGAGCTGGAAGGGAAACAAATATTCTGAGTGCTACAGTACAAATTAGCAAATTTAAAATATTTCTAATGTAATTCATACCATTTTTAAAATTTATAAATCAACATACTGTAGACTAGTTCACATTGATTGAGATTTTGTCAGTCTTTCCAAAATCTTTGAACAAATCCAGGAAAAAAGAACAGATTATAACATCTAATGTAAGTGTTAGAGTTTAACAAAGTAACTGAGTTCCATTTATTCACCTTATATTTATTTATTAGGTGCTTTTTCTTTTATTTTTTTTAATCAGTGTTCAATGTTTTTAATCATTAGTGTTAAAAAATAAATAAGTAGCTTTGAAAGTCAGGGTACACTTTTTGACACTATGGTAGCACTGGGTGTTCCTTCTTGTCCATTTCTCAAACAGGAGTTCCTCACAACAGCTGTGCCCTCATCATTCCAGCAACTCTTTATTTTCTGGCACTAACACAAAGCAAGTCTTTCCGTAGAAGTAATGTAAAGATTCAGTAGTTATAAGTACTCTTAAGTCATAAGAGCTCTAAATGTTTGAACTTTATCAAACCTTAATCCTTTAATGTGAAAACTTTAATTGCTGGCCACCCACTATGTGTAAAACAAAATAGGAGTAGGGCTGGGAGATGAGTGTTACCGGGAGGAGAGCTATCACCAGATGCATCTTTGGTATACAAGTCTTCACGAGCTCCAAACTTCTGCTTAAGACAACAAGATAAGGAATGTCAAATCAGGAAAACAAGCCCAACTGAAATACCTCATATTTTATAACCCAGAGAGCTGAGGAAATCATAGTTTAATAAAAGTGATGTAACATTAAATAAGTTCTTTACTTCCTGTAGGAAAAAAAAAAAAAGATGGATAGAAGAGCCATTGTATCATCTGCTTTTTGCTGTAAGCTTCATGTTTCCCTTCCACATAAGAAATGCCATGGGTTATATTGTAGTGATGCAGGACAGTGGTGATGGTTGCTGCGGGGTTTTTGTTTGTTTTGTTGTTATTGTTGGGGGGGGGGGGGGGGGGGGGGAGTGATTGTTTGGATTTGGGTTTGAGGGGATTTTTTAACCTCTGTAAATAATAGAGCAATAGAGACACCTACTGGCATTTTCATAATATTGAAAGTTAATAAGTCTCTTGGGAAAACAATATTTAGCTGTATATTAAACTACCTTACTTATTATAGGTTTTGGGATTAAAAAAAGGTCATGAACGTAGGAAAAAAAAAAAAAGTGATAATTCACTGTTCACATTAAATTCAGGATGTTCCAGACATGCAATGTCTTCCTCAAATCCCTATTTTTTGGACATGATATATTCAATTTAAGAGTTCTTAATTAAATTAGACTTCAGAATTAAAAGCATATAATCCTTTTATTTTTTCATGTATAATTGAAATTGCAGGGAACAGCAGTGTGGAATAAACTCATTATAATATCCCTAGATGCTTTGGAACACCTAATGTGTTTCTCCATTGTCTCCAGCTATTGCTTTAACTTTTCACAATAGTAGTAAAATCTTGTATGTTCCTTTTATGCCTGGAAAAAAACTCATTCTTAATTACCATCTGCTTCTATTTTTTTGATGAAGTTATTGACAGTTCTTGAGAGGAAGTGCTCAGTTTTTAAAATTGGAACTTTCTGAAAGATTTGAATGGGTTCCACATTGAATGAGTCTGAAAAAATTGTTATGTGTTTCCAAAGCAACTGGTGACTTATTTAATAGACAAGGCCAATTTGATCACTGGTCTCCATTTTTTGTTTTTTAAAGGTTAAGAACAAAACCATTTTTCTTTGTGATACTTGGCTACCTGGCTGTTATTTAATTAGAAACACAAACTGATTATGTACTAATTATGATTCAGAACATTTCCCAGAGGGAGTAGAGGTGAGGATCTGATGTAATATGGTGTGACAGCTGGCTGCTATTGCTTCCTTATTATTAACATCAGTTCTCAAGATGGTCTGTGCCATCGCGGTAAAATTTGGAGAAAAGGTAATATCCTCTAATTGACCAGTGTTCCAGTCCTACAACACGGATAGCTGGTTTTAACACAAATTAATGCACTACATTCTAAGAGTAAGGACCAAAGGGAGCTTATTAAATCATCATAATCAACCCTGTTTGAGAATAAATTCAACTCTATATAAAAGAATTCTGTAATTAATATGTTATTTGTATTTTAATTATTTTATGCAATGTACTTGTATTTATATGTTTGCTTTGGTTAAAGCCACGTTGTAAACAAATGCTCTTTTAGATTGCAATATATGTATTTCAGTGTAATTCATTCAGGAAGTGACATGGAGTATCAGTAAATATTGATTTTGAATTATGCTGAATCAAGAAAAACATGTAATTACACTAACCCTATAACTAATGACAAGAAAGTTGTACTTTAACTTAAGAATTCATATAACCAATTGAATACTGGTTCAGAATGAAATTAATTTCTTCCAGAATGGCTTTTTTTCAGCATTTGTCATCATAAATGGAGTAAAAGCCTCTCTAGCTCAACTGAACAGATAAGTCCCACTCGCCTTCAAAAAATAACATGAAAAGTATCTTCTAACAAATGGGGGTAACAGCAAAGTAATTGATATCAGCAGTTCTAAAATGCTCTTTTAGATTTCACTTATAGGTTGTTAATGGATATTGACAATGAAATGAACAGTCCAAAAATTATATTGCCTCTCAAGGAGAAAAAGTTTTTAAATTTCATGTGTAAGAAAAATGAGTCTGTTGCATAGATCGTGTAGTAGACATCCAATTAACCACTAAAGAATTGTTTGCTACCACTAAAGAGTGGGAGCAAATCTGAGTTTCTTAAAGAATCCATTCTTAACTCTGACACCAAATGAAGGCGCAGTTTGTGTTACAGTTCTCAAGTCCTTAAGCATTTCCTTAATTTCTTTTGCAGTCCTAAGGATAAATACAGTCACTTTAAGCAGCCACAGCTCCACTCAAATCCATAGGGCTACAATAAGACTATAAAACCTGCATTCGTATCTTGAATTTACCAGTTCCTAAATTGCTGAGTCTTTTTTTTTATACATGCATCCTTACATTTTACCTATCTTCTCTAGAAAAGAGGAGCTGGCTGAACTATACAGGCTATATACATTTGTTTGCCACACTGATGTAACATGTCACTTTCTCTGTTCATATAGTATCCACAAACACATTGGCTTTCTGATGGTCTTTTCTCAAAATAATTTTAATGCATTGTGCAGGTGCATTTAACTTTATAAGCGTTTTGAAACGTACTTAGATTGTATCTTTAATTTCTTGCTAACTGTTATTTATGGTATGTCTATGTTGATAAAACAACTGTTGTCCTACCAGGAAAATTGTTAAGGTTTCTAAAAATGCTTTGGTTCTGAAACGAAATGGTAAAATTATACTTCAAGAGATATTTTACCTTGAATTAAAGCAATTAAAAAATGTATTAGATGAAACAATTCACTTAAACATTGATATTTTTTGTCAATTTTTAATAACTTACTCAATTTTATTGCCAGGATTTGAGGTTAAATAAATATTTAATTTTGTAATGTAACATTCTATAACTTAAAAACAGGGTTAGTTTCTAGAAGTCCATCAAACAGCCTTTTCCCTAACTAGTTTTAGCTTTGAAAGTCCATAATCTTTCACACGCACAAAAAAAAAAAGTTAAAAATTATGCCATCAGTAGTGATGGAAGTATGCACTTTTTTAATGTTCGGATAGAGACTGAATCTCGACTCAGAAATATTTTTTTTTAAAAAATTGCACTCACCTAGACTATTGCCTTGCTATTATTAACTCCATCACCACCATTCCCCTGGTAAAGGAATAATACCTTGCACTTCAAAGGATACTTAGACTTTGGTTCTCCCTGTTAGCTCACCAGCATTTTTTGACTCAATTTCATCATCAAGTGCAGTTGTAATTAACCACTGGGTTCAACAAGTATTATATATAATTAAAGAAAGACTAAGTGGTCACCTAAGCCTGTTCCTAATGAAAATATGATCCAGAAAAATAAGGTTTTCACATAGTCCATACCAATACAGCAACTGTCAATCTAACAATCTGTGATTAGGGAATACACCAATTTAAGAGAATCTTAATGTATCCTTGCTTGTTCTGCGCATTTTGAGGAGTATAAAAGGCAATGACCTCAAATGTGATTTTTCCCCAACAGCTGAGTTTTTATTACAACTCTACCTGATAATCTGTTTTAAGAACATTTGTAGTAATTGAATTATCTTTAAGACCTCTATGAAAGTTGCATACAAAAGTTTATTGAGGGATAATAGGAGACAGCCCTTGAGTTACATACACATTTTCTACAGAAAGTGTTTCTGTTGTTAACAAGTAATTATGCCCAAACTCATCAGAGAGTCAATTCACTATAGGTTTCATTTGGATCCGATATAGTGCTCCTGTGGCCTTATGAAATAATCTGTCTACACATGTGTACCGTGTACACATACAGCATCTGAAATGATTAGAAGGCTGTGTGACAGCCCACCAGAATGACTCATAGGACAGCGTAATATCCTGCCTGCCTATGGCATGAGGTAAAACCAGTGGTACTTCATCTACTGAATTAGATCTAGAGTTCTGTGCAGGGGAAAGACCTTACACAGTCTGGTGGACACTGTTTACTGGAAGAACTCTCAGGTCTGAACCATCTCCAGAAGCATCCTGAAGACTTGTTTTGAAGGAAAGTGGTTGGCTTGTACCAAAAGAGGGTGAGGCATAGCATTATATGACAGACAAGTTGTCGCAGCATTCTCCAAACTATCAAGCTGCAAAAAAGGTCTTTTACTATGACATACCAGCATACCCTTCATGCCAGTCCCTCTGCTGCCTTCTCCTTGTCTGTTCTCATCCAGGGCATATGCGCGTGCGTGCTGTCTCTCTCTTTCTCTCTCTCCTTCCTCCTTTCTCTTCCTTAGCCACTCCCTCTTCATTGGCTGCCCAACTATTTAACAGAAGTAGTCACACTCGCACTTTATCTACATCGGCCACCACCACCACACCCCCCCACCTACCCCCACCCCCACCCCACACCCTACCCCCACCCCACCCCTGCCTCTGAAGCCAGCCCACAGCTGTATATTATCAATGTTAATAAACCCAGCTTCATTCCTCTACAACAACTCAAGTATGTTGAGCCTTTAGTATGAAAGATAAACTTTCAAACAGGAAAAAGAGTTTAGGAGGACAAGAAAGGGATATTTGTATCTCCCTTGTTCATAAACTAGTTTTCTATCAGGCTTTAACTTGGTCATCAAGGACCACTAACCAGTTATTGCCAGAGAATGCTGCATTTCATCTTGTGACCTCTTAAGGAGTCAGTTACCCCTTACAACTAGAACTACATCCTTGCACACTAGCTTTGCCCTGGAGTATTGACAACTACAGTATTTCTACAAACTAATGTGTGTCACAGCTTCAGTCTTTTCCTTCTCGCAAATGAAGAGAAGTAACAACATCTTCAGCTTCTGGGATGGCACCTCTGAGATTGCATCCTACCACCACAATCATTGTCATAAAAAATGGCTGACTTCCAAGTGAATTAACTTGTCCATCATTTCACTTCACTCTTGCTTTCATCCATTAATAACAGGAAATCATCAGACAATATGAAGTGTGACATTTTCTGCACTTTTCCCAGACCTGAATCCTGAACCAGAAAAGTAGAAGAAATATGAAGGCCTGTAGAAACCAGCCATACTCTGTGTCAGACACTGCTTAAAAACATGGACTATCATTATTGTTATTTATGATTATATACTTTCTAGCTATGAGGTATGCCATTGTTTTTTAAAGAGGATCAGGGATAGAGTTTTACACAATATAAACATTCAGAAGTAAATTTGTCTTTTCATGTTGTCCACGTGAAAAGATGTCTAAGAAGTAATTTGCTGTCAATGATTCAACCCTCAGAGAACTATGAAATTTCATTTTTCCATGAGCCTTTTATCTACTACAAACACAATTTTTCCTGGAAAAAGTCTGGATGAGCCTATATTATTGAATTTGCAGCAGTCATATATGCACACAATTTGAATGTTGGTGGCTAAATCAGATTTTAAAAAATACTTATAACATCCTAGGTTGTATACAAGATCATAATTCCTCTTTTTTAAAAAATTCTAATTTCTGAAGATATTTAGATGCATTTTTGCTGCAGGCTGTTAAAAATATTTTTCAGGAAGTTACATATAGAATTATATCTGAAATTTGTAAGAAGTGGTAAGAGTCTTAGTTAAAAAAAAATATGGTGTTCCATTAGTCTGGTGTTACTGATATTTCACAGCATCTCTTCAAAGCAAGAGACAGCGCTAATTTTTTTGGCCTCGACTGATAAGGTATTTTTGACTGTGCATGATATATATGAGAATACTTACATATATCATTCCAGTTTCTAAGAAACTGCCTATGAACTACATAAAAGTTTATTGGTAGTTAGCAAAGATCACCTTTTCATATCAACTGTTCTTTTCCACAAGCTTATTTCCATATGTTAAATTAAACATCTTATGATATCAAAAATAAATAAAACAGAAAAAAATGCAACTATTTAATTAAAGATCTTTTCCTAATTTCTGGGATATTTTTCTTTATGGGACAGCTATTTTGATTTGTTTTGGTCTGCTTTATAAATAACATTGACAGGTCTAACATTCACATACCTAAGATCACTTTTGTCTATCTAGTCTCTGCTTCTCTGTGTGTTCTCGATTTTTCTGTTAATTTTGGTTCCCACGGCTGTGTTCTGCATTACCAGTAGCAGACTGCTCTATTTACATTTAGGAATTGGGAATTTGGGAAGAAAGGGCTCCAAGGTAGCCTCCTGAATAATGAAATCCAGTCTACTTCATTACAAGTAACCAGGAAACAACAATTTTGTTAAGAAAGCTCTCCACAATACCTAGGATAGGCCCTGCCACTTTTCTTCATGCACAGAAAAACTTCTCTGTACCCTGGAGACAATTTGAAGACATAGTAAAGTACCAGAAACCAGGTCTACACTATGTTACAAGAAGAGGTCAGGCATTTTCTTTTATTACATTTTATTTTTTGCTTCAATAAAAGGAACATGCTAAGAAGGTATATCTTTGCTGTTGAAAGTTGAACATAATGTTCTTACAGCTTTCTGTTAAGCATAAGATCATGTGTTGAGCAATTACAGTTAAATACTTCTAAATTGGCAGTTTCTCACTGAGATACTATTGTCCTTCAGGCACAATATTTAAAGTCTGTGGAATAGATATTAAAATATATATATATGTATGTGTGTGTAACATAGATCATTATTTCAAAGCCACTGAAATTAATAACATTCAATTTCCTTAATCTAAATTGCATACCCATTTGTCCCTCAGCTTCCTTTACTCTTGGATCTGTGTACAAATAAAGAGCAGCATAGAACCAAGCAGAAGCACCTGAAGCCTGAAGCATTTGATGATGCAGGTAATGATGACTATTAAAAATCAAGACACAGCTGTCACATGAAGAATGGCCTGAATTTTTGAGACTTCCACTATGTAGTTCACGTAGCCTCAGAAACTTACCATATGGTTACCTCTTGAGGCATGTCTACACAAATTGGTTTACCTAAAAGTGAGATGCATTGAAGCAAAAGCTGCAGTGTAACTGCTCTGATGCGATTGCATCTGAGATAGCTGCCAAAACATGCTACTTCTCAAATTATTATTTCTACATGAGGGAAATTAATCTCAAAGCACGTGCTCAACCATGGTAGGTACGTTTGCTGTTTTTTGAACTGCTGCCTTCTCCTATCCACTGTGGGATTGTTCCTGCTGCAGCAAAGACTTCTCCAATCACATTACTGCTTTAGAGGGAAACCTTATTCCTATTCTTGGTTTATGCCACAGGCCTCACAATTTAGAAAGACTTCTTCATAGAGTTCAAGGACTCAGTCCTACCAGATAAGAAATAATCATAATAAAATCTTCCAGGTGTTCTTTATACCAGCATGGAAGAAGAAGGCGTAAGCATTTCTTTTCTTTTTATTTGGGATTCTACTGCTTGTGTGCTGCAGCCTTGCACTTCGTAATCCAGTTAACGGATAGACCTGCCTAACAAACAAAAAAGCAGCTGTGGGATGACAGTGCAGTGTACCTCTGGGAGACAAAAGATGATCATGTACTGGACAGCTAGGCAGTACATGATCATGTACCCAGAATTAGTGATCAGTACAGTAACTGTGGGAAGAAAACCAAGTACTTTGATGAAATCTGGGAGACAGAGACAGAACAGTGTAGCTATCCAATGAGTAGCTTGCCTGTATGTGACAGCTCCTGTGGGCATATTGTCTGCTATGCCTTTTACTCTACTCAAGAGTGAACATAGGAAGGTTCCTTAGTTCCTTTACCTGTCTTTATGATTTTTAAATTTTAAACAACAACATATCAACAAATTTTTCAGTGAAGTCAGTAGATCTTCAGCATTTGTTTCCTGAGCTTTCTTCAGCATCACACAGTGTTACCCTCAGTGATTAGTGCATATAGTCTTCAGGTCTTTCTAGGCTCAATGGCCATTTGAGGCACAAGTTATGTATGTCTTCTGTGAAAACACATGCTCCCAAATTCATGTACTTTCAGCTTTTAAAGCTTTAACATAAGAAAGCCAAAATCTGTAGCTCTGAAGTTTAAAGATCATAAACCTATGTGAATGCATGGTTATGTAAGCTTAGATAGACCTCACATCTATACAAAAAGCCTCATGTATTTCATATCCAACATCCCTGGATCATAGGAGAAAACAAGGCTTCCTTTCAGGAAAAGGAAAACCTCCTTGCTTTTCAATAGCAAAACATAATAATAAGAAAATGCAAAAATAAATCTCTAACTGTTTGTAGTTGTCCAAATAAGACATTAACACAAAAGATCAGTGCTGTAGAGATCCTAGGAGAGTGATTAACTATTTTTCTAGGTGGTAGGTAGACTATTTCCATATAAGAGGTTCCAGAAGCACTTCCACGTTTGTGCTAAAGAGAAAATACCATGAGAAAAAAATAATGAAACAAATAAACCAGAAGTCTGAGTTAAGAAATCACTTGCAAAATACACTGAGGATTAAAGCAGTAGTAAAATATGTAGGCAGTCTGTGTATGCTGACATGAGTTGGAGGGGCTCAAAGGCATTTGGTTCCCCTTGTTAACTCTTTTATGTGTCAGGCAGGACTCTGGAGACCAGTGTCTGATTCCATTCTGTTTGGCTCACATGAGTGATATAGGATGAACTGAAATGAGAAGAGACAGATGCTAAACAAAACTTTTGCAACATACACTCCAGGTATACTTATTTTTCATAATCCTGTTCACCACCTTTGTGTTTTTATCTTCATCAATCCTGCATCTGCCAGTTAGGTTCTGCCAAATTAAAATGAAGCCCTGTTCTGTCATGTGCAGGCTAAGATTGAATCCCAGTTTCAATATTGGAATGTATGTCCTTATTCCATGAGGTGAAACAGCAAAGGTGTCTGCAGGAGGTTATTTTGACTAGTGGGACACAGCCATCAGTTTGGAAGCTAGTGAAAGACAGTTTTGCCCTGTAATCGAAGAACTTTTGGTAGCATTTTCTAATTTTGAAATTCTATTTTACATTCCTCATCTTCTGTATTACATTGTTTTCCATGTCATGACAGTCGTTTTGCAATGAGACAGAGACATGTATGAAGGGTAGCAAAAAGTTCAACATGTGGTCTGTGCTTTTGGATTTCCTGCCTGTTTATGCTGTAAATAGCACTTACATTTGATTAATGGCAAGACTGTAAATAACATTAATAAGGGATTTACAAATAGCAACCTTGAAGATTTTTTTTTTTTAATTTATAGCTGTGTTGGTTTTGAAAGGCACAATATTCTAGTGGGAAATTATATCAAATTTTCACTGACTTCTTGCATTAATACCTATTGCTATCAAAATTGATTAGCTACTTTCTTGAACAGCTATGCTTGAGTCCTCTTCATTACTGTTTCACATGCAAAGAAACAGTCTACACCCAAACTTGTGGGGTTTTCCCTACCTATGTCAGTTTTGCTTATATCCTCAGGCTGCTAAGGATGGAATAATAACACTGAATTTTGAGTTTAACAAATGAACTGAGAAAGCTCGCCACAAAGATTGGATAAGGACAGCAGTATGCTCAGACATGTTCTGGTTTTATCCTGATGGTTGTGGGACTGATAACTTTTCCCAGGTCTAAAATGTTTTTGCCAGGGTGATGTTAGAATCCAACAGTGTCACAAGAATTCAGTTTTAGATTGGAAAGCATCTTCTGAGAGCACTTCAATGTTATACGCAATTTGTTCTAACTGTGACCTGCTACTGAAAGGAGTAATTTACTGTCTTCCATCTAATGCTGTTTGCTAACTTTTATTGCCACCCTTGTAACTATATAAAGAGCATGCTGTCCGAAGAGTTAGTTTGACCTGTTTAGAAAGTAATAAATTAAACTAGTTTATTGTGTATTAACAAACTTAGAATCAAAGAATATACAGAGTTAGATGGGACCCATGAGATCTCAGGTCCAACTAACTCCTGACTTGTCTGGCTCACCCATAAGTTGTTGTTTGATGGAATACAAGAGATATGGGTGAGATGTGCATTCTACTTGGGAATCAGGAGCAGTTTGTATCTTTTGAAAAGTTGTATGAGCTCTCCACAAAAGCTCCCTGGATCATATGTGGATTGGGGACAAAAATACAGAAGGGAAGAGAAGGGAAGGGAAGGGAAGGGAAGGGAAGGGAAGGGAAGGGAAGGGAAGGGAAGGGAAGGGAAGGGAAGGGAAGGGAAGGGAAGGGAAGGGAAGGGAAGGGAAGGGAAGGGAAGGGAAGGGAAGGGAAGGGAAGGGAAGGGAAGGGAAGGGAAGGGAAGGGAAGGGAAGGGAAGGGAATGGCAGAAGTGGTCTGGAGCAGAAGATCATGCATGCCAAGGGACTGTGGGGAGCTTTCTGTGAACTGACAAAACCAAGAAGAGATGGCAGAGAGAGAGAAGGCGCCCCAGTTACACACACACACACACACACACGCCCCAGGAACACAGGGAATGGAGCGGACAAACAGTGTGTGGCACATCAGCTGGGGTGTGGCACAGCAGTTTGTGCAGGGAGGGTGTGCAGGAAGGGTACTGTCCCACTAACAACTCAAAGACATGAGATCCAATAGTGGTCATCGTCCTCTCAGATGTCCTAATGTCCAGTCTAAACCTCCCCTGATGCAGCTTTGAACCATTCCCACATGTCCAATCACTGGACATCAGGAAGAGCTCAGCACCTCCCTCTCCGCTTCCCCTCCTCAGGAAGCTGCAGAGAGCAATGAGGTCGCCCCTCAGTCTCCTTTTCTCAAACTAGAGAAACCCAAAGCCCTTAGGTGTTCCTCACAGGACATTCCTTCCAGCCCTTTCACCAGCTGTGCCGCCCTCCTCTGGAAGCATTCAAGGACCTTCACATCCTCCTTGAATAGTGGGTCCAGAACTGTACACACACATAATTCAAGTTGAGGCCACACCAACACTGAATACAGCAGGATAATCACCTCTTTTGGCCAACTGATTATGCTGTCTTTGCTGCACCCCAGGATGCAGTTTGCCCTCTTGGCTGCCACGGCGCACTGCTGGCTCATACTGAGCCTGCTGTTGACCTGCCCCTCCAGGTTCCTTTCTGCAGGGCTGATCTCCAGACATTCCACTCCCAGTTTATAATGTCCCCAGCATTAGTCCATCCCAAGGGCACAATCTGGCATTTCAACTTGTTAAATCTCACCCCATTAATTATAGCCCAGTGCTCCAATCTATCTAGATCCTTCTGCAACGCCTTTTGTCCCTTATGAGTCAACAGCACCTCCCAGTTTGGTATCATCAGCTAACTTGTCAATGGTTCATTCAACTACTGCATCCACATAGTGGATAAATATATTGAAAAAGACTGACCCTAGAACTGACCTCTGAGGAACACCACTGATGACCAGTCACCAGCCAAATGTATCTCCACTCACTACAACCCTTTGAGCCCTGCCATTCAGTCAGCTCTTCATCCAGAGCACCGTAACCCTGCTTATCTCACAGTTGAAGAAATTGTCCAGAAGGTGCTATGAGGGACAGTATCAAAAGCCTTACTGAAACCAAGAAAAATTACATCCACCTCCTCCCCTGCATCCACTAGGTAGGTGGCCTTACCATAGCTGGATATAAAATTATTTAAACAGGACTTTCCCTTTGTGAACTCATGTTGACTGTGCCTGACAATGACATTATTCTTTAAATGCTTTTCAGCAGCATCCAGTACAAACTTCTTCATAATTTTTCCAGGAACTGAGGTCATACTAACAGGTCTGTATTTCCCTGGATCTTCCCTCACACCCTTTTTTAGATTGGAATGACATTGGCTAGCTTCCGGTCAGCAGGGACCTCCTCAGACCCCCAAGACCTTTGGTAGATGATCACAAGGGGTCCTGTCACAGCATCTGCTAGTTCCTTCAGAACTCTGGGGTGAATCCCATCAGGCCCCATGGACTTGCAAGCTTTCAGCTGATACAGCCGATCCTTTACAATTGCAGTGCACACAAATGGAAAATCACTGTTCTCACACTTGTGGTCCTCTGACACAGGGGACTGGGCAGCACAAGGTCTACCAGTATTATTAAAGACTGAGGCAAAAAACCAAATTGAATGACTCCTCTTTTTCTTCATCTGTACTAGTTAGATGACCAGTTTCAAAAAGTATAGGTCCAATGTTTACTTTAGATCACCTCTTGCTATTAACATACTTTTAAAAACCCTCTTTATCTGAAGCAACACTAGCCAGTTTCAACTCAAATTGAGTTTGGGCTTTTTGTGTCTTCTCCCTGCATAAAATAATCACAGCTCTGTACTCCTCCTGTGAAACCTGACCTCGCTTCTAGAGATCACATAGCATCTTTTTCCTCCTGAGCTCCACAAGGAGTTCTCTGTTCAGCCAAACTGGTCTTCTGCCCCAGTTGCTTGACTTAAGACACAGTGGAATTACCTGCTCCTGTGCTTCTAAAAGGTGATTCTTAAAGATTGACCAGCACTTGTGGGCTCCTAAGCCCTCAAAAGCAGATTCCCATGGTACTCTGAGAAATAGCTCCCTGAATATCTTAAAGTTTGCTCTCCTGAAATGCACAGTACCAACTCTGCTGTCCTGGAATTGAATGGAAATTTCCTAGTTTGGCAGAGAGAATGAATCTTTTGACTAAAATTGACCACAAAGAATTTAGCAAAAAGTATTACATAGGTCCCATAGACAGAGAAGAATTGATGGAATATGAAGCATATTTATCATCTCTTTCACCAAACAAACCTATCTGAAACAAATTTGATACCTGCCAATAACAACACATACAAAGATTGTTTACAACTAATTAACATCTATATTAACATGCCATTGCAAATAATTAATTTGAATGACAGAAACATTTTCAGGTTATTGCAGTTGTTCACAATGTAGTGCCAATAATGATAAAATTTAAGAAAATAAAGATAGTTTCCTCTACATTTTGTGTGTGTGTGTAAGTGCATGTGTGCATTAACATTATGATAACCAAATGGAGATCAAATAATATCATTCATAATAAAATATTTATTAAATTATTAATGATTATCTTTTGTGAAAAGATAGGTGGTTAGATGTTTCATATAAAAAATACTTTATTTAGAGCTTTATGGAAGAGAAATGGATTAATGATAATCTTTCACTTATGAAAATTCCCATTCTGATACAAGTATTTTACTTGTCTGTTTCTTAGAACATATTTTAAAAGTTTGTGGTAAATTC